>NC_056726.1:1590972287-1591042287 GCF_019279795.1 Protopterus annectens
TCCCATGAATTACCACACTGATGGTAGTCCACTGAACACAGAAGATGGTATAAGAGATCTGGGAACACAGGTTGACAGCAACCTCTCTTTTGATCACCACACTGCGGCACATCTCATTACTGAGGGTTTTGCATCCAGGAAGAACGAGGTCATTGTCTCCCTCTACTCTTCCCTCATTAGGCCAGTCATCGAGTACAATGCCCCATTTGGCATGTACCTCACTAGACACCTGCAAAAACTGGAGAGGCTGCAAAAGTATCTCACAAAGAGGATCCTAGACCTTAAACACTTGTCCTATATAGACAGACCCAAAAAACTCCAACTATTCTCTGTCTCATATCGCCTACTTAGAGGCGATCTCTGCTTGACTTACAAGGTCATGTCTGACCCAGCTCTGTTAGAAATGCTACATCTAAAGAAATCCCAAACCCTCCACACCACATGCTCCAGAGACCCCAACCTCATTACCACAAGAATATGGTGGAGGGACAGGTTCATAACCCAGAGACTGCCCATGCTATGGAACAGACTTCCCATACATGTCAAGCAGAGCACCTCATTGACCCTCTTCAAGTGAAATCTTGCTGAGTGGATGGGAAATGCAAAATTCACCCTAGGATAACACCAGTGGCTCTACTCGACAGAGGCACTGGGAAGTAAGGTCAGGTGGCACTATGCCAGGGTAATCCTATGGCTAGGCTTGTAAAGGCCCCAGGGCCAGTAACCTAGTACACACCTATGAACCTATGTAGGCTTTGGTTACCACTGTGCAAATCTGCTTAGCATTTACATTTAAGAAATCCTGAAACCTGCAAAGCATACCTCAGCCCTTGTAACCAGTGATCACGTTCCTGTCTGATAAAATAGCAGGGTAATGACATCTTTAATAAGTGTATTTAATTTCCTGTACATAACATGCTTCTATGTGGTGTTATTACAGTAGCAAGGGGTGTAATTATACTGTATGGGCACCTGGGTATACATGGGTAGTACCACAATATTTTCTCTTTATATTTGTTTCATACATGGGTAGTATCCCAGGTTATATGCAGTCACACTTGCATGTTACACCAGCTACAGTGCACTGGTTGACAAAAATAGTTTAACACACATTGTATCATTATGTTAGTACTTTTAACAGTGTTTTTCCAAGTAAGAGTAGATTGCAGATTATAGTAATGGAATCATACACCCCTGCATGCAAAACTGGGACTCTGAGTACTGACTATCATGTTTTTGGTGTTGGAGGTATATGTTTTTATGTATCTCCTATTGGATATTGATATGATATTATGATATTAACTGTAGACTACTATGTTTTCTGGACATGTCATTGAGGACTGCTATCATGTAGTAATGGCATACCTTTCAGTTTCAGACTTCCATCTTTCAAAGCATTCATCCTAATGCATAACCTGTTGTCTGTCTACTTTCTGTCTGTCCTCTGTACAGATGTTCAGATGTCAAGTATTGCTAAGGCCATACCACTATGTAGGTGCCCACATTGTATTGTGCTGTGGGCCTGGACACTGCTGCTTGTTTCAACATATGGGGCATTCCTTAATGTGGGCCTTAGCCCCTTTTCCTTGCCTGTGTGAGGGACATTACAGAGGTGGTGGCCTACAGATTCACATACAATAGGTGGCAATACATCACTGGACAGGACATGTGGAAACAGCCAAACAACATGGGCAACATATCCCCAGATTTGTGAACAGATTCTATGTCATCAGTGCTGTTATACACATGGTGGATTTATAGATTGACAGGGTTTGTGTGGACATGCATTTTGTGAGTAACTTCACGACTGACTACATACCTCTCCAATGGCACGATGTCCACAGACTGGCCACATGTCTGCCTGTTATATTTTGTCTGTTCCAGAGACAGTTGGTGTCATTGATAAATCAGTCATGGACTCTGGGGAATGCAGTCAATAAATACTCATATCTTTTGGTATTACCAACATCATATTCCTCAAAAAGGATGTTACAACAAACCCAGTAACATCTACAACTGTCTCAGTGTATGACAGCAAAATGTCCAATCTACCCCTGTGTTTGTGCCTCTGTCCCCAAATGATGTCAGGCTTTTCTGATGTCAATGAGGCATAGATGTATTTATTATCATTATTTCTTGACTTCATTCCTGCTACCTTCTCAGTGATGTAGTACACCCACAGACATGTCAGGGAAGAGGCCTTAGATATGAGTCCTGAGCCTGTACATTCTGAGGTGAACTGTACATGACATATGAGAGGCCTGTGTATGTCTGGCCATTATTAACAGATGATCATCATGTGTACATGTTATTTGGGCTGTGTATGGAGGGGGTGGATGTAAATGTTATAGTTTCATAGTTTCATAGTTTAGTACTAGGCTATCTGCCCTGGGGCATTTGTAAGCCTAGCCATAGTGATGTGGCTTTCGCCACCCCATGAAATGGTACAGAAATGCACAAAAATGCACAGAATAGATTTAGAATACTGTGCCTCTGTCTAGTAGTGACACAATCAAGGCCCCCTTATATAATAGAGTTAGTTTACTGTGCCCCTGTCTAGCAGTGACACAGATGTGACCCCTGGGGTAAACTTACGATCTCCCATCCACTCATCAAGATTTCTCTTGAAGAGTGTCAGTGAGGGGCTCTGCCTATCATGAACTGGGATCTTGTTCCAAAGCATGGGAAGCCTCTGGGTTATGAATCTATCCCTCCAGTATGTCCTATTCATACTTGTGCCGAGGTGCAAGTCTTTAGCTCTCATGGTCCTGATGGATTTGGATTTTTTGAGGTGGAGCATGTCCATCAGATCCTGATTGGACATGGCCTTGTACGTCAGGCAGAGATCACCTCTGAGCAGGCGGTATGCTACTGAATAGAGCTGGAGTTTCTTTAGTCTGGCAGAATAAGACATATGTTGGAGACCCTTGATCCTCTTGGTGAGGTACTTTTGTGGTCTCTCCAGCTGTTGCAAATGTCGGGTGAGGTACATACCAAATGGGGCATTGTACTCAATCATGGGTCTGATGAGGGAGGAGTATAGGGGTACAATGACATCCTTGGATCTGGATGTGAATCCCTTCATGATGAGGTGTGCAAGGTAGAATGTTTTTCTAACCACTTTGGCAACGTGGGTGTCAAATGAGAGGTCACTGTCGACTTGGGTCCCTAGGTCTCTGATTAATTTTTTCGTACTCAGTGGGTTGCTGTCTATGAGATAATTTGTGGGTACTTTGTTTTTCCCAAAGGGGATGACTATACATTTTTTGGCATTTAGTTTAAGGCCGTGACTCTGGCACCAGTTGTCCATTTCTGTGAGGCCTTTTTGTAGGATGTATGTGTCTGCTGGTGTATTGACTATGGCGCCTAGTTTGCAGTCATCTGCGAACTTTGTCAGCCACAACCCTCCCATGTTTGCTTTAACATCTGAGAAATCAATGCCGAACAAGAGGGGTCCCAGGACAGATCCCTGTGGGACACCACTTGTGACTGGCTTTGAGTCTGACATTGCTCCAGCGATTTTAACTTTATGGGTTCTGTCCTTTAGCCAGTTTGCAACCCATCTAGTGACATAAGGGTTTATGTTTAAGCTGGTGAGCTTATCTATGATGCCTGAGCGGGGTATTGTGTCGAAGGCCTTAGCCAAGTCCAGGTAGGCTGTATGGACTGCTTTGCCCTCATCAATGGCTCTAGTGACTGTTTCAAAAAAGTCAACCAGGTTCAAAAGGCAGGATCTGCCCTTTACAAAGCTGAACTGGGTGGGGTCAAGTGTCTGTAGGTCCCCTATGTCTCTGTTTATGAGTTCCATAATGATTCTTTCCATAGCTTTGCAGACCAGGCTGGTTAAGCTTATGGGGCGGTAGTTCCCAGGGTCTGTAGAGGTACCTTCTTTGTGGAGTGCGACAACTGTTGCTGTACGCCAGTGTTCAGGTACATATCCTGTAGTAAGGCTAAGGTTAAATAGCATTTTTATGTGCGGGTTTAGCTCCTCTTGGAGTTCACGTAGCACGCAACCCAGAATACCATCAGGTCCCATTGATGCTGTGTTTTTAGCTTTGTTGAGGGTGGTTCTCACTTGGACATCTGAGATGACAGGGAGATTACATTCAGCTGGACTAAGTATTTCTTCTTTTGGGGGTGAGGGAGGGGAGAAATTTGCACTGAACCTGTCAGCCAGAATGTTGCCAATATCTGTGGGTTCAGTGTATTTTTTGTTGTTGTGAACTAACTCTGAGCATATCTGAGGGTTTCTGTCCAGGTTTCTAACATAGCTGAAGAAGGCTTTGTGGTTATCTTTAGTGTCCTTAGCGATTTTTCTCTCAAAGTTGGCCTTGGATGTTTTTATGAGAGAACGTAGTTTTCTGCTAATATTGATCAGAGATGTCTTCCCTTTATGGGATTTTGCTCTGTCGTGCAGTAGCTTCCTTCTTTTGTTATACAATTTGTTAATGGCTGAGGTCCACCAGACAGGACGCTTGCCTTTGGTGGAGAGGGACTTGGATTTATTTGGGATTGCATGATCCATGCATTCTTGGAGATGTCCATAGAAAGCATTTGTGAAGAATTTGGCATTGTGGGATGTGGTATCCACTGGCCCAGTGGGCTTAAAGGATACCATCTCAGTCTTAAGAAGAGTGAAGTCTACTTTTGAGAAGTTTTTCACTGTGGTCTTTTGTGCTGGGGGTGGAGGTGGGATATGTATATCCAGGATGATTAGTTTGTGGTCAGATCTCACTAGTGAGGGGTATACCTCCGGTGTGGAGCATTTTGTCCCCATGTTTGTGATGATCAGGTCTAGTATATTATCTCCCCTAGTGGGAGAGGTGACTAGTTGTTTCAGTGCATTTGAATTTATGAATTTTAAGAACCTTTGGGCTAGGGTGTTAGGGCTAGAATAATGCACCCAATCTATGTTTGGGTAGTTGAAGTCTCCCAGTATGATAGTATTTTGTGATACATTCATATCCTCCAATGTCTTCAGGAAGGCTGAGTGGGGTTCTTGAGATTGGGAGGGTGGTCTGTAACATGCTACCAGTTGTATAGCAGTTTTGCCTAGGGTTAGTTGCACCTGTATGGTCTCTGATGCTTCATGTGTTGCTACTAATCTGAAGGTGTGGGTGTCCTTGATGAATATGGACACTCCCCCTCCCTTTGTGGTTCAGCCTGGATTTTGGGGCCGAAAAGCATGATACGAGGTATAGCCTGGTAGTGCTGGGGTGCTCTCAGGAGCCTTGAACCAGGTTTCAGTTACTGCACAGACGTCGATGTTCTCCATACTGAGGAGTGCATCAAGTGCCTGCATCTTGAGATTTAGACTTCTGGCATTGAGCAGCATTACCCTTAGTTTATTTTCCTTTTTGTTTTCTAAGGAGGTGGGTTTGTCTTTTGAGCCTTGCCTAAAAAAGGCACTATGGGGGTGGCAAGAGCCTTGGCCAATATCCGGAAGCCCAGTGGTGACAGGTGCAAGCCATCCCTTGCGAAGCAGCGTGGCTTGTCCAACATGTCATCCCAGGCAGACAGACATTGGATCCCCTTAGAATGACACCAGTACTTGAGCCAATTATTAAAGCTAATCATCTTGTCTTTGTATTGTGGCATTATTCTTGGTGAGGGCAAGATGCTGCTCAGGGTCAGGGTCATACCAGCCTGGGCTACATAATCAGAGAGCTCCTCTATGTCTCTTTTCATGTAGTCCAGGGAGGTATGTCTCAGGTCATTCACGCCAGCATGGACAATGACAGAGTCATATTTGTACTTGCTTTGGAGTGACCTGAGTGCGTGTGTTATGTGGCAGATCCTAGCTCCCGATAGGCAGCTCACAGTCACCCTCTCCTTGTTCAGCCTGGTAAGTGGGACATCAGTGTGTCTGACTATAGAGTCACCTATTACTAGTGTATCAGGCATGGTGTTTGGCCTTAAGGGCTGTGATTGGTTGAAACACTGATTTATTGAAGTATGTGTTGCATGTGTTTTGTTTTGAGGTGGTGGATTTTTGGATGTCTGCTTTGGGAGCCTCTGTTGTTTTGGTAAGTTTTTATTAGAGCCTCCAGTATGTCTTTGTGTTTTATGTGTTTGGTTTGCAGTTGTGGTAGGTCTATGTGGGACTGGGTTTGTTGTGTGTGTGGTTACCATCTCCTCCTGTCTGGTCATGCCAGCCCTGAGTTGAGAGAGTTCAGCCTCCAGTTTGGCTATATAGTTGCATCTCTCACATGTATTTGTGTTTGTTGGGAGGAGGAGAGGGTTGTCTGTGTACATGAGACAATTGTAGCATTGTCTCAAGATACCCAGATTAACCAGTTGAACTGGAGAGGACACCAGCAATCTACCACTCGACATGCTAGAACAGTATAAGGGAGTGTTGTGCCTTTAAGGGAAGTGGATATTCACAGGGGTGGTAGGTGGATGTAGTACTTACTTAGTACGAGAGTGCTTACTTAGTAGAGAAGTTTTGAGAACAAGTTCTAGGCTTATAATATAGTGAGTGGTCTGATTATACTAAGAGTAGAGCTTCCTTAAGGGAAAATTTAAAGAGCAGACTTGGCGGAGCCAGAAGAAGTTTAACCGGCGCTGTGCTATGCGCACAATCGCGCAAACGCAGATTTTAAACAGGGAACTACAAAAGAGCTAGAAATGGTCCAAAACAACCAATTACTACAGCTCTTGTGCTGAGGTTACTTCCTACAGGGACTGGTAGGCTGCTCAAGGCTCCCCACTCCCACTGGTGAGCAAAGAAACTTCCTTCTATCCAAGTAAGGTAATGGACAACACAGGAACCACACCACAGCCCAGAATACAGCAATGCCTGTAAACTGGTCTAAACTAGTCAAGGAGAGGTGGTAAAACAAGGATTATTTTTTTGTTTTTTTGTTTTTTTTGATAGAAACACACAGAAAATGCAGAAACAGTGATATATCAGTTACACAGGCTAGCACACTTTAGTGGGCAGCCTCAACAGTTAAATTAAACAGACAAACAAACTTTTGATCAAGTTCGATTAAAAAGTAACTTTAAGTGCAGATTTTAAAATAATGCAGCAAACAGCTAAAAAACAATTTTAGCTTGTTAAGGGTAAGCTAGAGAAGCTATTCCAAGCAAAAAAACAGCAAAGATACTTAAATCCAGAAAGTAGTCGCTTTTCTGAGTTCTCTGTAGCTAGGACCACTCTGCAGGACCACGAGGAGCTTGTCTGAGTAGTATAGTCAGAAAAAAATGTCCAGAGGCGGATTTTAAACAGGGAACTACAAAAGAGCTAGAAATGGTCCAAAACAACCAATTACTACAGCTCTTGTGCTGGCTCCTTCTTTATCTGACTGTGCATGCTGCTCCAGTTTCTGATGATCTATTGGTTGCATGTGTTTGTAGGGGCAGACTGAGGCATATCCTGTACCAAGGTCAAGATTCAGACTACACTGAGAATTGGGACTGTATATGTAGGGCTAGTGTGTAAGTGGCAAACAATGATGTATTTATTCACACAGTCCGTATACTCTACTGTTCACTTCACTTACCGGAATGTGACTGTGACTGTGGTGATGTTGGTTGTGGGTATGCACTTTCACACTGTTGTCTGTTTGTCACTGTTGTTACATCCCCATAGTGCCTGATATATTTGCTAATACACATGCAATTACCCATAGCAGATGTCCTAATTCAATTACTTGTTCTATTTCAGTATACATATGTTAGAGCACACAGGAGGGTGTTACTGCAGCAACTGTATTAGCTTATCTACCCCACTACGTCAGATACATCCCCATTTTCATTTCTTCCATCCACCACTTTGTCAGCCTTGGTCCAGATTCATTGCAGAATGGGGTTCTAGCATATCTATCAACTGGTTGGATTGTTTCAGGATGTCCAGGTTTATTGTTCATATTTCTGGTCTGTTTTACAGATTATTATCATTTCTCTTGTAAATCACTGTAATGATATGATTGTTGTCAGAAAATGAGGACATACATTTCATTTACCTACCTCACATCCATCAGAGTATGTATGCTGAAACAAACTGTGTCACACAAGAGTACAGCGGGACAATGACCTCTTTCTTCCTGGATGCTAATGCGTTAGTACTGAGATGTGCCACATAGAAGGACTTTGTGACCACAGTGGCAATGTGATGGTCAAGAAACATTGCTGTCAACCTGTGTACCCCGATGTCTTATAATGCCTTATTTGTTCAGGGGACTACCATCAATGTGATAAATCATGGGAACAGGGTTTTCTACAAAGGGGATGACAATGCATTTTCTGACAATGAGCTTAAGGCCATGGCTCTGACACCAGTTATTGGTCTCAGTGAGGCCTTTCAGTAGGATGCCGACATCACTTGGGTAGTTAATAATAGCTCCCAACTTGCAATTGTCTGCAAACTTTGCTAGCCAGAGCCCCTTCATGCTTGCATGGACTTCAAAGAAGATGATACCAAACATGAGAGGACCCAGGACAGAACCCTGTGGGACTCCACTTATGACACCTCAGCAGTCTGACTTGGAGTCAGCTATTTCCACACTGTGAGTCCTATCTTTGACCCTGTTTGCAACCCACCTAGTGATATGGGAGTTAATGCCTTGCTTAGTGAGTTTTTGCATGATTCCTGAGTGGGAAATGTTATCAAAGGGTTTGGCCAGATCATGATAGGTTGTATGTGCCACCTTGCCTTCATCCACAGCTCAGGTGATCCTGAGTCTGCAGATTCCCATATCCCTGTTTATTAGGTGCATGATGATGCATTCCATAGCTTTGCATAACAGACATGTCAGGTAGTTAGGGCGGTATTTCCCAGGGTCTGTAGTCGCACCTCGTTTGTGGAGAGGGGTGACTGTAGCAGTACACAATTCAGTAGGGACAAACCCTGAGGTGAGGCTGTGCTTGAACAGGGCACACAGGTGAGGTGTCAGGTCACTCTGTAGTTCATGTATAACACAGCCCCCATAGAAGCTGTATTCTTGGCCTTGGACAGTGGTGTTTAACCTGTGCAGCAGTAATACTGCATGCCTGGCAGTTTACTGGTATTGTGATTGTTTTTTTGAGGGGGGGGAGGGGTAAAGTTTGCACTCAATATGTCAGCCAGCATATTGGCATTATTTGTTGGCTCAGTCTAGAAGGTACCATTGTCTAGTAGCTCAGAACAAATCTTGGTATTACCATGGAGATTCTTTGCATAACTGTATGAGTCTTTGTGGTTGTCTTTACTATGTGCTCCAATTCTGTTTTCATGGCTAACCTTGTAGTATTTGATGAGGGATATGAACTTTTAATTGAGGCTGATAAGGTTTTTTTCCAGTCCTGGGACTTCACCTTATTCCATATCAGTTCCCTCCTTCTGTCGCACAGTTTCTTTATGGCCGGGGACCACTAGATCGGCTTCCCTTTTTTGGAGGTGAGGGTCATGGTTCTATTTGGGTATGGCGGTATCCATGCATATGTGTACGTGTTCATAGTGCATTGTTGTTTGATTCATCAGTCATACAACTAGCCTCTATTTGCATGGCTTCCGCGAGGTTAGCCACCTTTGTTGTTATGAGGCCATTGTTAGCTTTGGAGAGGCTTTTCATGGTGACTCACCATGACAAAAAGGCACAAATTAGTGTTCCAACGCAACTAAAACTACACTGCAGCCAAAAAACAGGTTTATTCGAATCTCTAGCACCTCGGCTATAAAACAGCCTTCAAGGAGTATATATATATATATATATATATATATATATATATATATATATATATATATATATATATATTTAGATATATGTATATATTTATATATCTTGATATTGATAAAATTTGTTTTACGTACATACTGAGATATTAATATATATGTATGTAAAGATTTACTCATATATATATATATATATATATATATATATATATATATATATATATATATCGTATATGTGTATATTTTATATGTATATCTCTACATATATGTATTAATGTTTCCATATATCTATATATCTATATATATATATATATATATATATATATATATATATATATATATATATATATGCATCTCCATACATATATACATTTATATCTATGTACAACACATGACTAATGTTAAACCTTTTTCCTACTATTGAATGACTCTGTTGCATGATGTATTTAAAAAACATCAGACATATCTACAGCTCAGATGGCTTACTGGTAAATTGTTGTGGTTATGGTGTGCAGGGTCCTGGGTTCAAGACTTGCAAGGGCTGATTAGTTTGTTGCTGGGCAGAACAAGGGATCTTGGACACAGAGTGATTAAGGCACTTTTAAGCAGTTACAAATGGTTTGCATGGGTTTGCGAGGCGGTAAGCAATGCTAACTTCCAGTTAACTACGCTGACAGACGGTTAGCCTTAAAAGAGCTTAATCTGTGTAGGCATCACTTAGCACTGTGCAAACAGGCTTAGTCCCACTTACTACTGCTTACTCCCGCTTACCCCCATGCTAATTTCTTTAAAAGAAAAGAAAAAAGGTGTGATAGGGAAGTGGTGAAAAAGGGGGCATGAAGAGGGAAAAACAATGTGAAAGATAGCTAGGGATGTGCAGGATGGTTGTAGGGAAGGTCCATAGCTATCCATTTCTTCTACAACAACAGCTGTGCATATATACTGAATTTGGAGGTAAATCTGGACACTCAAACCCCTGAGAGAGGTGTGAGAACAACAGTAATGTGTTGTAAAACCAATTAGACCAGATTATATGTGTTCAGTGGACATGTGTGTGAAATGGATAGCTATGTATGGGGAAAAAAATTTTGAGGGGAACAGATTGACCTTTTTTTTAAGGTGAGAGTGGGATGTTGGGGAAGGATAGTAGATATATTTGGGGAGGTAAGTTGGGTAGGAAGGCAGCAAGACAGACAAGACAGCATACAGGTGCAGTATATGACACATGTGGGGGGTAAACACCTTGGATGGAGAGGGGTGTTTGCTAATCGGAAGCCCATGAGCCACCAAATCGATACAGTGGGACTAAGGTCCCCACCCATGGGCAGTCACCACTACACCTTCACAGCCCCGAAGGTGGTTGTACTGGGGGCTGAGCAGGAGGGGCAGGTTGACCCTCTAAATGTGCCACATGGCCCTCAAGCTGGAGTAGCAGATCTCCAAATCCCTTGTGGAGCTTGCTACTCACCAGACCATGGACCTGGCTTCAGCTGACAGGATTTTATCTGCGCTTGTGCCCAGGGGGGGTGAGCCCCATCCCCTGAGGCAGTTCCACCCAAAGGTAGTGCAGGATCAGTGGATGAGGAGGGTGGGTCCCAGATATGCTGGGGCCTGGTGCCATGGCCGGATGAGGCAGAAGAGGTGGATCCACTAGGATTGGCCTTTCCCAGATGTGCTATGGTGTTGCAGTTTTAGAACATATGTTAGTTTGTAATGGTAACACATTCCAGGATTAGTTATAACAGCATGCATGAGTATTCCCATTAACCCAAAACAACAGATCTGGGTTAATGGGAATGCATAGCAAACAGAACAAATGCATATATGGAACCACAGTGGGCATTACACCAGCATGCAGGTTACATTGATAGCAACAGGTCACCAATGATAGTATTTGAACAGGGAACATTCATTGGAATACATTTCTACATTTCTACATTTGTAGAACAACAGGACACATGTCCCAACAGTAAGTTTGGTGGAAAACATAGGCATTAATTTATGTGTTTAGATTATTGCTGAAGGTAAGGTGGGGGAGAGAAAAAGATGTCAGTTAACAAATGTAGATTCTTGCAGTGGTCACAGCTTTAATGATCATTGTTCTAATCATTACTCTAAAGGTATTATTACAACAACCTATGGCCTTGGGTTGGGCTGTGTTATGTTTGTACACAGTGTATATTTACAACCTTCTTATAGCTACTTTATACCTTCTCTTACCTGGAAGACCTGTGGAGGGAATTTTTGTTAATACTACCTGACTGTTTCTATCCATGTTCACATAGTCAGGGTTACATATGTGAACTCATACTGTGTGTGTGTGTGTGTGTGTGTGTGTGTGTGTGTGTGTGTGTGTGTGTGTGTGTGTGTGTGTGTGTGTGTGTGTGTGTGTGTGTGTGTGAGTGTGCGTGCTACTGCTATACTCTGCCTTAATTTCTATTGGTCACCCTGGTTGTTGGTAGCTGTGACAGCATGACACTTTTGAACATATCTTTGGGGAGACTACTTGGTGTATGTACTTATCCTGCTGTCATTTGCAGCCTTGGGGTTAGACCATTGGTGTTGTACACAGTATAACTACAGCCTTCTCATAGCTACTTTATACCTTCTGTTACCTGGAAGACCTGTGGAGGGAATGTTTGTTAACACTACCTGACTGTTTCTACCCAAAAGTGCACACCTTCACTTACACTAGCCATAGTGCCTACAGTGGGGAGCTACAACTGGTTATGAGCTGTATTCACACCTGCAAGGTATAAATAGAGTTAATTTCCTGCCCTTTACCATGATTGGACAGTTTGGAAACTGCGGAGCTAAGCTAAGCACTGGGCAAAGCTGCTCAGCTAAGATAACTATTGTTTAAAGGAGTAGATGCTAAGCCCTGCTTACCAGTATGCAAATCTGCTTAGCTATGCTAAATCTTGCTTAAACTTTAAATTTCACTGACACCTCACATTTGGGGCGGCTACACTACCCTGGTTAACATATACATAATAATATTCACTGCCTATTTATGAAAAATACATTTTAGTTGTGTTTCACATATGAAAATGCATGGACTGCTGTGGGGTTCAAACCATGCCTGACTGCATGGTGAATGCTTTAATCACTAAACTATTCCAGTTTTCCTAATTGCATTGTGTATATTTCTATTTAACTTCTTTCGATGTTTAAACTCTGCTATGTATAGCTGTGCGACGGGCAAACCCATGCAGTTACACTTAAACTTTATTGCACACTGGAAAAAAAATTAAGGAATATATTTTAAATGTTGCTGTTAGAAACTTAGAACATTGATAGAATGACAGGCTTTGCATTGGCATGTATTTTGCAAAGGGTATGCAGTGTGTCACGCTGTCATTTTACTGGGCTGCACTTCTTTTCTGATGTATGGTGCACACATATGTGTGTTTTTCTGAGGTAGGCTATGTGTTATTTTCTCCACAGACACTAAAGTGTCCGTGGAGACCTTCATTCATTTTACATTGCCGTTCAACAATTCTCGAGTGCAGGGGGCATGTGTTTTGTGAGAGCACTGCTCTCAGACACACCCCCTGCAATCATACACACAGACCGTGTCCGTTTAAGAGTAGAGCAGCACGCCTTCATGAATATGCAAGGCGAGCTACTGCTCTACATGGACACAGTGGGTTCTGTGCAAGAATAACTTATTCTTGCATGGAACCTTTGTGAATCTCGGGGCCTGACAAAATAACAGAATAGGAATTAATATGTATGTTCTGAACTAAAATATGTCTAATCACTGTCATTGTTTATTAAGTGCAATTCACCACCTTTAAAAGAGATTAAGAGGGAAAGACCTAAAATGTGAGTCAAAATTAGGAAATTAATGAAAATTAGGGATATTTGGGAGGTATCTGATGAAGTCCGTTAACCTAAGGACAAAAGCACTTAAACAATATAATATGTGTTTTTAAACATTAAACAAAACTCTCTTGTCTTTGTGATAGCTTTCTTTGGCTAAAAATTAGGAAGTGTAACACCAAAAAAGATAAAAACTCTTTCAGCAACCAAATAGAAATCTAAGAGCACTAATTAAATCCAACAAAGCAAATGTTGAGGTAAAAAGAGTACCCCAAACCAATAAGGCCTTCTTTAGCTATGTCTGAAACCTCAGTGGCAGCACACAACAGTGTACAGACCTCTTGGCAAATGTATCCACATTCTTGGAAATGGAAGATATAGCAAATCATCTGGCTGACAAATTCATTTCCAACTTTTCCCTCTCTCACCCCTAGTCGCCCTTCCAGGAAATGCCATTTAATATAGCTACCTCCAGCTATCAGTAAGGAACAGGTCTTAATATCCCAGGATGCCTCCTAATTAGCCTGAAATATGAACTATCAGCATTACTGGATTCACTGTTCAGCCATAGCCACCACACAGACTTTGTGCAATGTGAATGGAAGACTGCAGCAATCATCCCTCTGCACAAGAGTGGACCATCAACAGATCCTATGATCTACAGTGCCATTAGATTGACTATACCCATATGCAAAACTATGAAAAGAATTATCACTGAAATGATTAACAGTGACACATGAAACCTTCAGACACTGGACAAACTCAGTTTGGTTTCATTAAAGGCAGGTCTTGCCTACTGAACCTGGTGGACATGTTTGAGATTGTTACCAGGGCAATGGATGAGGGGAACATGGTACATACCACCTACCTTGACCAAACTAAGGCATTTGATACAATACACCATTGAGGCATTGCAAAGAAACTCAAATAATTTTGCATAAACCCCTATTTAATTTGCTCAATAGGCAGTTGGTTGACAGACAGGATTCAGGAAGTTAGGATTGGAGTGATCACCTTCGCAAAGAGGCCGGTCACTGGTTGAGTCCTCCAGGGCTCTGTGCTGAAGCCGTTCCTCTATGGCATCTATTTTTCAGAAGTTAAGGTCAACATCAAGGGCCAGTGGCCTACCAAGTTTGCAGATGATTGCAAGCTAGGATCAATCATAAAAAAAAGTATCAACATCTTACTAGTAGGTCTAACACAGACAAATGGCCGTTGCCAAAGCCCTAGCTTAAAACTCAATGCCAAGAAATGTATACTAGTACTCCTGGAAGTCAGCCACCCAAAGAAAATACGTTATTAATAAAACAACCCTAAAAGTAGACAAAGTAGCCAAGTACTTAGAGACAAAAAGAGATAGTAGCCTGTGTTTTAACCTACATGTGCCTAAGGTGGTAAGAAAATCATTCTATGTCACTCAACCAAAAAGGAATGGCATGACATCTAGGTTCAGATAAATCATTGTGCCACTGTTTTCAGCCCTCATCAGACCCATCATTCTGTATAATTCACCCTTTGGTAGGTACTTGACTCACCACATGCAATGACTGGATCATCCACAGAGCTTTCTCACAAAAAATACAGAGTATAAACACAGTGTCCTATGCAGATTACCTCAAAGCCCTTTCTCTGCACTGTGTTTTCTACAGACTGCTGAGAGGCAATTTATGCCTGGCATACCAGGCATCCTTGAATCCTGCTCTGATGGACCTTTTACATATCTGCAAAATGAATAGCACCAGGACTACTAGATATAAGGATTTAAACTTTGCTTGTGACTTACATACCTGTCTTTCCAACATGTCCTATTTATCTTGGAGAATCCCCTTCTTTGGAATAGGTTTCCTGTCCATGTGAAGTAAAGCATTCCCTAACTCTACTCAAGTACAGCCTGGACCATTGGATGGGAAAGAGAACATTCACCCCTGGACTGACACCTATATCTCTGATGGACAGAAGCAGCCATTAAATCATGTTTTAACTAACATACACCCTTAAAATAACTCCTATGGCACAGTAACTCATGGCATGCATTTAGTTTGCATTGCTAGGCTTATAAAGGTCAAAGTGATCATTAGTCTAGTATACATGTATGAACCTAACCATGTTTCAGTGTTATTTATGTTTGAATTTTTATAATTGTCAGTGGCATCTTAGCATTGGTGTAGCTAGCTAGTCGTTAACTTGTTTTTACCCATAATCATTGTTAACTAGGAGTTATTGTTGTGAATCACTACCCCATTGCAATATCTTGTATTACCTCCAGCAGGGCAATCCTCATAGCACTAACCTTCTCAGGACCCATATATTTGCTCCTATTTAGTTTTTTCACTCATTTTTTTTACCCCTGGTGAAAGTAAGTCAAGAATTTTTGTTGGTCATCGTTGTCATTGTAAATATTGTTTGTAACTTTGCAGTTCAACTTGTTAGACATCTTTTCTCACACTTACCCAAACGGAGTCCAATTATCTAAATCAGCTATAATTCCTCTTTGACATTTATTAATATAAACTAACTTAATCACCTCTTTAATCCAGTACTATATTACCTCCATTTATTGCCTTATCTGTTTGAAATAATTTAAATTAATGTAGTCCAGTCTTTTTACTCTAACATTTTCCCTGTTAGCATTTCACAACCTGTGTCTTGATTTTTGTGCCATTCTATGGGAGTACAAAGCACAAGAGATGTTCACCCATCCAAACTGCTTTGCTAGGGGTAGTGTACATGCCCCCTCCCCTGCCCAAGAGTCTGTATATTGGCTAAAACCTTGTCTATCCCCACAGTGCCTTTTTTAGGCAAAGTCAGTCATCTAAAACTTCCAACATAACTAAACAGAATCAAAACAACATTAAGGTACTGCTGCTAAATGCTAGGAACCTTAACAAAAACTTCACACCCTACAAGCTCTAATTAGCTTGGAAAATGTAGATATATACATCATCAGAGATACCTGGTTCAATACTATCAATAGGACTCCATCAGTGGAGGGCTTCAATGCATATCATTTGTACAGGCTCACTGCCTTAGAAGTAGGTGCTAAAGGCAGAAGTGCTTCTACATTCTTAAAAAAAATCACCTCAGGATTTGGTAAACAAGACAATAACTCAAAATCCTCCATGTCCAACTTACTATAAAACAGAACTCTTTATCACATCATAGCTAACTACAGGAACCCCTCTCTGTTCCCTGTAAACCCTACCTCCTTCCTAACCAGTATGGAATCCCTATGTATTAAGCAAGACACCATTCTTCTTGGAGGCTTCAGTTATCCCACCATCAAATTGAAGACTTATACACCCTCAAACATGTATACCCAAACTCCCTAGACCAATTAGTTAACACCCCAGCTGGTGGAGATAAAATCCTTTACTTGGTCCTTACCAATAGGGGACAGGTCTGCTACCCATCTGTAGCCACATTCACCTTAAGACTGAAGGGAAAAATAATCCTCAATACCATGATATTCAGTGATTTTGCAAGGGCTAATATACTAAAACTGAGTGGGGTGATGACCTGACTAAATTTAAAAGCCCCTTCCACCTTGATGCTCCTACTGCATATGTGCAGTCCTTGACTGTCAGGTCTTATGCATATATAAATAGTTGTACAGATGCATCTATTTCACTAATAAATAAATAAAATAAAATGCAAAATTCTAAAATAACCCCTATGGTGGAATCCTAATATAAATATGCTCTATAATAAAGGAGACAAAAAATGCTCATTGCACAAAAAAATTAATCTAAATTTCAAGAGGCCAAAAATATTCTCACTAAACTAAAAAAGGAACGCAGAATCCTAATCAAATCAATCTTCACATTAAATATAAGAAGATTGAGAGAGAGACAGGAAAGATTTTGTGCAAGGCCATGTATTTGTATGGCCAAGAAATGCTAATCGCAACACCAACATGGACTCTGGCACTAGCAATACCTGCGAGCATACAACGGGGACTTCAGTTAGTCTACCTAGTGAAGATGCCAACAATGTAAGTAGTTGTCCGGATCCACCAATATATTGCAGCCATGTGAGTGGTAATCCTGAGACTGGTACATGTTCCTGTAAGAACAATGGTGCTAGGAGGAAAAATTCTGCATTACTGACAGTAGATGTTGTCACTGCCTAATCTATTAAGCCGAAAGAGACTTTACATCGGACCAGTTTTCACCTTGTAGATCAAATGAAAGCAAACAGGTCACTGCAACTTGATCGAATGCAGAGCAGGTTTTCAGCTGTTTCCAAATTCGCTGAACAAGACTGTCGAACAGGAGGAATACACTACCAGAAATCATTCAAGAAGTCGGGAGTATATGAAAAGAAAGGTGCAGCACGGGGCCCTGAACACTAGCACTTTAAAAAGATGTGGCAGTACATGAAAACTCAGTAGTCTGGAATATTTCATCCAGACTACTTCCTCCTAGTGAACTTTCATTTATATTAGCACATATTAGCATATATTAGAGGGGTCTTTCATTTATACTAGCACAGAACACAGAGGTAACAGACTCCATCATTGATTTAAAATTATTTATTAGGAATGTTATGTTAAAAATGGCCTTTAAGAACTATAGTTTGCAGGATGGTGATAAAGTCTTTAAGAAACCTAGCACTTTTTTACCACTTAACCATCCTGTGTTGGAGACCTTTTGTAAGTTATGTGAGAATGATCTACACCAAATTTCTAGTGCATGTTCAAGAAGATTCAGGAGCTTGAGTGCAAGTGAGAGGAAAACTCTGAAACATTTACAGTCTGATAATACCATTGTCATCAAGCCAGCTGATAAAGGCGGTCCTGTGGACATAATAAACTGGAACTATAATTTTAGTTCTACGAGTCGCATGTTGAATGATGAAAATGTATATAAAAGAGGGTCTATATGATATGAGCGAATCGGACAAATTGCGAACGCTCATAATATCGAACATACCAGACCTTGAACTTCCTATTGGGAGTGGCTGCCCCCCACACCCCTCGCTAAATATATATTCCAAATCCGGGATCGCACTACAGTGAGGAAAGGGCAAATATCCCATTTTTCACTGTATCGCAATCTCATAAAAAGCACTTCGAGGTCTGGTACGTTCGATATTATGAGTGTTCATAATTTCTGCGATTCACTCATATGATATAGACCCTATAAAAGAGTCAGCCTGACTGATGTTGATCAAATGGCCTTAACGGTGCATAATACACTCTATGACTGTTCGCTAAGTAGAGTCATTGATATAGATTTAGTTAATTATTTTGCTATAGATTCCTCTATGATTCTTATCATACAAGGTCTCTCAAAGTTTCTCAAGGATTCATTACATCTGCCCTTCAGACCCATTGTTTCTGGGTGTATTTTGTGTATAGAACCTCTTTCTATATACATAGAGAAGTATCTTAGACCTGTTTTGGATAGAAACCAGTACATTTTGAAGGACTCTATGCAATTTTTGATTGATCTGTAGAAGTTTATGAAAGGATGGAAAAGGAATGCATATGATTTTTTATTAGTTACCTTGGACATTCATTCCTTGTTTGCAGTCATACCCAACATGACTGGAATTGAAATACGGCTGCTGCAAGAAAGAATGAGAAGTGCAAGCAGACATGCCTCAGGTTTATTCATTTAGTGCTTCTATTGTCAAAATATCTTGGACATTCTTCATAACAGATTAGAACAAAAACAAGTTACTTAAAAAACACATATTAACCACTTGATCAATATAATCCAATAAAATAATGTAATACATGCATTCTTAACATAAGTAATTTAATGCAAAATCACAACTACAAAAAATGAAAAAGACAAAACCAACATTTCATTTAAAACATTGAATATTAATCTCATAAAAGTATGTTAAATTTAATTTGAATATATATATATATATATATATATATATATATATATATATATATATATATATTGGCCCTATTAGATAATCGAAATTTCACTTACCCACTTAATCGAGAAGAAAACACCAAATGTTCAGCTATATGAATGTTCACATCACCAGATTTCTACACAGGGAATTGAGGCAGTTGGCTAGCATGGGGAAATTTGCACTTTTCCCCACTGTAGTGCAATCTCAGAGCTGGAGTATTTAGTTAGGGGGTTGTGGGGGGGTGCAGCTACCCACCTGGGTGGGTTTGATATACCGTGCCATGTTTGTTGGGTGAATGTTGGCCAGCTGCCTTCATTCATTGTGTAGAAATCTGGTGATGTGAGTGTTCACGTATTTGAACGTTCTGTGTTTTCTTCTCGATGAAGTGGTTTTCAGTTGAATGTATATATGTATGTATAATTAATTTGAATATATATATATATATATATATATATATATATATATATATATATATATATATATATATGTATATATCTATAGGTTCATAGGCTGGTACTAGGCTATAAGCCCTAGGGCCTATACAAGCCTAGCCATAACAGTTCCCTGGCTATTTCTTCCCACAATATTTACTTCCCTGGCACCTGTCTATCAGGCCAAGTGACGTGATCCCCGGGGTGAATTTCCTATTCCCCATCCAATCATCAAGGTTCCTTTAGAAGAGGACCAAAGAGGCGCTCTGCTTGACAAGTATGGGCAGTCTATTCCAGAGTCTGTGGAGTCTCTGGATCAGAAACCTATCCTTCCAGCATGTTTTGTTCATTATAATGACAAGGTTTAGATCCCTGGAGCGTATGGCTCTGAGGGATTGTGATTTCTTTAAGTGTAGCATGTTTAACAGCTCTGGGTTTGACATGGCCTTGTATATTAAGCAGAGATCACCTCTGAGTAGACGATATGTGACAGAGTATAGTTGTAGTTTCTTTAGACGGTCAGCATGGGGCATCTGCTTTATGCCTTATAGGGCATCTGCTTTATGCCTGTGATCCTTTTAGCTTGTTATTTCTGCGGCATTTCCAATTGTTGCAGATGTCTTGAGAGGTACATACCAAACAGGGCATTGTATTCTATAATGGGTCTAATGAAGGATGAGTGCAGTGGGACAATGACCTCCTTTTTTATGGATGAAAAGCCCTTAGTGATGAGGTGTGCCACATAGAAGGATTTCCTGACTGTTGTGGTGATGTGGTTATCAAAGATGAGACCACTGTCCACCTGTGTCCCTAAGTCTCTTATCACACCTTCAGTCTTTAATGTACTGCCACCTGTGTGGTAATTCATGGGTACATGTTTTTTCCAAAGGGGATAACTATACATTTCTTGGCATTGAGCTTGAGCCCATGGCTCTGACACCAAGCATCTGTTTCTGTAAGGCCTTTTGTAGAATATCCAGATCATTTGGGGATTCAGTAATGGCTCCCAGTTTGCAGTTATCTCTGAACTTTGTTAGCCATAGTCCCTTAATGTTGGCCTGTTCTTCAGAGAAGTAGATGCTAAACATGAGCGGTCCCAGGACTGAACCCTGAGGTACTGCATTTGTCACTTGTCTGGAGCTGGATTTGGAGTTGTCTACTTTTATAGTGTGGGTTCTATCAGTAAGCCAGTTGGCAACCCATCGAGTGATGTAGGGATTAATGCCCAGCTTAGTAAGTTTATCTATGATTCCAGAATGGGGATGGTGTTGAAGGCCTTGGCGAGGTCTAGATAGGTTGTGTAGACTGCCTTACCATCATTCACAGCTCTGGAGACTGATTCGAAGAAGTCAATCAGATTCAGGTGACAAGATCAGCCCTTCACGAACCCAAACTGGGTGGGGTCCAGTGTTTGAAGGTTGCCACTGTCTTTGTTTATATGTTCCATGGGGTCCCCTTCAGTACACCGACACGCCAGAAGGCCGACACTCTAAAGAAGGAGACGAGAAGACCGACAATGCAGATGATCGACAAGGTGAGATCCCGATGGACGAAACACTGGCATGGGAAGGTGTGAGCGTGACTCGGTAAGTGTGCGATAGAGTGAGGGATTTAGTGTTAGGGAGCGGACAGGTAAGTGTGGGATAGTGAGGGACTGTAGTTTTAGGAGTGGGTTAAGTGAGTTAGGGTTAAGGTGCGGGTAGGGTGAGTGTGCAATAGTGACAAACTATATGTTTAAGGGTGGGTTAAGTGAGTTAGGGTTAGGGTGCAGGCAGGGTATGTGTGCGATAGTGACGGACTGCAGGTTTAGGGGTGGGTTAAGTGAGTTAGGGTTGTGTCGGACCTTAGGCTTAGGGTTTGGGTTAAGGTTAGTGCATGTATAGTTGTGTGTAATGTGTAGTTTACGTTTTGTGTGTCGGTGTTTTAGGTGTCGGTGTTATGGTGTTCGGTTTGTCGGTATTGTGTGTTGTCGGTCTTTTGGTGTCGGTGTTTTGGGTGTCGGCTTTGTGGCATGTTGGTGTTGTGATAGGGATCCGTTCCATGATAATACGTTCCATGGCCTTGCAGATCAGGCTCATCAGACTGATGGGGCGGTAGTTTCCAGGATCCAAGGTGGATCCCCCCTTGTGGAGTGGGATAACTGTAGCTATGCGCCACTCAGTGGGCACGAAGCCTGAGGTGAGGCTATGATTAAACAAGACACTTAGGTGAGGTACCAGTTAATTTTGTAGTTCATGTAGTACACAGCCCGGGATGTCATCTGGTCCCATGAATGCTGTATTCATAGCTTTGGAGAGTGCGGTTTTTAGTTGTGTGGCCGTTATTACTGGAATTTGGCAATCTTTCAGTATTGAGATGGGCCCTTTAGGGAGTGAGAAGGGGTGAAGCTGGCACTGAATCGATCTGCCAGGATATGGGCAATATCCTTGGGATCAGTATATTTAATGCCATTCTGTTGTAACTCAGAGCAGATGTGAGCATTGCCATTTAGATTCTTGACCTAGCTATAGAATACCTTGGGTTGTCTTTGGAATCTTTGTCAATTTTATTTTCGTAATTAGCTTTGGAGGATTTTATGAGGGATCTCAGCTTCTTACTGAGACTGGTAAGGGAGTTTTTTGCACCCTGGGATTTTCCTCTTTTCTGCAACAGTTTATTCCTTTTGTTGTAAAGTTTTTTATGGCAGGAGACCACCAGATTGGCTTCCACTTTTTTGGAGGAGAGCGTCTTGGTTCTATTTGGGATGGCACGATTCATGCATGAGTGGATGTGCTCATACAGTGCCTTAGTGTAGGATTCACCAGTCAGACTTTCAGTTCCTGTCTACATTGGTGTCATGAAGTTTGTCACTTCTGACTTGAGTAGCATGAACTTGTCTTTGGAGAAGTTTTTTACAGAGGTTTCCTTACTGGGGGGTGGCGGAGGGATATGGATGTCAGGGGTGATCTGCTTATGGTCAGACCTGACCAACAAGGTATATATGGCTTAATATCAGAATCTCAAGTTGAGATGCCCGCAGATGGAAAATCGAAACACGGATATTCGAATTTCCATCTGGCTGAAACATCTCAGTGTTCAAAAGTTTATATCAGCGAATGCACTGCACATTTGCTAATATAAACTTGAAGAGTGTACAGAGATTGTGGCAGAGTGCAGTTTAAGAAATTCATCCCTTTCCTCACTGTAGTGCGATCTCGGAGTTGGAATATATGGTTATCAGGGGGTGGGGGGGTATGTTGTTAGGTATAGGAGTTTCCTTTACCTGAGCTCTTATACGGACAGCACATAATGTTTTGGGCAACAATGTCGAATCTGCTGAATTTGTTCAGCTGCTTCGACATTGTGACTTGTCCTACATTTTTACTTTCATTGTTTGTATTTGGTGTGTCGAACGGAAATTATTTTTACGTTTGACATTTATATATCTCTATATATATATATATATATATATATATATATATATATATATATATATATATATACACACACACACACACACACACACACACACACACACACACACACACACACACACACACACACCTTTTTTGTTTCAACAGGCTGCTGAGCTCGTAAACCCTCATGGGTATTTAAGGCTTATGCAAATAATGGACTAACCTCTACACTTTGGGATTGGCTCCTTGTTTTTCCTCCCAAATTTTCCTCCAGTCAGCTCCCATGGACCCTTCCACCATTATCTGTAACTGCCTTGAAATAACTGACCTGTTGAATGTAATGTATTAGAACAAGAACACTCATCCATCTACCTAATTAACCGAAAAAACTACTGGAAACGTCATCAAAGTGTCTTTATTCCTCCCACAGGGAGGGTATCAGAGATAGGGAGCCTCCTAGATATGCTAGCTAAAGTGATTTTATCTGGGCTTATCCTTTATACTGTTTCTTGTTAGTCGTATCACCATCTGGGTCACAGGTGGGATACCAGATCACTTAAGCCCTCTGGATTACCTTTGTTTTTTATAACCCCAACAATTTAGGAGTTATATTGTCTCTAATGGATAGAGGCAGTCAGTAAATCACTCCCTATATAAATCAAATTTGCAGGTCATTTGCATTGCATGGCTAGGCTTATAAGGGCAAAAATGGTTATTAGCCTAGTATACACCAATGAACCTATAAACCTATGTATATATGTGTGTGTATATATATATATATATATATATATATATATATATATATATATATATATATATATATATGGGTCTATATTAAATCAGCTGATTTTTTGCCCCCATGTAAGTGAAAGCTTACAATCCCGAACACTTAGAGCAGTGACTTTTTTTTTCCCCAAGGAAAAAAGTCGCTGTTCCAAAAAAGAAAAAAAAAACTTTAAAACATTACATAAAGTGGGGGGCTTCGCCACCCACCCCCCCAACGTGGGGGGCTGTGCTCCCCACACCCCCCTACTTAAATATACCAACTCCAAGATTGCACTACAGTGACGAAAACGGCAAAATAACGAAGGCGGCCAAGCAATTTCTTTCCCAGGGAAAGAATTTGCTTATATGCCGTTGCGGTATTTTGCTGTTTCGTGCTTTCAAGTTCGATCAAGACGCATTCGAAAGAATGCATCTTCGATCATATAATATAGATATATATATATATATATATATATATATATATATATATATATATATATATATATATATATATATGTATATATATATATATATATATATATATATATATATATATATATATATATATATATGGGTCTACTTCTAAATACTGATCACTCAAAATTCCGTAGACCACAAACTCAAGACTAAAATATCATAAATACACAATACAGAAACCCCAGAAGGCCGACAATCATAATACCGATAGCCCATAATCTCAAAAAAACCTATGCTGACGTGTGCTCCCATGAGATTAGATGCATCTGTGTATGAAAACATGCTCTAATCCTGTACACACATACTTGTCTGCAAACCGAATGAACAACCCACAAAATAATTACTTGCACAACAACAAAAGGTCCAAAAGTGTAGTCATGTCCTATAATTCACTGTGCTCCAATGTACATATAATGGAAATTAAAATTTGCCAACTGCAGTATCTACATAATTCCAACACACCGTGACACCTTTCCCCTTTCAGATTGCCATGACCCATAGAATGATACAATACCAACATCACATTTTTAATAGTCAAGCAATAGTCTGCACAAATTCAACAGGTGAATAACTGTCTTTATTAACTAGGACCCACTGGAACTCTACATGCCTCAGTATCAGTTTCTTCTTTTTAGGTGAAGGGGGACAACCTGCAGCAAGCCATGCCTGCAATTCCTCCACACGATTCTGCTCTCTAGCTAGAGCTGTCATAAGCACAGAGATGTCAGTTGCTCATGCAGCAAGAACACATTTAAGGAGGCGATGCCACACTTCAACTGAGTTCTGGGTGCGTGGTAGAAAAAGAGTGTTTAAATCTGATATGTTCCAACAAGATATGGGGAACAGTGGAGGAAATTTGGTAAATGCAGTTGTACGTGCTGCAAATTTTCTCACTCTCCCCAGTACTTACCAGTCCGAGATGTATTTAAGTAGCTCTCTGCCTTCATCTGGGAAAGTGTCCTTTAAAGCATGGAATGTAGGCTCTACTGCCTCCTCAGGGATGAAAGCCAATGCTACCAAAGACTTTGCAGACAGCTGAAATGTATAGGAAGAATTGTATAGTGAAGCTAAACTGAAGTGTTGAACCTTCCTCCATACATTTTGCCCGAAATGAAATAAGCATCCTTTCAAGGTAGCCCCATTGATGTTTATCTTAATCCTTTTGACAGCTGCCACCACAAAATCACACAGGACAAACTGTAAACTGTAGTGGAAATCATTGATAGACAGCAAGTAGAAAACACAGTGCCACATCATATTATATGCCCATAAAGACATCTTAGACATAAGACAATACAGCAAAGGAATGGACTTGCTGTAACCCCCATATTTTACCAGCCTGTGTATACTGTAGAGTTGATGGCATAGTACACATTTGCAAAGGTATGCACCATCCATTATCCAGATGGTAGCATGACTCAAATTGAGTAGACTGTTCAAAGTACTAAACACAATCACAATATTACCAGTACTATCACCTACCATTCACCTCACTACAAATACACCCGTCTGAAATGGGAACAGGCTCATATCTAATGCCTCCAATGCTAAATCAGGAATATGTGTCTCTTCAAAATGCTTGTTGTGTACTCTACCTATTTGTTGTAATAACACCTGTCTTGTTGGCAGACTAGGAACACATTCTAAACGTGTGGAAGTGATGGCATATCAACTAGGATACAAGGTGTATCCCTGGAGTTAGCAGCTTTGTGTTTCAAACTGCCACATATAGTGTATTTCTGCACCTTGATAGGGTCCCCTGCATGGTTATGGGCTACAGTTTTTAAAAGTTGCTCACCTTCAGATAATGATAGCATAACAGTCCTGCCTCTACGTCTGGCTGCATGCTTTAGTTTACAGCACCAATATCTTCTACATTCTGTTTTCCTTTACAAATGGTAAACATACCCTTCTATTAGCAGAACTTCTTTGCATTTTTGTGACTGCACTCTACCATACAACTGTCCAACAGTTCTGAGAGCTTCGTAGCACTCGTCAGCCATTGTGATGATGAGGTACATTGTACGGCATATTAAAGGGGTAGACATGCTTTTATATGCATTTGTATTTTCAGCGGTTAACCATTACACTTTCTATATACAGGAATCATAATTCGAGCTTCTAAGACTTGAGATTTTAGATTTATGATATTGTGGGAGATCGGTCTTTTAGTCTTGATCTTGTGGTCTATGGGATTCTGAGCAATCAGTATTTAGAAGTAGACCCATATGTATATACCTAAAATTATATCCTTACATGTAGGACTTCTAGGACCTGTGCAAGGCTCCTGCTATATGGCTGTTTTCTCTTCTGGTATGCCTGTGTAACTATACATATTGCAAGGACAAATTCTGAAGAGACTATTCCTGACTCTTCTTTATGAGAATACTTCTCAACTGCCCATATTTTCACAGAATGTCCAGATTTTTGCCTTGTATTTTGGTCGATTCCACATAAAATTTGTGGTTTTCTGGCAAATCACTGAGGACTGAGGTCACTAAATAATGACATACATTTGAGTTTCAAACTTCATATTCTTCAGGAAAATGCATGCTAACACAATTCCTGTTATTAACAACTTTCTACGTTTATGAGAAGAATATTTAAAATGTGTTCCTACTTATTGGCATTTGTCCCCCGTTTTAGCCTAACTGCGTAAGGCATCTGTTTGAGTCCCTTGATCCTCTTGGTGAGGTACTTTTGGGGTCTTTCCAGTTGCTGCAGGTGTCGGGTAAGGTACATCCCAAATTACTTTAGGCTTTATCCAGATTTCTTACACTATGAGATTAAGAGATATGTTTATGAGTCATGTTACACTCATAAACAGTGGAAGCACTGCTTTCTTTCTACCAATACAATCCGATGTGGCTGAGATTCTTAATGGTCTCTTAAGGCCATAAGCTACATACGAACCTATGAACATATTTACTGTAAAATGTTATTCCACAAGGCTCCATTGAAATTAATATCAATCCAGCTGAACAACTCAGTAATTAAACAAAAATTAAAATATAGATAGATAGACAGACAGATAGATAGACAGATACATAGATAGATAGATAGATAGATAGATAGATAGATAGATAGATAGATAGATGATAGATTTATTTCAGACCTCCCCAGTACAGTAACCACCTAAAATGCAAGCTAGTTGTGAGGTTTTTGATCCTGCTGACTTGCAGAAAAGAACTTTCTGGACCCCTGCAGCTCATACTGCTCCTACAGCTGCTGTATTTAGCTAAAATATGTTTTTGGATTTTGTGGAACATCATTCTCATACAGAACATTATCACAACAGCTGCTCTATATACTGTAAGTATTAATTCCTGCCAATGCATTAGTAAACCTGTGCACTGGGAATTTCTCCTCTGTATTGCTTAGATTTGGACAATTGCAGGCAGTGTTAAGAATATGGTAACTTTTATTTTTACTTAATTCATTCCAGTGGTGTAGTTTTCAACATTATTACACTCTCTTGAATGTTGAACTACTTAGCCGCATGTAAGGGAAGCCACAGCTGGCAGCCTTGCTGAACCTTTTTGCAATCTTCTTAAGTGTGTTACTGTGTTATGTAGGGGTTCATGCAATCTGACTGAGTCATTTTAATGGACAGAATAGCTCATGGGTGGTGCGTTTTGGTGTCTCATTGCGGGTACATCCCCTTTCTGCTCAGTCTCACCATTGCCATTCTCAGCTACCACCCATATTAATTATTGTTATCTTGCTCCCCCTATTCCCCGAGTGTCATTATTTACAACTTCCAGTAATACATTACACTCCTTCACCTCCACAACCACTTACTCCACCCACAGTGCTTCATAAAGCTTACATCTTCCAGTAGTACATTACACTCCTTCATCTCCACAGCCACTTACTCCACCCACAGTGCTTCATAAAGCTTTTCTTCTTTTCTCAGTTTTGTATCTTACATCTTCCTGTAGTATATTACACTGCTTCTCCTCCCCAATCACTTACTCCACCCACAATGCTTCATCTAGCTCCTCCTCTTCCCAATGTGTCATAACTTACAACTTCCTGTACTATATTACACTACTTCACTTTTCCAACCATCTAATCCACCCACAGTGTGACTCAATAAACCACTCCCTACTCAATCTACTTAAATTTACTACAGCTTTACTCTAAAAGTATACCGTAAATCCCAGCACCACCACCCCATACTGCTATGACATCTTTTCCTGTAATTCAACATGCCACCTAATGATCCCAGCTCAAAAACCAAAAGGCTTTGACTGTATAGATCACCATCATTTTGCAATTCCTCACACCCCGTAGCATACAAATTAGGAAATTCTTATATCCTTACTCAGAATTTAACAAAATTATGTCACTTTAAGGTGCAGCAATATAGATCATTATGATTGGGTATACAATCGTAGCTACGTTGTTATCTGTTCAAGACGTGGATGGAAGAAATTCACCTTGAGAGTGAAGCTCAACAAGTGAATCTTGGCATCCATATTGAGAACACATAATAACAGTTTATGATGGGTGAAACCTCATCCTAATTCTTTGTAGTGAATGAAGTTTTATCTAATTCATGTACTACCTGTTACAAAAAAAAAAAAAAAGCTGAAGTGTTTTACCAGCTTTGAATGCCAGTAAAGCATTTAGGTAGTGTTGTTGCATAGACAGCAAGTAAGGAAAAATCACTGATAGTTTTTCAATATTGCCCTAATTTGAAGAAGTTGCTTACAAACTGACAGCTGTACACTTACATGGACAAAGGAGGAAAGTTATTCATGGGCTTTTTACATAATAGTAACAATACATCATTTCTTTCTTATCCTCAATAGTCCACTCTGTTGTCTTTATGGCTCTTCTTTGGCCAATCAATTTTTATCGTTTGTGTGGACTACTACTTCCTTCTACAACAGGGGGGCCATCCTCCCCCTGAGCCTGGCCTGTCCCCATTGTAGGATTGTTAACGTTTTTTGAGGATTCTACACTGTCATTTTTTCCAGTCCTGGCTCCAGTGCACCTACTAGGATTGGGAACTTTTTTATCCTGGGTCTTGTGCACCCAGCTATCTTTTTATATTTTTGATTTACTTCTGTCCATGATATATGCTATATAAATATAGTCTATATATCAGTGTCACCTTGGTGAGATTTTGTGAAAAACAGGATCCACCTTGCGAAGGTACTCACCAAGATTTGAGGATGAATTCAATTTCAGCACTATTACGCTCCTTTGCTTGCTGACTTTTCATCTCTCCATCAGGACCCCAAAGTAGTGTCCACTTCTACTTCACTTCTACAGCTGCTGGTTTAGCATCCAGCACCATGCTCTGCTGTGACTGGGCGCATTAACATCCATGCCTATTCATATCAATACCTAGCAAACAACCTGTTTGCACCATACTCCATTCCAGATCTACTTTCACTCAATGAAAACACATTTCACTGAATTTCAATTGACCCATACCAAACTGCTGAAAGCTCAAATCAGTGAACACTCATTTCACCAAATCACATTTCACTGAATGTAAGTACTGTTGGGCAAATAAAATGCATATGCCCTTTTCCCTACTGTAGTGTGATCCTGGAGTTAGTATAAATAGTTAGGGGCTGTGGGGGCACAGTCCCCCACATTGGGGGGTGTGGAGGCAGGCTGTAGCCCCCCATCTAGTTTGCTTTTATATTTATGAATCTCATTTCACTGAAAGCTAACAATATAAAACCATAAGTAGGTGGGTGGATACTCCCCCTACACCCTCAATGTGGGGGGCTGTGCCCCCCCACACCCCTAACTATATATATATATTCTAACTCCAGGATCACGCTACAGTGGGGAAAAGGGAATATACATTTTATTTGCCCAACAGTACTTATATCCAGTGAAATGTGATTTGGTGAAATGGGTTTTCAGTGATTTGTGCCTTCAGCGATTTGGTGTGAGTGATTTGAAATTCAGTGAAATGTGTTTTCAGTGAATGAAAGTAAACCCACTTCATTCCTATACAAGAGAAACTATCTCTATGCCTCAAAATAAAAAAACAAACTCCAACATCTCTTTCTAGCCAGCGTTGTGGCATAGATGGATAAAGCTCTAACAATGGAACAGATACCATGGTTCAATTAGTAACTCGAGCATCTGAGGCAGGGAAGGGGAGGACGAGCATGTTGGCCATGGGAAGGGCAGAGGGAGGGACATTTGCACTGGGTACACATCGCAATTAGACCACACTGGAGATGGCTAATGGAAACAATCACAGAGTGCTTCCTAAGGATGGATGGAGCAACTTTCTGATGTTAGCACCTTGTAGAATTGAGGGACATTTTAGTGATGTCTACTCACTGCAGACCCAACATTACTAAGGCATACACATGAATAAATGGGTTAAATAATAGAAAATTCATCTGGCAATAATATCACACTATACTGAGACTTCTCAATTGCCTCACCAGCACTAAACATGGGTTGGAGTAAATCTGAGGTTAGGCTGGAGAGGACAATCGGCCCAGTAAATGGCGAGAAGCATCACTCAGCTGTGGGGTGCAGCAGCTGCAGAAAACTCTCCTTCTACTAATATATATATATATATATATATATATATATATATATATATATATATATATATATATACACACACACACACACACACACACACACACACACACACACACACACACACACACACACACACACACACGCACACTCATAAACTTATGTGCTTTCGTCGATATTATACTATTATACTACACCAAATTCTCTGAACTCCTACATCATCTTCACATCTTCACGCATGTTCAGCAAAACTTTATTCCTTCTGGACCACCTTACAGAAGTATGCTCCCCTTCTGGCAACATACAAACATTTAAGAAAGAGATTTCTTGCAAAAATAAGCTTCTGTCATTGAGTTACCAAAAGAAATCACACACACACACCATTTAATACATGTCAATATGTTTACTGTTAGCTTGAGGCCTGGTCCATTGACTTTCTATAATGACACAAATAATTCTCATTGCCCCTCCTTTTTCAACATGCCCAAACCTAATCACTCACTTTCGGTATTTGTAGCTACATCTCCTACCATCCAAAAGGCCTCAACATGCTGCATTTTAAAGCTCAAGAGTGCAAACAACAAACAGAATTCTTTTGAAGCAAGAGTCTTGTACCACAACCCCAATATATTAGGAACTAAGACCAATGAGTGTGTCCAAACTAGTATTCTTAAATATTTTTGGATATTTGTGTTCCTAAATGTTTGCATTTTAAAATGTAACTATTTCTAATTGCTGTATGTTAATATTGTAAACTATCTTGGGAGCTTTTCGACCTTCCAGGCCTCTGCTGAAAATTGGCTTTCACCCAGTCGGACAATCCCAGTAAACAAATGTTTAATAAATAAATAAATAAATACAATTTATGTATTTATTTATTTATTTATTTGGTTTGGTATTTGGGGTAGAGCACTGATTCAGCTGGAACTACTTCAGTCTCAGACTGGACAAATATAAATGGCAGTAACAACCAAGTTAGCAAGCAGTATTATGGATACCAGCAAAATGTTTTGTGAAGATAGCAGTAAAATAACAACAGTAGTAATAAAGTACATGATATAAGGAGCAACATAAAGGGGTGGTTAGGGTAAGGACCGAAGAAGAGAGTGAAACAGTGAAGGGATGCAGCACAAAGAGGAAAAGATGATAAAAAGTAAGGTAAGGGCACATAGAAATTAACTATGTACAATATATACAGTGTGGAAGAGATGGCATATATTAGTGTAGGCAAATAATATGAAGAAGACAAAGTTGCCTGACCGGTGGAGGGGAGAATGCTGAATTAGATGATGTGTTCAGAATAAACTTGAAATTATCTTTAAGCTGAGCATGGAATGAAGTGTAAAAGTTAAGTTATTTAAAATTTGTAGGGTGGGATTCCCAGAGTTTGGGCTCTAGGATGGAGAAGGCATTGTTAGTGCAATGAAGTCTGGTTCTGGGATACTGGAGAAATGAACCAGAGTGGTTAAGACTTCTTGAATTGTAACTGGGGGGAGGGTCATCTGAATATGTTGGATGAAGGAAAAAACAGGAGTGTTCATTGAGCTGCTTGTAGTGTTGGCATCCCAGAACACACTGGCACATTGTTGAACAGGTAGCCAATTGGCTTTGTTAAGCATGACACTAAGATGTTGATTTCTAGGGCAGGGGATAATGAAACAGCAGATAGAGTTGCTTATAGTCTGGACAATGGAGGAGTTTTTCTGGGATACTTCTGCAACCACTGGAGTCCATACTGAAGCTGTGCTACTAAAATGCATTTTTCTATGCATTCCTGCTTAGTCAGGTGAGAAAGGGGAAATTTTATAAGACCAAAACAGGAGTGAATTTATTTTCTTCCATATTTGTTCTAGGTAAAGGTGAAATTTCAGTGTGGGATCAATCCACATACCAGGGTATTTGAAGGAGATGACTTGATCAATGGGATTGTCAAGATGGTCATGGATAAGAAGAGACTGAGAGTTATTCTGAATTTAGGGGGAGGTACGAAACAGCACAATTCTAGTGTTAGAACTATTCAGAATTCTCTTTCTGTTATTAAGCCATTTCATAAGAGAAAGGAAGTTGGCTTATAGTTGTTGTTTGGCCAAGGAGGTAAGGTTTGAGTGAAATAAGACAATGACATCAGCATAAAGTAAGAGAGAGAGTTGAAGAAAATCAAGTGGTAGTTTATTAATGACAATAGAAAAAAGATGAGGAGGCAGAATTGAGCCCTGAGAGACTCCTTTAAGGACAGGGGCAGAAGCCAAGTGGGTGTTTTGATATTGCACAGAGAAGTACCGATTGGAAGTATACTTTTTAAACCAGGGAACTGTATCTGGCCTAATTCTAATTTCAGGTAGGTGATCTGAAAGAATGTTAAGGTCAGCCAGATCAAACGGTCCAGTGAGGTCAGCAAAGATGGCTCCAGTGAGAATGCCTTTTTCTATAGTTACAAGGATGTTTTCAGTAAGTGTACAGAGCACAGTGGACGTGATCTTAACCAGCCCAAAAGTAATGCATTTTTCAGGATAATGGAAGGGTTGTAGATGATGCTGAGAGATGTAATGGGTGAGATGATTGTAAACTATTTTTCAAGTATTTTACCAAGGATGGGAAAAATAGAGATGGATACAGATAAGCACAGAAGCATCTAGGAGACTCAAAAGTTTATTGTTTAAGCGCTTTCATCAGAATGTATCAGAGACTTCTTCAGAAACACTTAACAAGTAGAATCACACTGTTTAAATATCCCTCCCATGCACAAACACATGACCAAGTTAACCAATCACTTGACAAAGCATAATAATGTAAGCAATACATACTATGCAAAGTTAAAAAAATATTCAAATAATCACACAATAAAAAACACATATGCTATATAGAATATATGAGGTCATTCCAATGGCCCCCTCTTGTATTTTTTCTAACTATATCCAAAAAAATACAAGAGAGGCCCATGGAATGACCTCACTGAACTAAGGGAACTTAAGTGGCAGATTAGGCTAAATACCTATAACTACCCTGGCCTAAATAAGAATGTGTCTATTTCCAGTGTTTTGAATTTGCAATCTTATTCTATATAGCATATATGGTTTTTATTGCGTGATTATTTGAATATTTTTTTTAATTTACATAGTATGTTTGTCAAGGTTTGATTGGTTAACTTGGTCATTTGTTTGTGTGTGGGCGGAATATTTAAACAGTGTGATTCTACTTGTTAAGTGTTTCTGAAGAAGTCTGTGATACATTCTGTCGAAAGCGCCTAAACAATAAAATTTTGAATCTCCTAGCTGCTTCTGTGGTTATCTGTATCCAGCTTGTCACTTATTTGTTGGTTCCATTGTTCGTGAAGATGTCTCAAGAATAGAGATGGGACAGACGTCAGTGGTGTGGGATGGGTTAGTTTTTTTGGAAAGGGATTTAACAATGGCTGTTTTCCAGAAATCAGGCATGATGTTTTGAATTGGATGGAGATTATAAATGAGAAGAAAGAGTGGGACTATCAAGTTTTTACCTAGGAATAAGAAACATGGGATACGATTGTCAGGACCAGCAGGTGAGTAAGTATTTAGTTCTTCAAGTAGTGGCACTACTTGATTAGCTTTGGTTGCTTTTGAACAGAAAATGAGAATATAGGTGGGAGGAGAGAGGTTAGAGGGAGAGGAGGACCTATTAATGGAATCAGGGCTGGGAAGTGTACTAAAGTGGAGACGAGAATCAGCGGCTGTAAAATTAGATGAGGAGGAGAAGTGGGTGTTAGCTGGATTAGTAGGGCCTGTCAGGGAGTTAACTTCTGCCAAGAAATTTTTAGCTGAGTTGAGAAGGAATGACCAATGTTTTTTCATAATGTGACTTTTATGTTGCCTGAATGCATGCTTAGCTAGGCTTCTTAGCATAGTACAGTGTTACCCTGAGGTCATACATAGACTGTTTTTTCAAGCATGACAGGCATTACCCCTGACAATACGAAGGCATTTCAGTTTGTACATACAGTTTTTTTTGTGGGATTTATAGAACCCTGAGATTTTAGGGAGAGTGAGTCCTGGAGGTTAGTGAGACTTTATGTGAGAAGAATGCTGCAGTGGCTCAGGTCAGTATTAGACAGAATAGGAGATCAGTCTAATGACGCTAGAATTGCCTTTAGTTTGATATTGTTGGATTGGGATTTTTTCTAGAACAATATGAGGGAGGGAGGGATTTTATTGATATGGGGAAAGATACTGAAGCTGATTGGACAATGTTCACTGAAGGAAGTGGGGTGAATGAGACTTTGAGAAATAAAGTTAGGATTATTATAAATAATGAGATCAATAAGTACTGTACATGATGAAAAGAGTCAGGGTTTGGTCTGGTGGGCTCAGTGATTCAGACAACTGGTCATTAAGCCCACCAAACCTGAGCTGAAACCTATAATATAGAAAAACAACATCCTTTGGCAGTATTAACCACAAAATCAGGTATAAAAGCAGGAGTGGCTAGTTTACTTATGCTGCTTTTAACTCTTTCACACCTGTCAACTGTAGAATATCTGACACGTTGTAGCCTGCATGCATTCCTACAGTTATAGTACCAAATATAAAAATAACTTCATGCAATGCAATTCAGCAGAGTAGAATTATTTCCTTTATTGCAAAGAGCATGTACTGGGCAGCCACGGTGGTGCAGTGGTTAGCGTTGCTGCCTCACAGCAATAGGTTCTCTGGTTCAACCCTCAGCTGGGGTGCCTTCTGTGCGGAGTCTGCAAGTCCTCCCTGTGGTTGCGTGGGTTTCCTCCTGGTGCTCCGGTTTCCTGCCACATCCCAAAAACATGCTGTAGGTGGATTGGACACTCTAAATTGGTGTGAGTGTGTATGTGTATGTGTGTGTGTGTGTGTGTGTGTGTGTGTGTGTGTGTGTGTGTGTGCCTTCTGTGGAAGGTTGGGCGCCAGGCTGGCAACTCGATGCTGTAAAACTCCACTGCTAATCATGGGTGGACAGGTGATCCGCTGTGGCGACCCCTAACTGGTAAAAGCCGAAAGAAGAAGAAGATTGCAAAGAGCACATACATGAGAGACTACACAATCAAGGTCCTCAAACAAAGCAACTGTAATCATTTTTGTACTGTAAAATCTTCTGAGCAAACATTTTGTTATCTATCAAACTATAGCCACTGACCAATTAAAACAAAACATGTCTGTTATTTTGCTAATTAAAGAATTTGAAGACCCTTTATCTGTGACTTCAGTTATTAGGCACAGGTTATGGCCTTCCACTTTGGCACTATTCATGTTGGCACAGGAAGGGGAAAAACTTCAGCACAAGCCTAAGCTCTCAAGATACGCCTTAGAACAAGATGGATTGTATTTCTATTAGAAAAAATATAATGCAAACTATTTAAAACATTTTCCATTTTCAGACTTCTACCTTTTTAATCCCTCATTTGATGCTGTGAAGCATCACTCAAGTCATACATTTTTTAATATATGGACAATAATAGCAAGTTTCCAAATGGGTATACAATCTTTTTTTACATACAACCAGGCATTCTTCACATGTGTTTTCCTTATGTCCTTGACATGCACAATACTTAATGTTTAGCAAAAATAGTCCTGCCAGCAATAGCAACACTTCTGCGCTTGGATGAAATAAAAAGACAATTTGAATACGTTTCTTTTTCACTTTTGAGCACAGTGTTATACAGTTGTCCAAAACACTTTAATACATTTTCCTCACTATCGTCTTTTTCATCATGGTTTTCATTAACTGTGGTCAGTGGCACTATTTCTAATACATATATTCTGTCATTTAATGTTTTTTCTACATTCAAAAGGCTTCATGATCAATATTTTGCATGAAAATAAAATAATGCATAAAAGAATTTTGATAATTGCAATAATCATGAAAAACTTTAGAATAACTCCTCCCCATCCAGAAAAAAAGGTTATTCAACCATGCCCAATGAGAACAGTCTACTTCTTTAGCATGAGACAACTTGGCATCCTTTTGTATAATTTCTAAATGACTGCAAATGGCATGCTCATTATCAGGTACAAATGAGCAGCATTTAGTTTACACCCCTTTAGATACATGTCGTCCTTTTCTGCAGCACTGCAGTACACTAAGCATGGCAGTAATTTCAATAGTAATTTGATTTTCTGATTCAAAACTGGCATTACTCAATGCTTCTAATAATTTGGACGGTTTTCTTAATTCCCAAAATGAGTTTACTGCACTATAGGCAAGTAAAAGCTCCACTTCAGAAAGTACACCATCACCCAAGTCCATATGTAAAAGTCCTTAGAATGCACTATTTTCAAAATTATGATGATCAAACCCATAAAGCATCTATTATTCTGACTAGATTTTTTTTCTGCCCTTTGACTCCCTCTTTTGGTGAACATTACAACATTTCCCAGTAGGTAAAGTCTTTGTATGGGGAATAGCTGGAATACAACAACCGATGTAACAAATCCCAACCAGTTTGCTTGTAACCAAGGGTACACATGGTCTCCACATACATAATAAAACTCACACAACATGGCTATACTCAGTTCTCCAGCCCTGCCATGCACTCACTGGGTAATGTTAAAGTCACACCACCCAACAGGAATTGTTCCAATTTTATAGTAACAAATATGACCCTTTAGAGTCATTGATAATTCTAGTGGAACCAATCTAAAGGGGCAAACAATATGCCAAAAACTATACCTGCCCATGTTATTTTTGGTTACCAAAATTGCTCCATTTGCTGATCCTACTTCTGTCTCTGTTGCAGGTACCAGAAATAATGGAACACGTCCATCATGTGTCATTTATATATGTGTACACACCCAAAAATTACTGACATTCATTGTCTTGGCTTAACTATGCAAAGAAGAAAATATGTTAAACTCAGGATGCCAGTTGGGTGCTCTCTGTTTTAATTATCATTTCTTTCTGTTGGAAAAGTGTTCTGTACTTACAATTCCAATCGCCTCTGATATGGAAGAGAATGAAAAATACCAGCATGTCTGTTCCAACAAAAAGTCCATAGGAATATCAAGCAGGCCGAGGTTAGAAAGGATTCTTGAAAATTTCCAAACAAGTTAACATGTTGTCCAATTCCAAATAAAATCCATCCTGAATTCTGAACTGATGGAAGTCCTATGGGCAACACTTGGTCGACTGGCTCACTTCTCAGTTCCTGGGTCAATTTCCTCTCATTTTCCAATGTAGATGATGTTGGTGGATCAGTAAGCCTCACTTCTGGCCATGTTGGTCTCCCTGTGTTTTCTTCTGGTACAGGATGAGACAGGTTCATCATCAATGATGGGTGGAATGATGTTGTTAGCATCTCACTGTCATTTGTTGCTATGGACAGTCTACTTAACATACAGAAAATGAATCCAGAAAGTCGATCCTTCACATCAAACCACAGTAGTTTTCATAAGGAGAAACAGGAAAGGACCTTTTCATCTTTGTTGAATGGTGAGGTGTCTTGAGAAGACTTTGATAAAAACTCACTCTCCAGGACTGATTGCATGATAGGAGACAGGATCAGGATATTGCTGTGATTCAATAACCTATGAATGAATTTGCTACAGAACAGACACAAGAGACTTGTAATACTGAAAAATAAAACCATCAATATCCTGTAATTCCAAATTACTGGGCGAGGGTGTAGCTGGCACACTCATAGGTCTTCCCATAAGAGTCTAATGGGAAGAATGTTTTCGAGAAGTAATAAGTACACTTCAAATACTAAACAAAACTAAAGCCATAGCTTCCAGCCATTTAAGGCTAGTTTCCTCATGCAGTTGTGCAGTTGTGTTTTTTGTGTTTTTTTAATGTCTGTTTCATTATTTCAACAATCCCTGAAGCTTGTGGCCTGTGCAGGCAATAATATTATATGTTCACCTTTACGATTTTGCACATGTATTATATAATCTGACTAGTGAAATGTGTGTGTCCCACTGAAAAAAACAAGGCATCCCACATGTGGGTATTATTTCTTGTAATAGTTTCTTGGTGACCGAGCTGCATCATTTCTTACAAAAGGATAAGCTTCAAGCCATCCAGAAAAAACACCCACACTAACCAAAATGTATTTGAACATTTGAAGTTGCGAGAGCAGAATATAATCCCACTGCACACAACAAAAAGGTCCCCATGGCTTTTCCAAGGACTGCATAGGAAAAGGAGCACCCTTTGATACATTATACTTACATTATACTCAGCACATATTGTACAAGTATTTACAAATCATTGTATGACTTCAAAAACTAAGACATACCATTCAATCAAAATGTGTCTTATTAATACATTTTTTTTGTTAATACATTTTTCCAAAATGAGAGTGCAAATGATAAGCCTGTACCAAATGAGCTAAAAAGGAATGGGGGGCTACTAACCTTCCATCCAGAGGTGCCATAAAGAGTACAGAGAATGATTACTGCCTTCATGGATTCACCTTTCATTTTTGGAGTCATTAGCTTGGTTCTGTAAAGATAACCCTTCCTGTAAAGAAACAGGTGTATCAATTTCTTGCGGTTGCTGCAGAAATGAAGCCTAAGCAGGACGAGACAACACAGCAGGTCTGGCCGCCATGTCAGTGAATACATTTCCTTTTGAAATATAGCAATCATCAATTTATAAGCAGCACACCTGATTTCAGTTATTTTCTTAGCTAAAAGAAGGAGTGGTTGATGGCCCTTGCTGTGGTTTCTAGCTAAAAGAAGTGTATTTAATGTTCATTAGGACATGCGTGAATGGGCATACCTTCGTTGAAGGTTGTGCGTCAGAGCTGGCAACTCGGCAAGTAAAAATCTACTGCCAATAATTAGCGGACCAGAGTTCCGCTGTGGTGACCCCTAACCGGGAAAAGCCGAATGACACAACAACAAAACAAAAAGAGAATTTTTAATAGCAGTTCCTGCTAATGTCAGATGCCTTCTTTTTCTCCAAAGTATTCCAAAATCATGAACTACCCTACTGCATTGTATGCATCTGTAAAAATTGTAACTGCTTTGTCTTATGCTAATTTATATGCTTCAGTAATGGGTACAAGTTCAGCTATTTGTGCAGGATTGTTTCCATTCAATTGTCCAGTCAGTAATACTTGGTTTGCTGTGCACATGGAAAATGCTGTCTCTAACAAACCATCTTCTCTTTGAACACAAGATCCATCAACAAATAGAAGTAATTCAGACTTGGTAGTGGAACATCTTTTAGGTATGACCTAGGAAGAACCACATAGTAAACTACAAACACAAAATTGCCAGGTTTGCCTTCATCTGCTGTAGGGATCAAAGAAGCAGGGTTAAGGGGGGCACAACTGACAATCTGCAAAGAATGCTTGTTAAGTATGGACAGTTCTTATTTTGAAAGTCTAGAGGCTGACAAATATTATGTTCTGGTTCCCAACAGCAGTACTTCTACAGAATGTGGAAGAGCTACAATGGTATTGTGCCCAAAAGATAGGGCAGCTACCATTGCTACTATGCATGCTGTCATGGCCACCATTCTAAGGTGGGGGTGGGCTTTGGCTATGGGATCAAGATTAGTGCTGAAATTAGTGATCGGTCTGAAACCATCATTTCTACACTGCGCCAATAATTCTAATGCTATTTTATTCCTTTCACAACTAATAGAAAAAAATCTCTTTGGATAATCAGATAACCCAAGGGCAGGAAGATTTGAAAGCAAAGTCTTTAATTAAACAAATGCCTGCTCATGGTGCTCTTGTCAAAGCAATGGCTCAAGGGTATCATTCTTCAATAATTCTAACAAGGACTTTACTACTTCTGCATAATTTGAGATCCATTGTCTGCAGTAACCTGTCAGCCCAACTAAAATGCGTAGCTGCTTTAGTGTGGTAGGGCATGGTACAGCTTGAACAGCAGCAATGGAAATTGTGAGAAGAGTTCTGATGAAGTCCAGTTGTCAAGGACAGAAGCACCAAACTAAAGTTTATTAAATATTTTCTAAAAAGTGTTGGTTGCATTTTTGTAGTTTTTGGTCATCACATATGATTGGAAACAATTTTTTTTTTGTTGGCAGCTAGTTTCATTTTCAGTTGCCACTGTCATTTTTTTATTTAGTGATGCCATAAAATACAGCAATTTAACAGTTGTATGGATGGAAAATACTGAGCTGGGGGAAAAATTAGAATTAGGAGACATGGATAGAGAACGAATACTCAGACGGAAACAAAGCCACTGGACTGAACAGAAAGGCAACCTGCTGGCCAAAAAAAGACTGAAAGCATCAAACAGCTAAGGAAAGAATGCATGTACTAATCAAGTTTGAGTTGTGCAAACAGGCAACCAGCTCATCAAATACATTTCTACTTCGGAGACATAAGCTTGAGTGGCCTGTAATTAAGAGTGTGTATATATATACATGTCAGAATCATGCAAACATTGCTTGAAGTTAATATAAATGTTAATAATGCAGCAAGGTGAATGTGAATAAAATTAATACCAGAATCAAAAACATGGGAGTTGAAAGGCTTGAAGTAATTTTACTCAGGAAACGAGAAACTGGGATAGCAACAGTAATATGTATGGAAATTAAATATGGAAGCTACTGGACTGCTAATTTAGAAAAGTAAGTGAAAATTGCTAAAATGAATGTATTGAAGATTATTAATGTGTAAAGTTAATAAAATAATTAAATTAAAAGCATTTTAAAAAAATTCAGCAAATGTCTTAAATGTATTATAACTACATGGAACTGTGTCTTATGCTTACCCCACATATGTTGAATTAATTAACAAAGAGCGAGAGAAGAAACACTTAATTGAACTACACAGTATGCAAGCTCTAGGTTTTAAATTACTTAACTAAAAGATTGCCTTACTAAAGGAGATGTACAGTTTACTAGAGACAAGAGCATGCATTTCTAGACAGGATCTAAAGGAAGTGTAATTTGTAAGCTAGGACAAGCAATACAAATAGTTTTGGAATATGAAAAAATTTAAAGAAAACCCTGTAATAGAATAAGAACTGATGATAAAAGGGCCAATGACCTAAAAAGCCAGAGCTGAGCAGTAGGTTTGAAATGTTAAATTAATATACAAAATCACATAAACATGGGTGAGTATCCAAATGAAAGAATACAATTTCACAAATATGCACGGTACACACAGCACTGAAATTTTGCAAATTTGAGGGGAAACCTAGAAACATTAACAACAGCATTTAACTCAATTCTTGTCGAAGGCTCATTACAAAAAAAAACAGGAGCTATAAGAAGAAGAAATACAGAGAACCAGTACCCTAGTAAACAGCGATAATCCACTAATAATACCAATGACAATTGGCAGATCAAAGTCAGAAAATGCAAAGGATTTTTTTTGTTTTTCACATTCAAGTTGCACAAGTAGTTGTTCCAAGTTCAGCTGCGCTTCATATATTGATAGAACCACAGATATTCCAAGGCCATTTAGTCATAACAATTTAGTTCAATACCCTTCATCAGGCCACACCTCTTTTCTCCAGGAGGGCTGTAACAGCCATTCCCAAAGTAAATTTATAAAAAGCCCATCCCAGTTCTCTGCATTATGCAGAAAGGAAGACGAGTCACACTGCCTTACATGCAGGCAAAGTTTATTTCTAAGGTTCATGTAGCATTTGGTTAAAAACCTGTCCCAACATCATCTCTTACTTATCTGTTGATGAAGATTTAGGTCCATGAATATAGAATTTGTGCATCCATTTGGACTTACAGAATCAGCATTCATCAGACCTATCACTGAGTACAATGCCCTGTTTGCTATGTACCTAACCAAGCATATCCAACAACTGCAAAGATCACAGAGGTTCTTCACTAAAACAATACAGAGCATAGGTAACATGCTGCATGCAGACCACCTCAAGGCCTTATCCTTGTATTCTGCCTCCTACAGGCTGCTGAGGGAAGATCTATGCCTGGCATACAAGGCATTGTCAGACCCCACTCTGATGAACCTCAACACCGCATATCTGCAAAACAAACAGCACCATAATTAACCATTCTAAAGACTTAAACCTTACATTTGATATAAACAGGACCTGCTGGAGAGACACATATGTATCCCAGAGACTACCCCATCTCTGGAAAAGGCTTCCCATCCATGTAAAGTAGAGTTTCTCCCTAACCCAATTCAAGTGAAACCCGGACAATTGGATGGGGAACAGGAAATTCATCCCTGGTTTGGCACCTATGTCTCTAGTGGACACAAACAGCCTGTAAATGGTTCATCTCCCAGCCCCATGCTTACATTTATCAAGGGTACCAGAACTTGTCAGAGATTTGGGATGCATGGCTAGGCTTAAAGAGGCCATTGTGGTCATTAGCCTAGTGAACACCTATAAACCTATAAGGAGGTTGAGAACAATTGTGTCTCAGAAGGCACAGTAAGCAAGACAGAAATTTCCCCTCAAAAATCTATAAGACACCAGATAAAGAGAGATAAAGCTTCTTGCCATTCTTTATACCTAGGAGCATTGCACCTTTTTGATTAAGAACCTTCAGGGCCTTTCTAAAGTTTTGATATGTTTAGGGGGGGTACATCCTGAAGGGGGACATCGCAGTGGATAATTGTTCTAATCAATGCTGAGTATAAGGGAAGAATCACCTCTTTAGTACTTGATGGTATTCCTTTGGCAATTAACTGTGGTAAATAAAACAATTTTCCTGATGGCCATTGTCACATAGTCAAAAGAGAGAGAATTGTCAACCCAAGTTAATAGTTCCCTGACTTTCAACGTCTACAGAGGTTCGTCACTAAAAGAATATAGGGTATAAGTAATATGTCCTATGCAGACTGCCTCAGGGCCCATCCCTGTATTCTGTCTCCTATAGGCTTTTGAGGGGAGATCTATGCCTGGCATATAGGACATTGTCAGACCCTTCTCTGATGGACCTCATGCATATCCACAAAACAAACAGTAGCAGAATTAGGCATTCTAAAGACTTAAACCTTGCCTGTGATATAAATAGGACCTGCTGGAGAGATAGGTATATATCCCAGAGACTACCCCATCTATGGAACAGATGCACCATCCATGTAAAGCAGAGTTCCTCCCTAACCCAGTTCAATTGCAACTTGGACAATTGGATGGGAAACGGGAAATTCATCTGTGGTTTGGCACCTATGTCTCTAAAGACACAGGTAACATGTAAATGGTTCATCTTCCAGACCCATGCCTACACTTATCAAGGGTATCAGAATATGTCAGAGATTTGGGATGCATGGCTAGGCTTAAAAAGGCCCTTATGGTCGTTAGCCTAGCAAACACTTATGAACCTATGAACCTATAATTTGTAATAGAGTGCTGTCTATACTTCAGTGAAATCCTAATTGAAAGCCAAATTTTCTGCCATCATAACAGGTCTAAGGAAGTAGCTGTGGTTATAGCAGCCTGCCCAGGTGCCAAACATATATAACCAATTTTTTCATACTATGTCTAATTTGGTATAATTATTTAAACCATATTTGTGTTTTGTATTATTTTTAAACACTATAAAATTATTCTTAAAATGTTTCCCCCTGGGCATCTGCTGAAAATGGGCTCCTGGGCTTCTACTCAGTCAGACTTACCTGGTAATCAGATGTCAATATATATATATATATATATATATATATATATATATATATATATATATATATATATATATATATATATACATATCAGTGGAGTGAAGGATGTTGCTTGTGATCAGCAACCAACAATTTGTGTAAACTGACACATGCAGCAGTTGACCACAAACAAGGCACCATATAACTACAAGTTCTTCTTGCAGTAGCTGCTGTCTAAACAGGGGACCCAGCACAGCCACAATGGACAGGCTGAGAGTAACATATACCATTCTACCCAAAGTTTAGGTCTTTGGAATTGGATACACTGACTGATGATCTGAGAGAAGAACATTTTTCCCCCTTTTGGCACAAATGATAAAACTGCCTGCTATGCCCCAAACAGTCCCTCTGCTGTGTTGCAGCTGGTGCAGTGTATGTTGCCACTGGCAATGTCATGGTACAGCGTGCACAGACTTCAGCAGAAAGCCTTAGGATACAGGCCTACACTGCTACAGCAGTGCAATGCACTGACAGCAGCACAATATGATGTGACTATCATATGAGTTCCTTATGCAGTATGAGATGTTTGTCACCAGAATGGGACACAATCAGGCCATCATATTTATGTAGCTTTATAAGCACACGTATATCAGCTTTACTAATTGATATTGATGGACTTAAAAAACCTGTACTTAAGCTGATCTAGATGTAGACACCCCTACTACTAAACCAAAAATCAGCATTCTGCAGTCCACAGAAGGATGTCCGTGTGACAACAGTCCAAAACTCAGCCCTCATTGTCAGAGTAAATAAGCATTACCATACCATTACTACTTTCTTGTACATAGTTAACTATATGCTTCTGTATTCATTTTATTGCTGCAGCATTTTTGTCTGAAGGACTGCACCTGCTCATGGCTCTACAGTGTCAATGTATGTCAAATTAAGATATGTATTACACTGCTTAGAGGGATGAGAATATTGCTCATCATTTCAGCCACAGACATTTTTGCTGAATCCTTATTTTGAGGAAATTGGATAGTAAGTTAAGTTCAATTAAATGTAGCTTAACCCTCACAGAGATTTACCTGCAGTTATGGCTTCATCTTCTTCCAGTTCACATCAAGTCAGATGTGTGAATTCTTCCACAGCTCAGTTGGGAATGCCATGAGGATGCAGGTGGAGAGGCAGCATTTTAAAGAAGCAGCAGCCAGTAAGTGGCAGTGTCATTACAAACACTGTCACCAGTAAACATGTAGCTATACTACTAGGCAAGAAACATTTGCCTTGCAGGGTTTTTGTTGCACTGCTACCTCCTCTGTTGTTTGAGGCTTTTTGATTGTATGCTTATTTCATCAAGTGCACATAAAAAGAATCTGAAATAGAATTAAAAACTATCTCTGCATGTTTTCAACACTTACCTTAAAAATACCTAATACATCAATTGTTCTTCACATATTGAGCTCTGCTTTGTCCTTATTGCTGTTCTTGCCACTAAAAGATGGAGATGTACATTTCAGATCTGTAATCCTTCTAGATTCATTAGAATGTTGCATTGGTAGCATTTCAAGGGTTGTTGCCAGGCTGCATAGGATTACGTTGTGCAGTATGTTACATTCCATAGCTATTATATAGGACTTTGAAATGTTGTGTACCAACTAAATCATCCACCTCAAGTAGGTCAACACATATTGAGTAATGCCTTTTGCTTGTCTGTAGGTAGTGTGATAGGCCTGCTTAGCTGATTTTTGGGGCCCTCTAATGGCATTCAACAACCATGAGTCAAGAATGTATCTAGCATCCACCACAAGCTGTTTATATTGGATGGTGCCTGAGTAAAAATTATGGTACAGTGCTGCATATATGCATCCAATTTGCTCCAAATGTATAGAAAAGACATCCATTATTTACTCTCTGTGGTTTAATACAACATGAATATTTGTGGGGAAATGCCCACACCTTCTGACGCACACATGGGCATTATCTGCACCAGGAGCGTCATTGGCAATGTGTGTTATATCCATGGCAACAGTGATTCCTAATATTCTTGAAATCTAGCTTAAACCCTAACTGGCTTTCATTCATTCTTCCTCTGTCTAAATCTTCCTTCCCATGGTTCTACTTGGGATATCAGACACTGACTGCACTGCTAAAGAAAGTGTTTGGCAGAGCCAAGTGACATTCTGGTTGAATTTTATTTAGCCCTCTGAAAATTTGTACTTTTTAGGATGGTAATAGTAATTAGTTGTCATTGTTATCAGTGATTAAGCTGCTTTCAAGCAACATGTACCTTTATCCCTCAGTTTGGATCACAGTGGAGATTAGGAGTGATAATCCATTGATAATCAGTGATTTTGTCTGGTGAGGTGCTACACATCCCTCATCCAGAGAAGTGCCTTTGTGAGCACCCATGTTATATAGTTAACGGTGAGCTCCATCCTTGCTATTGTTAGCCAATAGCTAGCTAGGAAGCTAACTTTAATTACGCTAGTCAATTTTCTTCTACATGGTCTGCAACACAATAGTGTATCTTGTATCATCTAGGAATTGTATTTTGGTTTTCTGCTGATGTTTGTGCTACAGGTTCTAATTCTGCAGTTATGTATGCATCACTGTTACACATCTGCATGGCATGTTTCACAGTTATTTGTGCTCATTTGTGAATTGCAGTATTTTGTTTGACCTTTTGAATGCTCATTGTACTTCTGCATTGCACGCTTCATTTATGAATTTCACTCACATAAGCTACTGCAACTTTTCATCTTCTAGAAAATTTTTATTAATTAATTTATATTTTAATTTTCAAGAAGGAGCAGTTGTGAATATGGAGGAGGGAAGGTTGAAAGCAACACAAGGAAAGTGCCTTTTCAGAAGAGCTGTGGGGCATGTATAATAAATATGTAATCAGTACAGCGGCTCAGGAGTAACATCTCTGTGCCACAGCTTCAGGCATTGCAGTTTGTTCTCAGTCTCTGGCCACTGCCTGCATGGAGTTTGCATTTCCTATCTATGTCTGCTTGACTTTAATCTTAAAATTCTGACTTTATCCAGCCTTCCTAAAACATGCTGATAGATCTTTCATGCTAAGTTTTCCACATTCTTATGTTGCATTTACCCTTAGCCTTATGGCTCAGGTTTGTGGCCACAGATAAGGACCAGTTCAATTACCAGGTAGGAAATAAATAAATAAATACATTGGACAGGAGTATATATAGTTGCTAAGAGTAGGTGTATAGTGGACAGGCACAGGAGACATCAGGCCACAGGAGATGATAAAGAATGGAATGGATGGAAGTCTGCAGAATTAATAGTGGTTAGGGAAATGGACGGGCCACACTGACTTAGTTATTCTAATCTGTAATACCTGTTTACATTTTTAAATTTTGAAGGAGTAAGATCTTCCTGATATGATGGCAAGTGATGGGGCTAGCTATCCTTAAGCTAGAACATACCATACAATGTATATGCTTTACCATAGTTCTAATAATAAAACTTTCAACAAAAGCAATTTACAGTCTATTTACTAGCTTATTAAAGCATGAATACAAGTCTACAATGATGACACACATTCATAAACTCACATCTGCTAAATATAATATCCATAACAAAGATACATTTAGAGATTAGTAATTCTTCTGACCTACGGTATGCCACTCAAGAAAATGGCATTTTGTAATTTTTGTATTAGATACACATAACTTCATTTTTTATTGTATTATTCAGTGGGAGCACTCAACTTCTGTTTTTTTTTCAAGTAGGTACTAGAAAGTCAAGTGACTTGGTCAACATCTAACAACATGAACACAGATAGTGATGAAATTCAAATCCGCATCACAGCAACAGAACTCCATACCTTAAACACCACACAGTATCGTTTCTCATGTCATGGCACTAAAATTGGAGATAAAGTACTTGAAAGCTAACAAAAACAAAGTTTCATTTTTTTTTGTTTTATTTTTTAATTAATTTTTCAAAAAAATTAACTACTATCATTATTTTTGCTAAAATGAGTTGTAGGATTTCTTATGTGATTCAGAATTGCAAATATGAATGTGCTTCTTAACAGAAAACACATACATTTGCAATTCATGGTAAACATTTCTCTAACAGTCATTATTGAATCATAATTTTCCAATTATTCGGTTATAACTTACATATATATAATATTATGCAGACTAAAAATGGGCAATAAGCATTGTGCTTCAGAAGGCTTCAAAATATCACTTTGTACGAATGCCAAATGCTTCTGTCAACCTAAAGTATTGAAAGCCTTTGTGGTTTCATTTATTTCCAGTGCTGACTATGCATATTTTATAACATTTGCATCTAATTATAGCATCACATCATTCTAAACACGCATTGAAATCTATAAAATAAAATCTTAGAAACACAAGATTTATACCAATTATGCTAACAAATGTTGTTGGCTAGCTAGAGACTATCTTTCAAGCTGCATATGACTCGCTATACAATTGTTACATTTAGATTTTATTCAGAGTTTAGAAGGATGTGGTCTTCACTTTCAAATAAATCTTTGGATTGATAAAATTGTAGAAAATTGTAATAAATAAAATGTTGTACTCTTTCTAAATGATAATGTATATTATATATATTAAAAATAAAAAATAAGCTAGTGTTTACTCTTGCCATTTGGAGATTTTTTTAGTATGTTCTACAGTGTTATAACATCTCAGAAATGCACCCTTCAATCATGTCATTTGCAGCCCTTGTAATTCTTTGCATTTATTCATTCATTATTTAAAAAAGAAGTTTTTTTATGTAGTAGGATGACAGAATAAGCAGTCTCCACTTATCTGTGACATTACAATGAGTTGTAAAAGGTACTGAAAGCCACAGCCAGACTTGTTATAGAATATAATTCTGACTACAGCATTTTGCAGGATAAATAAAAGCAAATAACAATTCAGAAGGTTAGAAAACTTCACATGCCTTTATGAGTATTATCTTGGTCCATCCTATGTTCCAAAAACATGTTGACTGATCTGGAGCAGTAAATTGTCTGCTATATATTATGTTTACCTTTGCCCTTAAGGTCTAGCTTGAAGCTACAAAGGGTGCCTCTAAATAGATTGATCCAGCTTTCAATTTTTCTGATAACATCAACCAAATGGTTAATGATAGTTATGAAGTTAGATGATGTGTAAAAACATTTATAAAGGCTAGGAAATCAGAAACGATGAAGTAATGTTTGTAAGTTACATAGACCCAAACTAGATTGTGGAATAATTCTATCAAAACCTACAAAAACTAGCTCAAGTAAATGGAAAAGAGTGTAGTGAAAACATAAGTCCATCTATGAATGTATAAGCTTAATTTTTATGCAAGATTAACATTCCTGAATGTGTGTAGTGTCTTATATAGATATGTAAATGGAGACCTTATTTAGATATCTAATGCATTTAGAGACAACTACCATTGGAAATGATTGGGGTTAATAAAGAATAGTAAAGACAACCTATTTAGGAAATTATATAAAAGGGAGAGATGTACTAACTAGATCACTGAGACATAGTTTAATACATGGAAACAGACTAGGAAATTATGTTAAAGCAAGCACTAGTTTAGATATTTTTAAGAACAGCTTAGGCATTTATTATTGGGATTACTGTTTCGATATATTGGCAGGCTATAAGGGCATTGCTGCACATGCTTGAAATATTTGAAGGTACAAAAAAGTGTATATATGTAAACAAATGTATATATATATATATATATATATATATATATATATATATATATATATATATATATATATATATATATATATATATATTAAGAAAGAAAGAAAGAAACTACCTTCATTAATTTGTCTGAAATGTACAGCTTGTCCCCTGTAAAGCCAAGCACAGAATGTAAAGTCATTTTTCAAAAATGGGATATATAAGTTTTTGCCATAAACAGTAGTTACCATTCTTGCTGCTAATGCATTTTTCTAATGATGATAACTTTCTAACTACTATACTGTAGTTCAGTTATTCTTCCTTTTAAAGATCATATCATTAGATGTTACTATGTTCTCCAGGAAATCTACCTGCTACAAAGTCAGAGCTCAGTTCAAAACCCATTTACTTAAATAATGCAAATGTATGTGTGACACCATCAGCCATATCACCTGAATTCCACTAAGTTGACATTATTGCTCCAGTTTTTCTTTTTACACCAAAATTAACTTCTACTAGCAAGAGACACCTGTGTTAATGTAAATTCACCACCTTTTTTTGTTCTTTTTCACCTTTCACAATTAGTCTGCGGTGTTCATTCCTTGGATTTGTATTATAACTTGTTATGCTGTAACATACTGTGTTACTTATATATGCATATGTGACACTTCTGTTCACCCTTGCTGTACTCTGCAACCCAAGCTGAGCTTGCAATTGATCAGCTTGGAATAGTATTCTACCCTGATTGATCAATAAATAAATAAATAAATAAATGAAAAACCATCATAGTGCAAAAACTCTGTGTAATGCTGGCTTGGCAGGATCTGCAAGAGGAATCAAAAGATTCAGCCTCACTAGTCACATTCATTACCCTCATCCAAAAAACATATACCAACACCAGCAAAAAATGTAACCTAATCATTCCTGGAGATGTCAACCTTAATTACTTAGGCCCAAAAGCCATTGATATGTCAGAACTCCTGGCCAGCTTAAGGCTTACTCATATCAACACTGAAGCCATTAGACCAAATCCTCAATTCAAAAGGCATAACTTATTAAACCTTCTAATGACTACTCCTACTAAATACTCCTACAATGATATCTAACCTCACCATGCATAGACCCTCCTTCACTGATCACTGTCCCATAACTTTCTCAGTATATAATCTAACATTAAGATATAAAATTAAACTTATCACCTTCAGACTCCAAACCATTCAGAATACTACTGATATTAAAAACCACCTTGCCACCCTTGATTGGTTTCCCTTACCTGCCATATAAGACCCCAATGAAGCAGATATCAATCTTACCAATACCCTAATGCACTTGCAAAACAAATTCTTTCCCTTGTACAAATGCTACTTTGGCCTCATAAACATTACAAGTTATCTAATGAACTCTGATACATCTTCAAATTATGTGATGAAGCATTGCACAATTGGAAATGCAACCGCTCCACATAATATACTTCACTACATAACAGAGTCAAGCAATCCATCTGCAGACACAAAAACAGCCACTTACAAAACAAGCAAACAAATCTCACGTTTAGCCAAACCCAAAAGATTCTGGAGAGACATTGACCTGTTGACTGGTAGAAAACTCAATACAACTCCCCTCCACTGAACTCCTCTAACACCACCACATGCAAACTCTCATGCACTGGCTTCCTTAAGAAGTTCAGCAACCTGCCACTCATGAACAACAACACAAACTTACCACCCTCAGAGGTACCTTCTCCCCCCTTTATGTTCCACTATTCTACTTCAAAAAGATTAGAAACAAAGAGATGTTAACATAAATCAATCAAATTCAAAAAGATACTCTTTCAGGCTCAGATAATATAGCCCATTGATTCATTCACCTTTGTAATTACTTAATTTCTCATCTTCTTGTTCACATATACAACTTTTGCTGAACTAATAAGATTATCCCTCAGATTTTGAAAACAGCAAGTCACTCCTATTCCAAAACTACTCAAAACAAGTACTACTTCACAATACTGTCCTATCTAAAAGCTTCTCAATTTAGGTAAATACTAGAAGAAAGTATCTACAACCAACTTCCTGCTTATTTACATCAATATCACCTTCTATCCAGGAAGCAACATGTATTTTCGTCTGGATGCAGCACCACAACAGCTCTCTACTCCAGCAACATACCTCTCAACTGTACAAATTTTCACAGAATATCCAGATTTTTCTCTCATATTTTTGGTGTGTCCCTCCTAAAATCTGGCAAATAGCTCAGGACTGAAGTCATTAAATAATGACAACCATTTGAGTTTAAGACTCCACAGCCTACAGAAAATTCATGCTAGTGCAAAACCTATTATTCTATCAACTTTCCAAGTTTGTAAGGTCAATATTTAAAATCTGTCCCTATTTGTCATCCCCCCCCATAATTTTAGGCTTTGTCCAGATTTTTTACTCTAAGAGGTTGAGAGGTATGATCATAGATAACATCCTATCCAGTATGGAGAAAGGCAACCTGACAGCAGCTGCCTTTATTGACCTCACAAACGCCTTTGATATAATTGATTATAATCAAGTATTTGACAAATTAACTGACATAGGCATTACTGATGATGAAAAACCGTGTCTGTGAATTTCTCACCAGTGGATCCTTCAAGATTCAAGTTGAAAATAAGCACCGACACATCTAAAACAGCTCAACTTATGAAAGGAGTCCCCGGGGTTCCACTTTAGCCCCTCTGCTATTTTCCATATTTATCAACAATCTCCAATATGAGCTAATTCTTTATGCAGATTATATAATCATCTACATGTCAAAGAAATATCATGCTATTATACAAACTCAGCTCCAGGATGACCTCTAAACCCTCACATCTTCAAATTATGTGATTGCTAATAGGCCAGAAACTTATATTTGATCCCTCAAAATCAAAAGCAATGTTATTTAGCAAAAATATCCAAAGAACCCAGCTTTCTTGATATTAAAGATGTTAACAATACCACCTTAAAAACTGCCACAGCCTTCAAATACCTTGGCATTTGGCTCAACTGAGCTCTTAACTTTCAACTACATGTTCAAAACACATGCAAAAATATCAGCACTCTACTGTTTTGGGTGAACAAGCTATCACCTCTTCTTCTCAAGCCAGCCAAAGCTGCCACAAGCAAAGGAAGACTCTGATCACATCTTGAATATGAACTACGAGTAATAACTGCAGCCTCAAAGAAAAGTGCTCCCCCTTCAAGTTCCTTACTGACTCCCCATTAATGAACACCACTGCCTAACTCTCGCTAAAGCTAAATGGTTCCCAGTACATTTGAGAGTCAACCTCCTACTCGGATCATTAATTCACAAAGCCCTTTCTCCTGAGACATCTTCCCCTCTCACCCACAAACTTTTCACTGACCTTCCCACATATAATGTCAGGAGTATCTCTCAATCTCAGCCTACCCTACCATCTCCAAAAACTAAACTTGATTGCACTGACCATGCAGTCTCCATCCTAGCACCTAAACTTTGGAACTACATTCCGCTCTCAGTCAGAGACATCCAAATGTACTTGGACTTCGGATAATAACTCAAGGGGCAGCTCCATTCACACAGGTCATGTTACATGAACCCGGCAGTTCTCTCATATCTTTTTACCACTGTTTCATCTTTCCTTACCTCATTTTGTCATCTGTCCACTTTCTGCGTCTCATTCATCCTACCTCTCATTTCTCTTTACATTTCTCACATGTCTCTCATCTCTATTCCTCTTCACCCAGCATGCCACCCTCTCCATTTCTCTGTCTTCTCCCCATGGGATGCTTTCCTGAAACTATTTTCACTTGCCATTCTAATGTCGTAATGCCTCTCCATATAATGTTATGATGCTATCCATGTAGCATGAGTCATCTCGGTTATTATGGCTTCATTTTATCCAAAAAGCTCTGCTAAGCATAATTCCATTTTTCCATCCGTGTTTTAACTTTGTAAACTGTTTCTTAAACTAAGTGTTGTAGCATATTTTTGCATCTGTAAATATGTATATGTTTTATAGTATATCCTTGTATCTGTCATTATGGTTTGTTGATTTCTTATGTGATCGTATTCACCCAGTCTGGGCCTGCAAATGGTCCAGTGAGGTCAGTGCACTACCCCGGTAAAGAAATACAAAGAAAGAAAGAAATAAACAAACAAAATAAATAAACCTAAATATTGTTAGTATTCTTTATGTCTATATGAATTCTTGAAAGGTTGCCACTTAAAAAATCATATCTCAGATAATAGCACATGGCATTTGATGGAGATTTAAAACACCATCAGCAATTTTAAATTTGTGCAACAATTCTGAATTTGCAGAATGTTGGAAGAATGTTCCATGTTGCTGGAAAATTTAACTGCTCTCAAGAAGAAAAGTTATTTTATAAAAAGGGTAAAAAATACTATCCTTACAATTGATAATTGTCTTCCACTAACCATGTCCTTATAGAACCACAATAACTCCAACATAGCTGTGTCCAGACTTGCGTGCCTAATCAGAGCACATATCACTCGGCCAGCTTCCAGAGTCAGTCATATGTTACAAACATGACTTCTGTCTACATTTTCACTAAAAATATTCAGCTGGGCTAAAAATGAAAACTCAAGAAATGATAACTAAAGCAAAGTAACTTACTATTGTTTCTATGATTATCACAGGTCAAACATATAGATTTATTAGTAAACACAGTTAATGCTCACAGTTTTGATTGCAAATGTTTTTATTTATTTTAGTTTTTTGACAGTTGAAAAGCATCCCTCTATGTCTGCCTAATTATTTCCTAAAAAGTGTGTTGTTCCCCATGTTGAGTGAAGTAATCTAACTTCTTCCTGCTTTTGACAATGGCCTTTCATACAGTTAGTAGGCAGAATATTGTGGCGCCCAACATTCTAAACTGGAACTTGTCAGGGTCATGTCTCTGTGTAGAATTTAACAATAAAAAATGAATGGATATGAGTAATGCTGGCTTTTTCCCATAGCTTGTGTGATATGATCACAAGGGCAAAGAATGGCTAAAGAAATTAGTAAGCTAATAGTACCTTCATACAGGACTTCGTTATTACTGTTATACAATACCATTATTTACAAAAAAAGAGAAAAAGCTTATCTTTTTTTAAATAATGGAATTGTATCTCAGAATCCATTACTCCTGGAATCTTTCACAGCTGTCTTCTGCAGCTGGGCTGGCTTCAACATGCACTGCATGTGTGGTATGTGGGTATGTCATTGTTTGTACAGTGCATTATGGTTAATGCAGTTTTCTGTATTTTTTTTATGGAATCAGATGTGTTGGTGCACCCTACTGTTTGCATTAGGATGGCTGTGGCCTCCTAACATCCCAGTGGCAAATCTATTTATTTATTTTTTATGTGTCTTTGGAGAGGGTAGAAGTTTCCCTTCCACTCTATTGTCACTTAATTAATCAATTAATTAATTAATTAATTAATGCATTTATTTATTTGTTTATTTACTGGGATAGTCCAACTGGGTGATAACCCATTTTCAGTGGAGGCCTGGGAACAAAATCTCCATAAAAATACAATAATTGTAACAAAGAACATTTACAAAGAACAATACCTGGAGAGTATACATTTTTAGCGCAGTTAACAAAGACAAAAAGTTAACAGCTAACACAATTTAGAAGGTTTTACAAGGAAACCCAGTGCAAGAAAGACAAAAACAAAAGAGTATTTACAATAGACAAAAATAAAGAAAAAAGGAACTTTTTATACAGAGATTTTTTTTTTGTAACATATACTAGTCAGAGACTGGGGCTATAAACAGCAGAGTCAGAGAAAAAATTTAAAAGCTGTATAGATTAGTTCAACATGTAAGTGCTAAAACTGCATGTATGAAATAGAAAAACAAGTTAAGTCTACCATATGTGATATAGAGGATTCAGAGAAAAGGGGAACAGTCTAGACAGGAAAAAAGTAGACAGAAAAGTAGAATAAATAGGAAAGGGGGATAACAGAGAGAGAATAAAAGTTGACAGAGAAAAAGGATTAAGTTCATAGGTTTGTAGGTTCACTAGTCTATCGGCCCTAGGGCCTATACAAGCCTAGCCATAACAATTTCCTGGCTATTTCTTCCCACACTATTTACTTCCCTGAACCCCTGTCTAGCAGGCCGACTGACATGATCCACAGGGTGAATTTCCTTTCTCTCATCCAATCATCAAGGTTCCTTTTGAAGAGGGCCAAAGATGCACTCTGCTTGACATGTATGGGCAGTCTATTCCAGAGTCTGGGGAGCCCCTGTGTCGGAAACCTATCCTCCAGCATGTTTTGTTTATTGGGATGACAAGGTTTAGATCCCTGGAGTGTGTACTCTGAGGGATTGGGATCTCTTTAAGTGTAGCATGTCCAACAGCTCTGGGTTTGACATGGCCTTGTATGTTAAGCAGGGACCACCTCTGAGTAGACGATATGTGACAGAGTATAGCTGGAGTTTTTTAAGGCGTTCAGCATAGGGCATCTGCTTTAGGCCTGCGATTCTTTTAGTGAGGTATTTCTGCAGCCTTTTCAGTTGTTGCAGATGTCTTGAGAGGTACATACCAAATTGGGCGTTGTATTCTATAATGGGTCTAATGAGGGATGAGTACAGTGGGACAATGACCTCCTTTTTTCTGGATGAAAAACCTTTAGTGATGAGGTGTGCCACATATTAGGATTTCCTGACTGTTGTCGTGATGAGGTTATCGAAGGTGAGACCACTGTGCACCTGTATCCCTAAGTCTCTTATCGCACTTTCAGTGTTTAGTTTACTGCCACCTATGTGGTATTTCATGGGTACATGTTTTTTTCCAAAGGGGATAACTATACATTTCTTGGCACTGAGTTTGAGTCCATGGGTCTGACACCAAGCATCTGTTTCTGTAAGGCCCTTTTGTAGAGTATCCACATCATTTGGGGATTCAATAATGGCTCCTAGTTTGCAGTCATCTGCGAACTTTGTTAGCCAGAGTCCCTTAGTATTGGCCTGTACTTCAGAGAAGTAGATGCCAAACAAGAGCGGTCCCAGGACTGAACCCTGAGGTACTCCACTTGTCACTTGTCTGGAGCTGGATTTGGAGTCAGCTACTTTTACAGTGTGGGTTCTGTCAGTAAGCCAGTTGGCAACCCATTGAGTGATGTAGGGATTAATGCCCAGCTTAGTACATTTATCTATGATTCCAGAGTGGGGGATGGTGTCAAAGGCCTTGGCGAGGTCCAGATAGGCTGTGTGAACCTCCTTACCCTCATTCATGGCTCTGGAGACTGATTCAAAGAAGTCAATCAGGTTCAGAAGACAAGATTGGCCCTTCATGAACCCAAAGTGGGTGGGGTCCAGTGTTTGAAGGTTGCCAATGTCTTTGTTTATAAGTTCCATGATAATTCATTCCATGACATTACAGATCAGGCTCGTCAGACTGATGCGGTGGTAGTTTCCCGGGATCTAAGGTGGATCCCCCTTGTGGAGTGGGATAACTGTAGCTGTGCACTACTCAATGGGCACGAAGCCTGAGGTGAGGGTATGATTAAACATGACACTTAGGTGAGGTGCCAGTTCATTTTGTAATTCATGTAGTACACAGCCCGGGATGTCATCTGATCCCATAGATGCTGTATTTTTAGCTTTGGAGAGTGCGTTTTTTACCTGTGTGACCGTTATCACCGGAATTTGGCAATCTTCTGGTATTGAGATGGGCCATTTAGGGGGTGAGAGGAGGGTGAAGTTGGCACTGAATCGATCTGCAAGGATATTGGCAATATCCTTGGGATCAGTATATTTAATGCCATTCTGTTGTATCTCAGAGCAGATCTGAGCATTGCCATTTAGATTCTTGACATATTTCTAGAATACAACCAAGTACTAAGCAGCACAAACCAGGAAATAATATCAGGATTCACAGCAATAGGGCAACACACAGAAGTACCACAGAAGTCACAGGAAAATAAAGTTAAATTTAAGTTGAATTTAATTAAGTTTCAATAAGAGTTTATCAAAAGTTTTTAGTTTGTCAGCTAAATCATTACTGTTTACCTCATGGCCATCAGTAGAGTTGTCGCATCCAATCCTCGGATAACCAATTGCCCAAAACTGGGGCCCCATCAAGAAGACCACTTGGAAGAGTCCGACTGGCATCTGCTATACATTCGGTATTTCTAGAATACCTTGTGGTTGTCTTTGGAATCTTTAGCAATTTTATATTTGTAACTAGCTTTGGAGGATTTTATGAGGGATCTCAGCTTCTTACAGAGGCTGGTATGGGAGTTTTTTGCATCCTGGGATTTTCCTCTTTTCTGCAACAGTTTTTTCCTTTTATTGTAAAGTTTGTTTATGGCAGGGGACCACCAGATTGGCTTCCTTTTTTTGAGGAGAGCATCTTGGTTCTATTTGAGATGGCATGATTCATGCATGAGTGGATGTGCTCGTACAGTGTCTTAATGTAGGACTTAGCAGTCGAACTTTCAGTTCCCATCTGCATGGGTGTCATGAAGTTTGTCACTTCTGACTTGAGTAGCATGAAGTTGGAGAAGCTTTTTATGGAGGTTTCCTTACTGGGGGGGTGGGATGTGGGTGTAAGCTTATAGTCTGACCTGAACAACGAGGGGGTGACCATAGGTGTGGAGCATCGATTTCCCATGTTGGTAATGACCAGGTCTAGGATATTGGACCCCCTGGTAGGACTATGAATTAGTTGATCCAAGGTGTTGGAATTTATGAATTTCAAGAACCGTTGAGCAAAGGTGTTGGTACATGAGTAGTTTTCCCTGTTAATGGCAGGGTAGTTGAAATCACCTAGGATTAGTATGTTTGGTTGTATCTTAATATTTTCCAGTATGTTTAGAAAGGTGTAGTGAGAATCTTGGGGCATGGTGGGGGATCTGTAGCAAGCTACAATTTGGATTGCAGTCTTACCTATTGTTAGTTGCACCTGGAGAATTTCAGATGCATTGTGTTATGCAACTAGCCTGGTGGTGTGAATATCCTTGGTGAATATGGACACTCCTCCACCTTTAGTGTTTCAATTCTGGTTTGGTGGCCGAAAAGTGTGGTAAGAGTTGTAGCCTGGTATTGCAGGGGTGCTCTCTGGAGCCTTGAACCAGGTCTCAGTTACTGCATATCGATGTTCTCCATTTTTAGGTGTGCCTCGAGAGAGTGCATTTTGAGGTTTAGACTTCTAGCATTGAGTAGTAACCTTCAGATTTTGCATGCTTGTATCTGTTATGGTGGTGGTTTTCTCCTTTGAACTTTGCCTATAAAAGGCACTATAGGGGTGGCAAGAGCCTTAGCCAGTAACCTGAATCCCAAGTGTGACAGGTGCAGACCATCTCTGGCAAAGCATTGTGGTCTGTCGATCATGTCGCCCCAGGCAGACAGATACTGGATCCCCTTTGAATGACACCAGAAGCTTAGCCAATTGTTGAAGTCAATCATTCTGTCCTTATATTGTGGTATCATTCTGGACGAAGGCAGGATGCTACTCACAGCTAGGGTCATACCTGCCTGGGCCACATGATCCGAGAGCTCTTCCATGTCTCTTTTCATGTAGTCCAGGGAGGTATATCTCAAGTCATTCACTCCAACATGGACAATGACAGAGTCATATTTGTACTTGTGGAGTGACTTGACTGCATACGTTAGGTGGTGGATCCTGGCACCCGACAGGCAGCTGATTGTAATTTTCTCCTTGTTCAGCCTGGTGAGTGGGACATTAGTGTGCCTGACTATAGAGTCACCTATGACTAAAGTGCTAGGTATGTTGTCTTGCCTTAGGGGCTATTGCTGGGTGGCACATTGGTGTTGTGAGCTATGTGACACTTTGATTGTGATTGGTGTTTGTTTGTGTTTCAGCTTCGGAGATCCTTGTTGCTTGGGCAGGTTACAGTTAAGGGCCTCCGCATATGTGGATTTAGTGTTGCTATGTGTGGGTATTGGTGGTGTGGGTTTAGAAGGGCTATGTGTTGCTTGAGGTGTAATACAGGTGTTAACCTTCTCCTCTTGACTGTCTAGCACAATCTTGGGTGGAGAGAGCTTTGCTAAAAAGTTTGGCTATGTAAGTGCATCTCTCACAGGTTGTAGTGTCAGGTGATAGGAGGAGAGGGTTGTGTGTGTACATGAGGCAATTGCTGTATTGCCCCAGTATGCCCAGATTCACCAGGTGGACAGTAGAAATCACCAGAAGCTGACCCTTGGACATGCCTGGTTTGGTGCTTTTTTTGTAAAGTACAGGAGCTGTTTTCCCTTACCTTAGCAAGGTACTTTGCAATTATAGGCTGTTTAGTGCCTATGATTAATTCCTCCTTATTAACAAGGAGAGCTGAGTGCCTTTATCAGTTTAAGGCTTCCTAGTGCTTTCCAGCAGGTATTATATCAATTGCTAGTCACAGGGATGCTTAAAGGTAAGATGAAAACAATGGTTTATCCTAAACACTGCAGTGTGCACTAGAGCACTAGAGTTAGGAGGATAGAGGTAATAGTAAAATAGAAGGCAAGAAAGTTAAAGAAACAGGAGGAAATAGAAGGGAGTGAGAAGGAGGGAATAAGAATTCAAAGTCTGTAAAGGGAGAAAAAGTGAAAAGGAAGTTGAGATAGTAGACAAAGTTAGGAAGAAATGTAAAGAGTCAGAAGAAGTTGTCAGCCAGGACTAGAGCAGGAAGAGATCCAGATCCTAGGTAATCTGATATCCTTGATCCTAGGTAATCTGATAGCCTTTTTTTGAAATGAGAAGTGTTGGGTGTAGTTAAAATCAGTGGTGGCTGGTGACTTCAAATCAAAGGGGGGCTGCAGGAGACAGCTGAAAGGGTGGGGTCAATTGGGAAGGGGTGTGACCAACTAGAAAGGGGAGGAGCTATGCTCAAAACCACAAAAACTGTAACTTTAATTAAATACACTGCCCTAGGTGCCAAACCATCATTATGAGAGTCCAATCAAGATAAAATGAAGTGTAGAAGAAAAAAAATATTTCAATGCATTGGCTGCATGACAGCTTACTTAATATCTAGATGGAAACAAAAAGGTTGTGAGGCATGAAAAAATAAATTACTTTTTAAATACATTACTGGAATGCCAGTCAAAATGAAATTAAGAAAAAACAAGCAGCACTCAACTCAAACCACTTCTCCTTGCACTGCAGTTTTAATTATAATTTATATTCAGCTTTATTAAAGTACCAAGTAAGATGCTGAATGTAGCAGTCTCTGTGATACCCTCACTTGTAAGAATGTTTCTTATCCAAAAATGACCTGCTGCCTGACAACAACTATCTACTTGTTTCATGGGGAAAGCATGATCAAAGTAAAAAATGAAAAGCAAACAAGAACCAAGGTCAAGATACATTGCTTAAAGGATTACTACACATGTTATGGACCACACACGATAGATTGGCATTCTGTTTAGTGCACAGGTAAAGCCTGCAAAGATGACTGCAAGTCTACAACAAATGTAATGAGCTTCTGAAGATAATGTAATCCTATCCTTTATTACAAATACTGTCATATGCATTTCAGTACCCAAGGCTTGTATGCTATCTAGTTATGTAAGTATTCACTGCATGGCAAAAACAGAAAGGCTTTCAATGTTGGCAAATCTTTAACAGTATGATTATTAAAGCTTACTTGCATCTTACAATCTCAAGCAGGCTTACCTGATGGTCATTAAAGCATTGCTACTTAAACACAGAGCAACAGGCACTTCCTGAATAATAATAAGCATAAATCAGAATAAAAATATATAAACCACACTCAAAGGCACAAACAGCAGTCTTTTAACACAAAAACGTCAGACCAGTAAATCCACAAAATCTTCACCACTAACACGATGAATTATCAGGGTCTTTCTTCCTTCTTTTTTCTTTTACTAAAAAGCACCAATAGCAAAACAGCAGCACCATACAGCAGTATAAAATCCACAGGTTAATTTCTCTAGCGCCTTGGCTTTCACAGCCTTTTCAGAGTACACTTTTTATCACAAATATACCTTCCTTTTATACAATTTAATAAGAAAACACACCACAATCTTTCAATTATTTCTAATTCCATCTTAAAGACATATCATAAAAAAAGTTTCTAGTTACACTCCTTGTTTAAGCCTTTTGGACATACAGTATTATATTTTAAAATAAACAAAGATTCTTTTCATCTTAATTCATACTTCAACCCCTCCGGTGTTAAAAAACCTTCCTTACATTGTTCCAATATTGTTGCTTGTAACCCTTGAGGATTCCCCTCATGAAATTTATAAAAATGTTCTGCCACTGGATTAACTAACCTACCTTTTTTATATCCCTCTCATGCTCTTTGAGACTCACTGAAAAATTTCTCTTACTTTCACCTATATAATATTTGTTGCATGGGCACCTCAGCCCATATATTATACCGGCAGTGTTACATCTAAAATTACCAAGTTCCTGATTTTTTTCTACCATTAATTTTAGAAAAAGTTCTAACAATAAATTGGCATACTGCACAATTCCCACATGGAAAAGTACCCTTTTCTGTTATATCCTTTAAGTCCAAATTTTCTGGTCTTCTTAGAGTACCATGTACCAATAGATCCCTTATACTTCTTCCATTACTATAAGTAAATTTTAAATTCAAAATTTTTAACACCTGTTCTTCTTTTTTTATCATCTGCCAATAATATTTCACTATACCCTCTAACTTTTCAGAAAAAGGTGTATATTTAGATATAAAATAGATATCTTCCTTAACTTTACCATAAGGTTTATTTTTAACATTTCTATTATTATTACCATTCTTATGATTATTTACCCTCAATTTCTCCAATCCTGTATTTATTTGTTCTATACTATATCCTCTCTTGTAAAACATTTCTGTCACATTTTTATTTCATTATTCACATCTTCCACATTATTACATAACCCAATCACCCTCATAAATTCCCCATATGGAATTGAGTTAATAGTATGTATAGGATGGCAACTTGTTCCAAATAAAATATGATCCTGAGTTTCAAATTTTTTGTGGACCTTCATTCTTAACCATCCCCCATCCTTACCTTCCAAAAGAACATCCAAAACAGTTGACCTTAGTCCCTTTCTGTAGACCATCAAATCTCAGGTCAAACTATTCTTTTCCAAATCCTTTATAAATTCTTCCACTTTTTCAAACTCACCTTTACACATACAAATGAAATCATCTATAAATCTATAGTGTTTCAATACATGCCTTCTATAAAAGTTATTACGATATACATATACATTTTCATAATAACCCATGAAGAGATTAGCATACATGGGAGCGAACGCCACCCCCATTGCTGTTCCCTGCATCTGTTTATATAACATTTTATCAAATTCAAACATGTTGTTCTCTAGACAAAATAAAGTAAGTTCTTTAATATACTCCATTCTAGGATTGTTCCCTAGAAAACATTCCAGGGCCTCTAATCCATAACTATGTTTGATATTTGTATAAAGACTCACCACATCTATTACTATAAAGTAAATGTCTTCTTCCCATACTACCCCTTTTAATTTTTCCAAGAAGTCAAATGAGTCTTTTATATAAGATGGTTGCTTTACAACCTCATTCACAAAATAGCCATGCAAAAAATTAGCTAGATTTTTTGTAAAATAATTGCAAGCTGAAACTATTGGTCTTCCACGTGGGGTAGTTATATTTTTTATGAATTTTAGGCAGACAAAAAAACTTTGCCATAGTACATCCTTTTCTACAAAGTTTTTTTTCCTTGTCAACAGTTGTAAAATATTGTAACCTAACTCCTTTTGATATAAGTTCATCAAACTCACATAAAGTTTTCTCATATACATCCTTATGTATTTTCTTATATACAATTTCATTACTTAGATGTCGATTACACATATCCCAATACTGCCTGTAATTCATAATAACCAACTTTCCCCCTTTATCTGCTGGTTTAAATACCAGCTCACTGTTATCACACAATTTTTTTAAACATAGCCATTCTTGTTTACTTATATTATAATCCTTTTCTTTCTTCATAAAATTATACTATTCATTTTCACTTGCATAATTTAACATATGATATAATTGTTGAATATTTTCATTCCTAAACGGTGGAATAAAATTACTTTGCATAGATCTTCACTATCAGCACCATTCTCATTTTCATTCCAACATTTTTCATTTGAAAAAAAATCATGTAAATGCAATTTTCTAATGAACTTAAATATGTCACTTTTTAACTCATACAATCTTGGCAGGACAGATGGAATAGACTTCAAGCCCCTATTTAAGATACATTTTTCAGTTTTACTTTTTACTTTTACTTTTTCTTCCCATTTGCTATATATACCTTCTGAGGAGAAGTGGAATTGTTAAGCAATACACCCTCCATTCCATTAATTCTTCCAGGACCATTCGGTTCATCCTGTTGCAATGAGAGACCTTCCAGCGTTTTTTGTGACAGGTCAATTCTAGTTTCACAAAACAAATGAGGTATCAACAAGAAGGATTCATTGGCCATCAGTGAATATATAAACCACACTCAAAGGATCAAAACTATAAAAATATGATAGAAACCATAACATTCTGAAAAATCAAGGACAGATGAAAAGCCACTGTAGTACTTGTGTCTACCTTGGATGGGGGGATACTCTGCACATTTACACTGCATAACTGCTACTTGCCTTGCTTGGACACATCCAGAGTAATGACATGAGGGAGTGGGGTGCAATAAGTATGTCACAATTTTAAATGTCTCTGGCTGACTGTGATGGCCCTGACACATTTGTCTTACCTCTCAACCTCAGAGCAAGAAATCTGGACAAAGCCATACATAGAAGTGGGACAAAGGCCCAAAAATAAGGACATTTTTTTAAATATTGCTCTTATAAACTTAGAAAGATCATAGTAGGTCTTGCATTAGTATGAATTTTCTGAAGGGTATAAAGTCTGAAACGCAAATGTCTGTCATTGTTTTCTAACTTCAGCCTTTAATGATTTGCCACTAATTTGCCGAAAAAAACACACATTTTATGAAAAACAGACCAAAAATGTGATGCAAAAATATAAAATAGCCACACAATACAGCTGGGAACCTGTCAAAGAAGGGACACTTTTTAATATTAGTACTGCTAACTTCAGCAGTTGACAAAATAAAAGAATCTACATGCATTTCTGAAATAAAAGTAATCTATAACTCTGATTATCTCAGTTATTTATTAATTGTAAACCCTCCATGTTTTCTTCCAAAACTGCCATTTTGCGGAGGTATTATTAGGGGAAGAGCAACATTTTGAGCCAAAATCGGGGATATTTGAGAGGTTTGGATATGCCTAATTCTATAAAGCAATTTATTTGCACATACCTCTCAACCTGTTAATGCAGGAAATCAGGACAAGGCCAAATATATTGGGGGAACATATAAACAGTACTAAAAATTGCTCTTGTATAAACTGAGACAGTTGATAGAATAACAGGTCTTACTTTAGCATGCATTTTTTTGAAGGTTATGAAGTCTGAAACTCAGTGTCTGTCATTATTTGGTGACTTAATTCCTAAATGATTTGCCAAAAAAATGAGGAAAAAACACAAAAATAAGAAGCAAAAATCTATTCATTCTGCAAAAATCTGGACAGGTGAGAGGTACAGTTCAGCCGGGGCTGTCTTTGAGTTTGCCACCCTTCCCCCCTCACAAAATCATGATCAAATGGAGCCTCTCCCCTGCAGCAATTACAATGAACCATTACTTGGCTATTTCACCTCATTTACTATAAACACTAATATGCATACTGCTTTACTTCTGCAATGATTTGGACTTTATTTGAAAGTTTTATTTTGCATTTTACAGCACAAACACTAATAGATATCTGCTAAACAAAGCAATGTAGTCTCACAATGAAAACAGACTTAGCATTAAAACTTATCTGCCCTTGAAATTCACATTAATTGAAACAGGTATTGAAACCCACATTCAAAGAAAATACATTTTGCCAATGGCAGATAAAGATTAACTTTGGGCTGTTTTCAAATTGCACACAAAACATACACATGCTCTTTGATACACCTTCCTGATTGTATTAAATTATATTCCTTGTACAATACAGTTCAGTTTTAGAGGGCATTTTAAATGTATTATTTTGACCATTTTTCCAGTAAACATTGAAACAAAATGCATGCACCAATAATGACAAAACTGCCCAATTCAGAACATTTTCATCATAAACGTTTACTCAAACTTTTACAGTCCACCAGTATCAGTAAATATGCACAATCTCTGAAGAAGTAAAAGTAATCTAAATAATTCCACATTAAAGAGATCTGTAATTAACGAAGAGGTTGCTGCTAGCAAACAACTTTATATTTCATTGGTTCATCTACAAATAAAGTGCCTGTTGCCCTTGAGGAATAAATTGCCTATGTTACACTAAAAATGATAAGCTAGTAATATTGCAATAGGGAATGGATGAAAAACTGATAACAGGTTCATAGTTACTAGGTATCTTCACCAAAATGGACTGCAGCATCCACCCCCTTTGCTACACAGTATAGTATCAGCAATGCATCTACCTACTGTGGGAGTAGAACCCACAGCCTTCTGCATCAAAAGCAAGTACACTACCTGTTGTGCTATTAACAATGCAAGCAAACACAGCATAAGCAGCACTAAAGTTTTGCTTCCCTGCAGCTCTCAGCTCCTTGTAAAATCTACTCACCACTCAGCTGTATCTCTGAACTTTGTAGCACAAGAAATATGGAAAAAGCAAAAATGTATGGGGGGGGGGGCAAAAAACCAAAAAAAAGGGAAACATTTTAAACATTGCTTGTATAATGTTGGAAAGTTACTAGAATAAAATGCTGTGTTACCACCATACATTTCACTGCCAAGTCTTGAACCCAGGACCCTGTGCAAAACAGTCAGAGCAACATACCACTATGCCAAATCAGCTGCTTTGTGAAAGAGAGGAAGACTGAAACTTAAATGGCTACCATTTAGTGAATTCAGTTCTCACCATAGCTATCAACCTCTTAGCACAAAACACCTGAACAAAGCCAATAATGGGGGAATACAGCCACCAACATATTCAGTGAATTCAGTTCTCACCATAGCTCTGAACCTCTTAGCAAAAAAACACCTAGACAAAGCCAGTAATGGAGGAATACAGCCTCCAAACATATTCTGTGACTTCAGTTCTTACCATAGCTCTCAACCTTAGTACAAAAAACCTCAATAAAGCAAATAATGGGGAAATACAGTCCCAAGCATTAGGGACAAATTTCAAATATCCATCTTATAAACTTAGAAAATTGCAAGAATAAAATGTTTTGTGTTACCATGTACTTTCTGAAGAATATGAAGTCTGAAATCTAAATGCTTGTAATTTTTATTTATTTAACATTTGTTAACCAGGAAAGTCTGACTTGGAACAAAAGTCAATTTTCAGCTGAGGCCCAGGGAGAAACACACCAGGCACATTTTTATAAGATGGGAGGACACCAGAGTACCCAAAGGGAATCCACACAAACACAGAGAGGACATGCAGACTCCGCACAGAAGGCACCCCAGCCAGGAATCAAACCAGAGAACCTGTAGCTGCCAGGCAACAATGCACTACTGACTGTGTAAAGACATAAAAATACAGAAACCACAGATTTTATGAGGAACAGAACAGAACAAATATGAGGCAAAAATCTACATTTTTTTACAAATGGTGGTGGGTAGGGAATTCAGGCTCTTGCCACCTGGGCCCAAGGTACAGGGTTCAAGCCTGCGGTATTCTCTACCCACCACCATATAGCAACTGGGGCATTTTACACTCAGACACACACACAGGTAAGAGGTGTTAATTGTTGAATCTAAGAAGGGTGGGACAATAAGAAAAAAAACTAGAGCAAGAGTAGGAGTAAATGAGAAAAAGAGGTGAGTCATGTGGGATGAGAGCAGGAACATTCCCAGAGAGCTTTGAGATAGGAATGAAGCAGGGTCTTAAAGATAGAGTGGTTGTCAGTAGTATTAATAAGAGGTGACAGGGAGCTCCAGAGGTGAGGTAGGTAAAAGGATAGTAGGTGTTTGCCTGGAGGATGTGCAGTTCAAGCACATTCTGGTTATTGGATCTTAAAAGTCTGTTGGGTAGGTGCATTTTGAAGGAGGAGGCAAGGCAGGAGCAGATGGAGGGATTAAAGATTAGTTTATGGGCATGAGTAAGTTGAATGTAGGTAAGATGGTTGGAAAGTTTGAACCAATTTAGTTTGTGTATGACAATGCAGTGGTGGGAGGAGGCTTTATAGCTGGTATCAAACTTAGAAATTTTGTTATAACAGGAGGATAGCTTTGTTTTAGAGAAGCTTGAAGGTTGGTAAGAAATGGGGCACCATATGGGAGAAAAGGAATGAGGAAAGTGTTAGAGAGTACAAGTTTGGTAGTGGGAGTGATATAGCAGTTATGGTGATAGTGCATGCCTAGTTTCTGGTGGGTTTTCTTTATATTGGTTAGTAGGTGGTTATCACATTTTAACTGTTCATCAATAAGGACTCCTAGAAGCTTTGAATGGGATGCTACCTCGAGAGAGGTATTGTTTTGACTAGTAATGGAGAATGAGTTCTTGTCTATAATGGTACTTTCTGAAGGGGAAAATAACATAATTTTAGTTTTTGATGCATTGAGTGATCGGTGATTGTCTATCATCTAGCGTTCGGTATAAGAGAAAGCATCCTGAGTTAGTTTTAAGAGAGTGTAGGTGGAAGTGGCAGAGCAGATCATCATAAAGCCATCTGTATATTGAATCAGTTTAGCACTAGGAATGTTTTGGTGGAAGTCATTTATGAAAATGTTGAACAGTTGGGGACCCAATATGGAACCCTGTGGTATGCCTGTAGGTGTATTAAGAAAGGAGGAGGTGGATTCTTTCCATTTGACAGCTTGTCTGTCAGAGAGGTAACTAGAAAAACAGTTGACAGAAGAGTCGGATAGGTTTAGATTAGAGAGTTTAGATGGAGTCGGGGTGTCACTTCAACAGCTGCAATCATCTAGAGCTAAATTTTACACCACTGGCTGGCTAGCCCTGCCACAGTAGCTCTTCCACACCACACACTCACAATCACACCTATGGCCAGTTTAGAATGCTTGGTCCACCTACTATTGCATGTCTTTGGAATGTGGGAGGAAACCAGAGCACCCAGAGGAAACCTACATGAACACAGGGAGGACATGCAGACTCCATACAGAAGACACCCCAGTCGAGAATCAAACTGGCCAACCTCTTGCTGTAAGGTGACAACACTATCTGCTGTGCCAATATGCTGCCCACAATAGAAATAAGACTGCTGGGGGGGGGAGTTGGACTAAACTAGGCCTTTACCAGTAGAAATAAATAAATATTTACTGTTTACATCTGAACACTATATTATATCAGATGCTGCTCTTCTCAACATGTCTTTCATTACTGATTCACAACAGTAATCAGCTCAACTAGAATATATATATTAGAGAATGGCCGTGGTGTTCCAGAATTCCTTGTTTTTCCATCCTTAGTCATTTGGTTTTGATCCCCTGGAATGTGTATTGTACTTTACGTAAAACTTAGAAAAGGAAAAATTACCCTTCTACATAGGTGCCTATTAATGGACTGTCCAGAGCTGTCCAGAGCATTCTGTGCTATTTTGGATAATACATTTTCACCATGGTATAGCTAGGATAGAGGTAGCACATGGAAGTTGGTGAAAATAAAGGTAGCACATGGAATGGTGAGAAAAACAGTGTGTGGTTTCTACCTACAAACATATAAAGAAAACTGATATTACTCAACAGGTTCAGCCTTAAACTGAGACAAAGGGGAATGTGACAGAAACATTTAAGTACCTCGATTGAGGTGACAGGAGATAAGTTGGTACATTTGTTAAAAAAGAAAAAGATATAAAAAAAC
>NC_056726.1:1591044787-1591104787 GCF_019279795.1 Protopterus annectens
CACACACACAAACTCCAAAGTCTGTTATTGTATTCCTTCCTGCAGCTCCATACCTGAGCCCAACGTTTATAACATCCATCCATTCAGTACAAAAGCCCATTATGAGAGCAAGTCCTTCCCCTTCCTGCAAGGCTCGTCATAGTTCTTCCTGTGAGAGCAGAGCAAGCTGAGTGCTATCCAGCCTGCGGATGTTGCAGTCCGATCCCCTTCCAGTCTATGCAGTCTATGCAGTTGTAACTGCATAGACATATGGAATATTTGCTGCTGAATGCTGTCTACCTAATCCGGACTGCTGGTGAGACAGTCTGGATTCTGTGCTTATGCTCCAGACTGGTTCACCAGCAGACCGGATATCAGGAAATGCTGCGAGTGCGCATGTGCGATGTTCCGTGACTCACTTTTGTTGTTATTTTTTTCTTTTCTTTTCTTTTTCCTTTTGTTTTCAGCTTGGGGGGGCTGCAGTCCTGCAGCCCAATAGCACAAGCCTCCCCTGGTTAAAATGGTCTGAGGGATAGAATTCCATTTTTGGCAATGTAGTTTGAATAGAGGGAGTCACCAGCTATATTCAGGGATTTAGTGACATTTAGGAAAGATTTAGAGGAAGAGGATTGGAGGTCTTCTTACTATTATTGTAGGGTTGAAGCATGAGATGAAGGGCAGGAATTTTATCACGTTGGTATATGAGTTGCTGTACAAAAGAGAGTTGATTGTATGCTAGTTGGTGAGGTAATTCAAGCCATTCAGTTGCTGTAAGGCAGAGCAGTTATGTTGTGAAGAGTTGGAGTTAAATCTAGCAATTTTGTTGTAACAGGTCTCCAGTATTTTAGACGTGTCTTACTTAGGTTTGTAAAGAAGGGGGATGTGTATAGGAGTAAAGTGAGAAGATGAGTTCTGGCTATGTCTTGTCTTGCAATATTTGTAAGGAAAGGCTTAATTCTGTAAAGAGAATCTCGTCTAATATGAGTTTCTTTGATGGTCTGTGCAAGGTAAACATCAAATTTTAGATTATTATCAATACGATGCCTAATAATTTTGTGTGGGATACAGCTGATATTAAGATATTGTTGGATGAGTGAATTCAGAAAGTGGGACAGGGATCATGTGATTTAGTAAGGAGAACCAGCATCCGTTTGGTTTTAGAAGGATTAAGTTTAAGATGAGATTTAGATAGCCAAGATTCAATGGATAGGAAGGATTCCTGATTACAGCAGACAAGTTGTTTAAAGGAAGGATCAGCACATATTATAGTTGGAATCGTCTGCATATTAGACTATAGAATCTTAGGGGGTTGAAGACTGAAGTCAATTAGTAAATATACTGAAAAGGAGGGGACCAAGGATAGAACCCTGTGGAACACCAAGGGTGACAGGTAACTGCGAAGAGAGTTCCGGTTGCCATTTGACAGCTTGCTGACAGCCAGATAGGTAGCTATGAAACCAGGCTAGAGTAGAGGAGCTGAGATTTAGAAATGCTAGTTTGTCAAGGAGATTTTGGTGAGGAACAGTGTTGAAAGCTTTAGAGAGATTTAAGAAGATAGTGGAAACAAATTGTCCATTATTTCTGCAGTGATTAATGGTATTGGTAAAGCTTAGAAGAGCAGTTGTGGCAGTATGGTGAGGGCAGAACTCATGTTGTGTGTTAGATAAGAGATTGCTGGATAATAGATAGTTTAAAAGTTGCATGTGGATGCACTTTTCTAGAATTTTAGAAAGCGGGATTAAGATAGAAATGAGTCAGTAGTTAGAAAACTTAGTAGAGGTACCTCCTTGGTGTAAGGGAAGAATGTGAGATATTTTCCAGCTTTTGGGTATACACTGTTCTGAGATAGAATGGTTAATCAAAATAGTTATGGGGTATGCAATAGTCGGGGCAGCTATTTGTAAGTATTGAATAGGTAGATTATCAGCAGCAAGGGTAGTAGGTTTCAGTTTAGCAATATTTTTTTTTACAGTAGAAGTTTGTACGGGTTTAAAAGAAAAGGAGTCATTGGAATTGTTGATTAAAGTAGGCATGGATGGTGGAGAATTGTTGAATGAGTTGGTAAGTGAAAGTATGGCGTTAATGAAGATAGATGTAAATTGAGAAGCAATGTTGTCAGTAGCAGAGGATGTGGAGGGGATAGGGGAGGATATATTACCAGGCTGAATGAGTTTTATTTTTACAGAGGACTATAATTTCTTGGGATTATTGTAGTTTTGTTGTTGTGTGGTAGTAAAGTAGGATTTTTTTTATAAAGCTTGATTTGTGATTTAGATTTATTTTTAAGTTATTTCTAAGTAAATAGATTAGCTTGGTCTTTGGTGGTAACCCAAAGAGACCAGACTTTGTCCCTTTGTTATAATACATTTTTAGTATCTTTGGACAGCCAGGGTGTATAGTGAGATTTTATTCCTGCAGTTGTGCAGGGAGCTAGTGTATTTAGAGCTTCTAGAAAGGTGTTGTTAAAATAGTCTACTGCAGAGTCAAGGGAAAAGTTTTACATGGGGATCAGTCACAATGATTAAGAAGTGCTATGAAAGTTAGAGAGTGGTGGAAGAAGAAGATTGATAAGGACCAGGATTTGGGTGGATGTGTCTGCTAAGTTTTAGATGATTGAGGAGGCTAATATGGATAATAGTGAATTTAGAGAAATAAATTGTAAAGTCTGAGAGAAATGTGAGATTTAGTGTTTAATTAAAGTATTTTGAATGGGAAGCAACCTAAATGAGAAGTGTTGCATAGATCAGGGGGATTAAGATATTTGAATGTTTTGGTTGTGGAAGAAAAGGTTGGGTTGGGGTGTGGAAAGAGTGGTAGTTTTGTAAATAGAATTGGAGAGAAGCTAGATTGTAAATGAATAAGAGGAGTGTGAAGCTAATTGCATGGAGAGATATAAGTTGTGGATGTGAAACATGGCTAATGGTAGCCATTATGATGAGTAAGTTGAAGGAGGCATTAGTTAAGGGTAGCTAAAAGTTGGAGAAGAGTATAGTGAGGTGAGGTGTAGTGAAGAAGTAGAGTAGGGAGTAAAGTAGAGGTAAGACAAGAGAAAGGTAGGAGGTACACTTATTAATTAGAAGTCAGTGATGGGAGTTAGAGGATGAGTGAAGCAGATGAGCTGAGAGAGAAAGTGTTAGAGACAAGAGGGGAGAATGAACAAGGTGAAAAGAGTGTGTGGATTAAAAAAGAGGAAATTAGTGAAGAAGATATTGAATTATGGTAAGCATGGGGGTATATTATTTAAGAGGAGTGAAAGATAGTGATAACAATAGGTGGAAGACTAAGTTGACATATAGATTTAGCATTCAGGTATATGTAGGTAAAGAGTCATTAAGAGAAAGAAGGAGTAGATATAGATGTATAGAGCAGAATATAATGTCAGAGAAGGGAAAGTGGGAGGGTTGTGGAATGCGATAGTTTGCTAGAGGGAAGGGGCGTGACTTGTTAAGATAAAAATAGTGGTAGTAGGGGTGTGTGGGAATTGGGGGCAGGATAAGGGAGTGAAGAGAGTCCGAGCGCAGTGAGGGCAAATGGAGGGGGATGCACCAGAGACTGACGGGAAGCTTCAGCTGCAACAAAAACAATCAGGAAGGCTGTAAGCAAGTGCTATAGCTAAAAATTATCAGAAACACTTATTGAAAAAAGTAAAAGGAAGGGTAGCTGTAACACAAAGTTATAATAGGAAGATAGCAGAATAGAAATCTAGCAGGATTACTAGTTTGAAGGTGTGCTAAGTACAGTGAATGGAAAATATATACTTGTTTGTATTACCCACTTAGCAAAGCAGAGAACATGGTAGCTGTAGGTTTGTCCTTATTATCTACAGCCACTGAGCTTATTCCTATGAATAATGTTGCAATTAGAATGAGCATATTTATTATTGTCACCAATCAGCATGCATGTTGGTGAATGTAAATTAGGTATCATTTGTGTTTGTGCCTGTGTGTGTGTGTGTGTGTGTGTGTGCACGCGCGGACGTGTGTGTGTGTCTGTATGCGTGTGCAATAAGCCCAGAAGCTCTGTGTAATCAACAAATTAAATAAATAATTTCATAACTGTTTGCATACCTATCAATCTCTCAAGAAATGTGGACAAAGCCATTAATGATAGGGAGACAAATGTCCCAAATCAGGGCTAAACTTTAAATATTATTCTTACAAATTTAGCAAGCTGGTAGAATAACAGGTTTTATGTTAGTATGCATTTTCATAAAAATATAAAGCCTAAAACTCAAATATCAGTCATTATTTAGTGACTTCCACTGTCAATGATTTGCTAGAAACTCAGAACTTTTATGAGGAACAGACTAAAAATGAGGCAAAACTCTGTACATTCTGCAAAAATCTGGAAGTCAAGAGGTATTACTATTCTATACTTCCCCCTAAAAACCTACCCAAGCATCAGAGATCTCCAAAGCAGAAATGCAAGCAAACTCTATCCCCCAAAACAACCCAAATGACACCTAGCGCACAAACTTAGTGTGCCACTCAACCACAGCCCATAAGGCATAACGTACCCAACACTCTAGTCATAGGTGACTCTGTAGTCAGGCACACAGATGTCTCACTCACCAGGCTAAACAAGGAGAAAGTTACTTTCAGCTGCCTGTCAGGTGCCAGGAACCGCCACATAATGCACGCACTCAGGTCACTCCACAACAAGCACAAATATGATACTGTCATTGTCCACGTTGGTGTGAATGACCTGAGACATACCTCCCTGGACTACATGAAAAGAGACATGGAGGAGCTCTCCGATCTTGTAGCCCAGGCAGGTATGACCCTAGCCCTGAGTAGCATCCTGCCATCACCCAGAATGATACCACAGTACAAGGACAAAATGATTGACTTCAACAATTGGCTGATCTTCTGGTGTCATTCTAAGGGGATCCAGTATTTGTCTGCCCGAGACGACATGATCGACAGACCATGATGCTTTGACAGAGATGGCCTGCACCTGTCACCCTTGGGATTCCGGATACTGGCTAAGGCTCTTGCCACCCCTATAGTGCCTTTTTTAGGCAAGGTTCAAATGACAAATTCACCACCATAACAGGTACAAGCAAGCAAAATCTGAGGGTAATGCTACTCAGTGCTAGAAGTCTAAATCTCAAAATGCACTCACTCGAGGCATTCCTTAAAATGGAGAACATCGACATCTGTGCAGTGACAGAGACCTGGTTCAAAGCTCCAGGGAGCATGCCCGCGATACCAAGTTTTAATTCATACCACATCTTTCGGCCACCTAACCCGGAATGAAGCACTAAAGGTGGAGGTGTGTCCATATTCATTAAGGATATCCTTACCTCCAGGCTAGTTACACAGCATAATGCATCCAAGGTTATCCAAGTGCAACTAACTCTGGGCAAGACCGCAATCCAAATTGTAGCTTGCTACAGACACCCCACCATTCCCCAGGATTCCCACTTCTCATTTCTTGATACACTGGAAAGTATTAGGGTACAACCCAACACCCTAATAATGGGTGATTTCAACTACCCCACCATTAACTGGGACAACTACTCATGTACCAACTCTTTTGCTCAACATTTTCTGGAATTCATAAATTCCAAAGCCTTGGATCAACTTATTCACACTCCCACCAGGGGCAGCAATATCTCAGACCTGGTCATTACCAACATGGCCAACCGATGTTCCACACCAGAGGTCAGTTCCTCGTTGGTCAGATCCAACCACAAGCTAATCACCCTAGACATCCACATCCCAATCCCACCCCCAATTAGGGAAACCACCGTAAAAAACTTCTCCAAAGCCAACTTCACACTTCTTAAGACAGAAGTGGTAAACTTCATAACACCTATGCAGACGGACAATAGAGGTATGACTGCTGAATCCTACACAAATGCACTTCATAAGTACTTTCACGAGTGCATGGATCATGCTATCCCTAATAGAACCAAGATGCTATCCTCCAAAAAAAGGAAGCAAATCTGGTGGTCCTCTGCCATAAACAAACTCCACAACAGAAGAAAGAAACTGTTGCAAAAAAGAGTAAAATCTCATGACTGGAGGAACTCCCTGGTCAACTTCAGTAAGAAGTGCAATCCCTCATAAAATCCACCAAAGCTAGCTTCAAGAACAAAATTGCCACTGACTCTAAAGACAACCACAAAGCATTCTATAGCTATGTCAAGAATCTCAATAGTAACATTCAGATCTGTTCTGAGTTACAGTACAATGGCACTAAATATACAGAACCAACTGATATTGCCAACATCCTGGCAGATAGGTTCAGGGCTAACTTTACCCGCCTCTCACCCCTAGAGGGCCCATCTCTATACTGGAAGAATGCAAAGTTCCTGTAATCACAGCTGCACAGGTAAAAAACACAATCTCCAAAGACAAGAACACAGCATCCATGGGACCTGACAATATCCCAGGCTGCGTTCTACATGAACTACAGAATGAACTGGCACCCTACATAAGTACCATGTTTAATCATAGCCTCACCTCAGGCTTTGTGCCCACTGAATGGTGCACAGAGATGGTTATCGCACTCCACAAAGGGGGAGCCACAACGGGCCCTGGGAACTACCGCCCCATTAGCCTGACGAGCCTGGTCTGCAAGGCCATGGAACGTATCATCATGGAAATCATAAACAAAGACATTGGTAATCTCCAAACTTTGGACTCTATCCAGTTCGAGTTTGTAAAAGGCAGATCATGTCTCCTAAACCTGATTGACTTCTTTGAAGCAGTCACCAAAGCCATAGTTGAGGGTAAGGTGGTTCACACAGCGTATCTAGATCTCGCCAAGGATTTCAACACCACCCCCCACTCTGGAATTATAGATAAGCTCACTAAATTAGGTATAAATCCCTATGTCATAAGATGGGTTGCCAAATGGCTCATGGACAGAACTCACACTGTGAAAGTAGCAGACTCCAAATCCGACTACAGACCAGTGATAAGTGGAGTACCACAGGGTTCAGTCCTGGGTCCTTTCCTGTTTGGTATCTACTTCTCTGAAGTACAGGCTAACACAGAAGGTCTTTGGCTAACAATGTTTGCAGATGACTGCAAACTAGGAGCCATAATCGAAACTCCTAACGATGTGGACATACTACAAAAGGGCGTCACTGAGACAGATGCCTGGTGTCAAAGCCATGGCCTGAAGCTCAATGCCAAAAAGTGTATTGTCACCCCCTTTGGTAAAAACTCTGTACCCATAAACTACCACATAAGTGGTAGTCTACTTAATGCCGAAAGTGTGATAAGAGACCTTGGGACACAGGTGGGCAGTAGTCTCTCCTTTGATAATCACATCACCACAGTGGTCAGGAAATCCTTCTAAATGGCTCACTTCATCAAAAAAGGTTTCTTATCCAGAAAAAAAGAGGTCATTGTCCCCCTCTACTCATCACTCATTAGACCCATTATAGAGTACAACACCCCATTTGGTATGTACCTCACAAGACATCTACAACAACTGGAAAGGCCACAGAAATACCACACAAAGAGGATTAGTGGTCTCAAATAGATGCCCTACGCAGACCATCTCAGAAAACTCCAGCTTTACTCCATCGCATATTGTCTACTCAGAGGCGTTGTCTGCCTAACATACAAAGCTATGTCAAACCCAGAGCTGTTGGACATGCTCCACTTAAAGAAATCCCAATCCCTTCAAGCTACATGCTCTAAGGACCTAAACCTTGTCACTACAATAAACAGAACATGCTGGAGTAATAGATTCCTGTCCCAGAGACTTCCCATACTCTGGAACAGACTACCTATCTATGTCAAACAGAGTTCCTCATTAGCACTCTTCAAGAAAAATCTTGATGATTGGATGGGAAATAGAAAATTCACCCCAGGGATTACTTCTGTGGTTCTGCTTGACAGGGGCACAGGAAAATAATTTTCTTGGGTGGCGAAAGCCAGGGTACCTTTTTGGTTAGGCTTATATAGGCCCTAGGGCTAATAGCCTAGTTCCTACCTATGAATCTATAAAAGTAAGCTGTAAATGCAGTGTTTAAAAAAATGACCTGAAGGTAGCATGGACATTTCTTCCACTCAGCATTCTTTAGAATGACAGCTGAGTACTTTATATTGTCAGAGAAAAATATGATGCTTTTTGTAGCTCTGAAGCTATAAAATATTGTTATAATCATACTTTTAAATGAAGAATTCCTTAAACCTTGTCACGGTTATTAATAGGACGTGCTGGAGGGACAGATTCATCACCCAAAGACTCCCTATGCTGTGGAACAAAATCCCGGTACATGTGAGGCAGAGCACCTCACTGGCCGTGTTCAAGAGAAATCTTGACCAATGGATGGGAGATCGCAGATATACCCCAGGGATTACCTCAGTGTCTCTGCTTGACAGAGGCACAGCAAAACAATGGGCATAGTTTTAAAGGGGTGGCGAAAGCCACAAAAACTCTGGGCTAGGCTTATAAATGCCCTTGGGCAGATAGCCTAGTATGAACCTATGAACCTATGAACCTATATCTGTATATGTGTATGTGTCCCCTACAGAAGACCGATAGCTCACAACACCGGCACCCACATTGCTGACACCAAATGCCCGACACACGAAATACTGATAATGGGGAAACGGTAAGTCTCCATAGTGCAGAATGGAAATATTTCCATTTCTGCACTGTAGTGCAATCTTGGAGGTGGTATAGTAAAGTTACGGTGGGGGGAGCCCCCCTACTAGCAGAAAAACGGAAATGTTATTTTCCTTTTTTTCTGCAGTAGCGCTGTTGTTGGTATTTCATGTGTTGGGCTTTTGGTGTTGGCGATATGGGTGTCAGTGTTGTGAGCTGTTGGTCTTCTGTAGGGGACAAATATGTACATATGTGTGTGCATATGTGTGTGTGTCTGCAGAGAGCTTTTTGTCAAATGCACACTTCAGTTTCAGTATCATCAATATTCATTATGCTTTCTGTGTTTCAAAAATAACAATAATGCATTTTACTCTGATATATGCAATTCATTTTATTCCAGGAAAGCAAGTTAGGAGTTGGCTTAACTCATCAAGGTATTTACTGTATGGCACAATAAAACTCACATATCCTGGAGACATTCCTTCCTTTGGTAGCTAACTTAACAAAATGCTGAACCTTCTGAATTAGTATTCAACCAATACCGCATTCGCTCAAAAGAAGCATGGCTTTTGGTCTGGTTGCAGTACATCTACAGCTATTTGGACACTCACAAACAACATTCTTCTTGGAATGGACAAAGGCCTAATTACTTGAGCCATTTTATTTACTTCAAAAGACCCTTTGATCTTACTGATCACTTAATTCTCCTAGACCACTTCACTGAAAAAAGCATTAGTGATTGCACACTGAGCTGATTCAAAAACTTCCTCTCTCACTGTCACTTCTCAGTGAATTTCAACTCATCAACCTCTTCATCAATCTCTCGGCTGATAGGTGTCCACCAGGGGTCTAATGTGGCACTGTTTCAGATTTCTATCTACATTAACAAACTCCCTTTTTTCTTATCCCATTTTCCTCTCCTATTTTATGCTGATAACATGGTCCTATTCTGCTCCAAACATTCTCAGCCCCATTCAATAAAGTCTACACAGTCCATTTACACTGTGTGCACATCACTCTATGAAGCACAGATGGTAGCACACTGCTTTGGATTCAGTAAGCAGCCTTGCAGACAAGGTAAACACCATGGCATGCTAATTACAGAATAAGCACCTGAATTGTATGACAATCAACCAATCTACGATGAAGGAGCTATTCGACAATCTATAAAACATCCATGTGCACTCAGTGCTGTTTTTTCCTGTGAATTCCAAAACCTACTGGACTATAGCAATGGAAAGGGGTATACACAGAAAGAATGTTAGGGGCTGCTGTTGCTTTAATTCATGGTATGTGCAACAGGCTGAAGTCTATGCTACTGCTACTGCTGCTAAAAGCCAATCGTCAAGAAGGAGAAGAGGTTTCAAACCCCATTTAACATTTCACATTCTGCATGAGGTGGAAATTGTAGAGTTCTACAGGGTGGATAGAGACACACTACAGGAACTCTGCAACCTCTATCGTCCTCAACTCATAGCTAGGGTAAACTGAGGGGAACTGATACCAGTGGAGACAAAAGTATGCTTTGCACTTAGAATTTTAGCTAAAGTAACCTTTCTGAGACCAACAGAAGACATGCTGGGGATGTCACAGGCATTAGCATCTAGGATCTTCCATCAATTTCACAATGTTATGCTACAACATATCAGTGACTACATATATTTTCCCCATACTCCTGAGAACAGGGTTCCAAATATACAGGAGTTCTACCCTGTAGCACACTACCTTGAAGTATGGGTGCCAAAGATTGCACACATATAGAAATTAAGGTACCACCCAGGGAACAGGGAAGGCTTTACATAAATCAAAAGGGCTACCACTCTATTAACTGCCAAGTCATGTGTAATGCCAAGTGAACCATCTTGAATGTATGTGTGCTGGCAACTCAGGCAGTTATCACGACCCACATATCTGCCAGTTATATCAGATGTTCACTAGGGGGATATCCTACAGGATCATTTACTGGGAGATACAGGTTATGCTCTAGAAACGTGGCTGATGACATCCATCAGAAATGTACATATACCTGTTGAAAAACGCCATAATGAGGCACACGGTCAAACCAGAAATATCATAGAGCATGTATTTGGGCTGCTAAAGTGGAGTTTACTCTCCCTAGATACACCTGAAGGAGCCCTGCAGTACAATCCATGTACAAGTGCTGCAATAGTGACTGTATGTGTCATGCTACAAAATATCATCCTGAGAAAACAGCTTTAGTAGGATCAACAAGGGGAAGGGGCACACATCGCACTACCAATGGCAATAAAAAAAAAAAAACAAGAACAGTACGTAGGTAAACCAGGCAGGATACAAAATGCAAAACAAAAGTAAAAAAATCAAAAGCCTGGAAATGTTGAGGTAAAATGCAGCCTTTATTCCAAACAGAAAAAAAAAATCACAAAGCTTTCGGGATTAGCCCCTCATCAGTGTGTAAAAAAGAAATCAAATGTCTCCATTTAAATAATAAGTTCAAACATAAAACTAATCACATGGCACAGTTGTATTAAGCACTTCAGTTTAAAGACACATATACAAATAACATGTTACTGAAAGTCAGTATAGCTATAAAATAAGTAAATTATTTAACTAAAACCCATCCACACAAGATGTTATTTCAAAGTTAACTGTCTTCTTTTTAAAATAGGTTTAATGCTTACTGCTGTGTAACCTGGAAAACAAACAGCTTCTACAAGTGTGATCCATGAGTATTCACGTAATTCTAACTCATTATTAAGACCCCCTTTTTTTCTTCTGCCTGATGTCAATCACTCTAAAGTTAAATGTATGTGTACTTCCATTATCCCTCATATGCTTGCCCAAAGCATTAGTTGCTACCTCACTACATATTTCAGATTTGTGTTCACTAATTCTGTCCTTCAACCTTCTTGTGCATTTCTCTATGTAGAATGCTTGACATACCTTACAGCATACCATATACACAATGGCAGCGATATAACAAGCTGCAAAACACCTTAAAGTATATTTCTTCTTAGTGTTAGGATGTATAAATTCACAACTTGTATTTATATCATCACAGCCTATGCAATTATAACAAGGAAATGTACCCTGTTTTCTACTTAGGTTCAACTTTTTATTATTTTTTAACTCCTTATACCATACACTTGGTTTCAAATTCGGACAGGTACGATATGAAAACATGGGAGCCTCTCCAACTACTCTGATTATCTCAGGCATGTTTTTAAGACTACCCCAGTTGTTTCTAATAATATTCTTAATACCCTCTGTTCTATGATTATATGTCGTGACATAGTGTATATTATTATTTTCAATATAATTATGACAAACATTAACATGGCTAGTATTACTAGAAAAGTGGGGTCTCACTTTGTCTGCTCTTTCCATAATAACTTCATCTGCTGTAAGTCTTAATAATGAGTTATTATAACCACAGTGTTCAAAATCTGTGGTCATTCTATCCAGTTCCAGTTTTGAAGTTGGCCTCATCTGTGTTTAGTTGACTGACTCAATATTTGTCCTTTTACTACACCCTTAAAAGTATATGTGGTATGCATACTATTCCTGTGGATGTATCGGTTGGAGTGTATCTCTTTTCAATGTATCGAATTATTAATACCTCCACTACATTTAGTTAGACTAACATCCAGATAATTGATAGTATCCACGTAAAACTGAGCTTTAAATTTCAAAAAGTTAGAAGTTCAATTTAAATATTCTATGTATACTTCAGTTTTAGCATCATTACCAGCCCACAGGAAAAATATGGCATCCACAAAGCATTTAAAAAATAATATTTTGTCATAAAAATGATGCAGTTCACTATAAACAAATTGTTCTTCCCAGCACAAAACAACAATATTAGCATATGTATTTGCCATTGGGGTGCCCATCACCACCCCATTTTTCTGTATGTATGTGCATTCATTAAACATAAACACATTATTGGTCGACACCACTTCTGTAAATTCATAAATTGTTTCCACTTCTCTACCAACCATGCCACATATTCTACTTAGAAAGTCACGTAGTGCTTCTAACCCATACTGTAGAGGCATCACAATCACAGTAAATAATGATTTAATGTCAAGAGTTACAAATAAAAATCCAACATTCTGATGTTCATTAAATCAGCAGTATAACTGTTGTAAAAATGTTTCTTATCTTTAATAAAACGTTTAACTTTATATAAATATTTGCTTAAAGTAACCTGTAAATAGTGAGAAATAGGTTCGGTGACCCAGCCAGAACCAGATACAATAGGACACATAGGTGGATGGGTTAAACTTTTATGAATTTTTGAGAGACCATACAAAACAGGTGCCATAGGGCATGGAACTGTAAAATAGTTGAACAATTCAGTTACTTTGTCATTATTAAATTGCAGCTCAAAAATACCCATATTAACTTTGCTTATACATTCAAATACTTCTGCTGGAGGGACTTCAACAAAACTATCAAAGTCACTCAGAAATTCAAGCATAAGCATATTATACATATCTCTATCAAGAATAACAATTACACTACCTTTGTTAGCCTGTTTAATAATAATATCATTGTTGTTTTGTAATTTCTCATGAGCTTGAAACTCAGACAAAGAAAGGTTGTATTTCTTTTTTTCAGACTTCATGTAATAGTTACATATGTCCTATTCACCGGTATAAACATACTATGTTTTTTTACATACCTGTGTGGATGTATCAGGTGCATCCTTAAATATATATTTCAGACTCACATTACTTATAAATAATCTAAGATCTGTCAACGCTGTTACAACATTGTCCATATTAGATGGAATGAAACCTATACCTTTATTCAAAAGCTTTAACTCAGTTTCAGTAAATTGAAAAGAAGATAGATTAACAACAGAAAATACACTCAGTTCTTGTTGCTGTGAGTCCTGCTGTGAGTCTCCGGTCTTCGGCTTCTCCACCTGTTAGACTGCTGACCTTAAGTCTGATTCCTGCCCCTCGAATTCTCCCTCTGTACTGCCTGCTCCACTTTGTCTGGTAATGTGATAGTAATTAGAGTCTTACTCTGCTGGAAATCCTGATTCTGCAGGGTTGTACTATTTGTATTAATGGAGGATGTGGATCTCACAGAATACTTGCTTCTGAAAGTAAATGTGTAATATTGTTTGAGTCTACAGGTTGCAAATTCCTGTTAGTTGAATCTAAATTAAGATTATGCCCACTGACAAGTTCATCAGGAGAAATTTCATCTAGTGAGTCCATTGTTTGTTTCATCCTTCGCTGTTTATTATTACATCTACCTTCCTGTGTAGAAGCCATAGGGCTTTCCCTAGGCCAAGAAAAAATGTGCCCATTTTTAAAATCTCCAATCTCTCAGTTCAATTTACTTTTCTTAGTGGCAATCAGCTTTTGTTCAAATATTGTTAAATTCTCAAGCATTTTGCTATATAACAATGAACCCTTATTTGTTAAAGGTGTTTCAAGGAGTTCGTTCTCAATCTGAGTAATCTCCTGTTGTAAGTCACATTCAATTTTGTGAAAATATTCATTCATTAGTCTCATATAGTCAGCCCCAGCAGAAGTATTTAAATGTATAAACAAAGTTAATATGCGTATTTTTGAGCTGAAACTTAAAAAATGACAAAGTAACTGAATTGTTTAACTATTTTACAGGGTTAGAAGCACTATGTGACTTTCTAAGTAGAACTTGTGACATGGTTGGTAGAGAAGAGGAAACAATTTGTGAACTGGCAGAAGGTGTGTTGACTAATGAGTTTATGTTTAATGAATGCACATACATACAGAAAAATGGGATGGCGATGGGCACCCCAATAGCAAATACATATGCCGATATTGTTGTTTCATGCTGGGAAAAACAATTTGTTTATAGTGAACTGCATCCTTTTTATGACAAAATATTATTTTTTAAATGCTTTGTGGAGGACATATTTTTTCCTGTGTGCTGGTAATGATGCTGAACTGGAAGTATACAAAGACCGTTTAAATAGAGACACTAACTTTTTTGAAATTTACAGCTCAGTTTTCTGTGTATGCTATCAATCATCTGGATGTTAGTCTAACTAAATTTAGTGGCGGTATTAATACTTCAATACATAGAAAATAGATATACTCCAACCAATATGTCCACGGGAACAGTACGCATGCCACACATACTTTCAAGGGTGTAGTCAAAGGATAAATGGTAAGAGCCAGTCAACTAAACACGGATTATTCCAACTTTAAATTGGAACTGGATAGAATGACCACAGATTTTGAATTTGTGGTTATAATAACTCATTATTAAGACGTACAGCAGATGAAGTTATTAAGGAAAAAACAGGCAAAGTGAGACCCCACTTTTCTAGTAATACTAACCATGTTAATTTTTAAAAACTTTATCTTCAACTTTATAAATAATAAAAAGTTGAAGATATGTGGAAAACAGTGACACCTCAAATACTGATGGAGCAGTGGAAGTAATGCCATAAATGGGAGCATGATCAGGCATGGCCATATCGGCTAACAGCAGATGATGTGGCTGACCTTCTCCCATGAGGATGCCATCCCCTTGCCTGCAGAAGTTTCGTCACAGACACCACCCATTCCAAAGTGTCATTCATCCGATCCATTGAATTGGCAACATGGTGGAGGCAGTCATACATGCCAGCCTGTTCAACAACCCTAAGCATTTCTCTGGAGGAGCTCTTGACACATTCCTGTGCCTCCATGATGACCCTAAGCATATGTTGATTGGTACAGGAAGACACACCTGGATCAGGTGGAGGATGGACAGTAGGCCTCTTCTGAGTACCCCTAACAACCCTCCTGCATGGCATCTTGCTCACACTTTGGCTACAGCCAGAGTCAACAGGCACTGAAGCCACAGCAACTACACTTCCTTGATCGAGCATCTCACCTTCCACCTGTCCAGTATCTGAGGACTCACTGGAGTGGGTTGGTGGAGGTCTACTGGTTGTGTTCAATGGAAGTGCAGGGGATGGCTGAATGTCAACCTCACTGTCAAATTCAACCTCTGCACCCCACGACTGTGCCTCTGTTTGGCCACCATCATCATCAGAGTCTGCCAATACTCTGACATCAGGTGGTAAGAGTCCTACACTTGCACAGTCAGTATCACCTGTGATAATAAGCAACAAACACAGGAATGAAATTAATATCTACACCACTATAGGCAAATGTATGTTAACAAAGTAACAGTGGTACCACTACTACAGATAGTACAGCAATACACACAACAGTCCTGACACCCACATCACACCTATGGATAAAATTATGTATTTCTTTGAACTGCTCATTATCACTAACAAAGAAGATATTTGGCTTATCAGGTGCAGTTAATGCCATGCTTCCCATGGATGATGGTCCTGGAAGAAGTTAAGCAAAAGTTAAGGACAACATGATTACAATTAACAGTAACACTTGGATTAAAACTTTTTCCCTTTATATGCCCATTAACTATACTTTCAACAAGAACTTGGATTATGAGTCCAACCTAAGCCCATGTATAATCAATCAGAATGTGCTGTCAACTATAACAATATACAATACTCCCCACACAAACCAATTTATTGTTAAAAATAACTAATGCATTGCTGTCAATATTTTACTATACAAGAATATTTAACAATTGAGATACATAAGCCTACCTGGGAGCTCCTCCTAGGACATAATCATTGTCCCTGAAACAGTAGCACCAATCTCAAGGACATGCTGTTCTGAACTTTCCTGGGAGCTATCTGGATCCCTGACAGTGGACAGGAGCTCTTCATTTGCTGTTAGTGGTGGCACTGTAGCAGGCCCCCCTGATACCCATCCAATCACGGGCCACTGCAGCTGCTCTCCTCTGTGCAGATGAGATCATGTCAGTGGCCCTATGGTGCACCTCATCATATGTTCTGCTGTGGCTGCCTACTGCACTCAAATCATCAACTATCTGCTGCCAAATTTGCATTCTACCTGACATATCTCCTTGTCCCCTCTCAAGCAGAAAGACACCATGTCGCCTAAAATCTTCCACAATGACCTGATTCTCAGGGGCACTGAAGGTTTTTTTTCAAAGATTAAGACACCTGAGAGCCATGGTCCTAAGTGACCTAAAACATAATGGAATGATAATGCATATAAGTATCACATAACTAAAAAAATCTCATTTCCAGATAAAACAGAAAAGGTAGCATTTCACTGTCACCCACTGGAGAAACATAAAACAGTCAATATACCGAAATATAAAAAACAAGAATTGTGTGGTTGTAACATATTACATTCACACACAAAGAAAGGCTGGATGCAAAACAAAGGAGAGTAACAATAGCAACATATTCTTGTTTGTGCCAAAACAGAAATGCAACTTTGCTCCCACACCTACAAACTATCAGTGAAATGCTAAAAGTGCTATCAAATGAGCTGTCCCTGAAACATGTCTACAGATTTTACATAGAGCATTCCATTTTAAGCTATTGCCAATACAGATTTTCTTAATGACATTTCAGCATATGCAGTATATAGCTGAAAATGCATACCTTCTCAAGATCAGTAATATCTCAAAGTAATAGCCTCTTCTGTGTTCTCCACATAAACAAGTCTCCACACCTTCAGTTTCCTTAGCTACACAGTTGCTGTTTTATTGTGTGGTTTCAGGGCTTTGAGCATGAAAAAGATGCAAAATCAGGCATGAACTCATTAGAATTGCTGACTCCCAAATACTTGGCTTTGTGTATTTGATGTAAACATAGTGCAGGCACTCCCTCAGTGTTTGTTGCTAATGGATTGTAACTGTGAATGATTACTGGTAGGTAGAAGGAAAACACAACAGCAATTCAGACTGCCCTACCTCCAGTGGGTATGTCAGGTTATACTTACAAAGTGAAGAAGTAATTTTACCAGGGTTTGAAATGTAAGTAAGCAGCACATATTTCACAGTTTCTGTCCATTAACATCCAACCTACCCTTAATATGTTGACAACTACAGTTATTGCCATTTAATATCTTCACACATTTTAAGGACAATGATATAGAATGCATTACAAACTTCATGCCTCAGATTACTACTGAAATAAGACAAGAATGAGCAACAAACACAGGCAGATAAAAGAGATACATTTTTTGCAAGCAATAGTCATAAATGGTTGCGTGATCATTCAGTGCACTACATCCAAAATTAATACATGTACAAATAACTGTCATATGGTTTGTTAGTACTGTGGATGGTGTTGCAGTTGGCTGTATGCAGAATGATTTCAATTCCCTGCTGCAAAGCTCATTGTGTGGCAAAGAGGAATAAGACACCCTTACTGTATTCTTAAAGTTCATTGGAGTGAGAGTTCAAATCTAGACTTATGTAAAAATGTTTCATGTATAGTAACAAACATTTTATAAGTTTTATTTCATAGATTTCCTTCATTTAAACTAGTTTTCCTTTATTTATTTATTTATTTGTTAGTATTTGTGCAGTGAGTGGCTTAGTGCAAACAAGGGGAAACAGAGAGTCACAGTCACCATCAAGTTTAGCTGTGCTTATCTTGACATCTGCAGACAGGGCATCTGTAAAAGTGTAAAGGTCAAAAATGGTATATTGTTGCAGTTTTTGCTTTCCATCATGCAACACCACTACACAATGTTATTCAATGGTTAGTAAGGCTCTACAACACCTGTAGCTATTGAACACCTGTGGATAAGATGCAGACATGCAATAAATGAAAACGGATGCATTAATTTAATTCTGTGGGACATTATGCAAACACGCTAAGTGGCATTGTGCAGTGGTTAACACACAAAACTGAAGAATGAATAAGAAATTATGGAACTGTCATGTAACTACTCCTAGGGCAGCAGGTGTAAGTGTAGGACTGGAATGCAGATGATCTTGGGTCATAGTACAGGGTGTGCAATCTACTTTTACTGTTGTGACAGTCTAGTTTATAGCAATGAACTGAAAATTGTACAAGAGGTATTTCAACATTCTTGTGGCAACAGGTGTAAATGTAGGGCTGCCATACACATGTTTCTGAGTTCTAATATAGGACATCCCAGACATTTTACTGTTGTTCCATTTCCCATTATATTCACTATCACTTATAACACTTTAGATAGTGGAGCTGATATGAATTATATGTATGATGGCTAAGACACCCTTATTGTGTTTTCAGATGTATTACTGAGGGTATACTGTCTACTACATTTAGGTATAATTCTGTCTCTGGATTTGGATGACCTTCAATATTAAAGACACATACACAACTGGAGCTATATAAAAGAACTTGTCATGTCACACACGTACATGTGTAACACCTCAAACTGTCAGCTTTATCTATGAATAATTCATGACTATACCTGAACAGAACTTCTGTGGCAAAGATGGAAAATCACTGCTGTGGAAGAAAATATTTTATCCCTTATACCTAGGTTTGAATCCCACACTTTAAAAATCAATTTTATCAGTGCATCAAGTGCTCCAGCTATCAGTGGAGTAAGGGGACAGTGATGACAGTCCAGAGGGTGAGGACTAGATTCCCACTGACTCCATGTTTGATAGACATTAGCCTGGGTTGTCCCATTCCTCACTCCAATCATGGTGTCCCCCAAACTTTTGTGTCCCTCACCATCCCTGTGCCTTGTCTTGTTTGTGTTGTTTGATAGCATTTGCTTCCTCATCTACCCAACTTACCTGACTCAGAAATACCAGTGTCCCTTACCTACCATTCTTCTCTTATTGAATTAAAAAAATGGATACCAGTCCCACAAAAAAATAAATAAATTCTCCCATACATAGTTCTCTATTTTGCACACATTCTTTTTTTACAAACTTGATTTGGTCCAATTGGCTAAACAACATGATTACATTGTTACCCCTCTTTGTGGAGGTGGCAGTTCAAATTCAGCTAATATTCTGCACATATTTTCAGTTTACACTGTTGAAGAAATGGATAGCTGTGGTTCTTTCCTACATCTCTCCAGCACATTCCTGTATTGCTTTCCCTTTGTACTTCCCCCCTGCTTACTTCCCATTCATCACTTTCCTGTCTACTCCATTTTAACAACTATAAGCTGGTCAAAAAATAGAATCACACACACAACACACATAAATACCCCAAAAAAGCAATGAATCTGTTTACTTTTTTGCTTCTTTGTTTGCACAGAGTTTGTCATCATGCACCAATGCCACGTGATGCTGAGTGGTTCTACAATGCTGCGGTTACCTCCATGCAATGCCTCTTAACCCCGTTGCTCGAAGTCAATACACAGTAACACATGCAGAATGCACTATAAAGAATAACATCATTGCATTATCACTGTTTATTTAAACTATTACATACAACTGGATTCACTGCGGTGGTGGTGCTGCGGTAGTGTTGTCGCCTCACAGTAAGACGTTGTCTTGTTCGATTCTCAGCTAGAGCGTCTTCTGTGTGGAGACATGCATGAATGGGCGTACCTTCATTGAAGGTTGTACATCAGAGCTGGCAACTCGGCACATAAAAATCTACTGCCAATCATTAGCGGACCGGAGTTCCACGGTGGCGACCCCTAACTGGGAAAAGCCGAAAGACACAACAACAACAACAACAACATACAACTGGATTCAAACCCAGTATCATCTGGGTTCAAAAAGAAATGTGTCAATGCATTTACACCTGCTGCCACAGAGTAAGCTAAGCAGCAGGTCTGTTTCATACACCGAATACTAACTCTCAGAACTTTAGCAATGATCCATGCATTTGTGAACCACTTAACTGTATGCAAACAGGGAAAGTAAAGGAAATATGTATATCGCATGCGCAAATACTTTGCCAACCATCACATAAATGCGCTGCTCACCACTGTGCTATGCAAAGTCAATATTAACAAATATTAGTGCTGCTTACTGTCCATTTACTCTTCATGCCATGAAACTACATTTGAAAACATATGGTATTGTGTAACAGATGATTACGCCATACAGATTTTCTATGCATTCTAGTACTGATACATCTTGTATCATCTAGCATCAACTTAACATCCAAAATTCTATCTCCATATTAGAGGAGATCATTTCAAATTTCAAAAATGAAGTTGTGTTGGTCAGAAAACATACAAATTGCTACAAAGAAGTTAATTCACCTTCCCATAGAAGAAAAATATCATCCACGAATCGATTGTAGAACCCCATGCGCAAATAGCTATGCTAATTTGGTCCTGGCAAGATGGGGAGAGTTATGGAAAGTGGATGTTAATAACAAATGGAACAATAATATAATTTTCTATAATTGACCTTTTTTAATGGACACTAGTAATATCCCGGCTGTATGCAACAGACCTGTGTGAGTTGTTAATGCTAAATCATGTCTGTTACATCTGTTAGATGTCCTCAAAGAGGTCATCGAGGGCATGTATCATTACAACACTATCATCCTTTTGAACTTGACAACCCCAAGGTATTTGACACAAATCCACAGTGAGGTGGTCACTCAGTACTGTCAGATGTGGCCATAAACACCTATATCACCCAGTTTGTAGACCACTGGATCACATAAGTGGCATTTAAATAAGTTTAAATGTGTGAGGTGACATATCTCAGGCCTAGTGATCAAGTATGTACATCAAGGATGTCTGCTAGGCCTTTTTCTGTCCATTATTTAAGATACAGTCATCACAAATGACATACACAGCCTGTGCCCAAACAGCTGTCTGAAGGACTACACATTGTGGGCAATCATTGACTCCAGCTGTGATATTATTACAATACAGACAGAATCAACACACACCAAAGATTGCTGCCACAGGCATGACAATATTTGCAATAAAACAGAAACATTGGGGGGGGGGGGGTTATTACATCATGACAACAAATGCACAACCTAAGGATAATGTAGACATCAAACCCTATAATCAGACCAATAGGTATGTGATCTGTGTCCTGGAGTAGATAGTATGTGGGACATCCACCAGCATGTGGCCATAGTGCTGACTATTCCCTTGTAAGTAACACAACTATTGAGTATGTGAAGGACATACACATCAAAGGCCATAATAACCCTAGAGTTCATAGCCTTCAGCACACCAATAACTGAGTACAATGCACATTTCTTCATGTACCTACTTACACATCTTTCAGTAATGTGTAACTGAAGTATACCCCATTTGCCAGTGAGCTGTCACACATCTTACTGGCCATACTTAGGTATTCTTCTTTACTGTCTGATGGTAGAGACCACCCATCATATTGTTACACCAGATGCATGTGTGATACCTCTTCTGGTGATGCACACAGTGCGTGTGTGTGTGTGTGTGTGTGTGTGTGTGTGTGTGTGTGTGTGTGTGTGTGTGTGTGTGTGTGTGTGTGTGTGTGTGTGTGTGTGTGTGTGTGTCATGCACACCAGTCAACTAGACTATATTGATCATAATGTCATATACAGGTATAGCAGTGTCCACCATAACACCTCCAGCAGATGTTACAGTCTCAGTACAGTGTGACTGATTACCATCAAAGATTGCTGACATGTCATAATAATTGTACAAGTGCGTTTGTGCAGAACCATTTCTGATCACTCAGAACCACATACGTCATATCAGAGACATGGGATTACTGGTGGCATTATTCTGATATTGTCCATGATTTTGCATGCTTCTTTTACTTTTGTCCATGAGCCTTTACCTCTGTCCCATTTGTTGGAGACCTCTGCTGAGATTAGACTCATATTCAGGTAAATAAGTTTGCATAGCTTCGCAATATGCACCCTACCCCAATTGTATATAACATCCCTGATAGATTAACTCTGCATTGTTCATGTAAGGATGCTAATCTCACAAAGACATCTTCCCCATTGTTATGTCACCTTGTGTGACAGTCACATAACACACATCTTTACCGTGCAGTGTGTACATAAGTGGTGTTCCTGCTACAACTGTCTTCCATTAGCATGCCCTCATCTGCTGTACATTAGGTTGTTTCACCTGTCCTCTTTCCCTACGTTCATTCTTATACTTTATCTGTGTCCCTATTCAATACACACACTTCCCCTCACTATTTATTTCATATGACAGTCAATGCACTCTTACAGATCATTTAAACAACTTCTGTACAGAATGCCTGGAGTGGGATTTCACAATACACTGCACTGTATACACTCTCCTGTACTGTGTTTGGAACATATACATAACTATATATTAAGTCTTGGCAATCATTGTGGCATTCCGCACAATCCTGCTAAGCTACTATGCTCTGAGGTAACCAGGTTTGTTATCCATGTTACTTTACATGGTTTCCAGGCTGGCAACACTCCATAGTGTTCTAGTTTCTGCATGCAAATTGTGATATTTTATAACTTTGTGTATCTCTGTACATAAGACTCATTAATCACTAGGTTTAGCAATTTCAATGATCGATGCTACTGTGGTCTTTTTTTCATGGCCTACTATTTCTTGTTTTCTCGCACCTAGTTTTTTTAATTGTTGGCAATGGGGGATCCCAGTGACATATAATTCATTATTTTCTGCAATGTTTCTTGGCTATTTCTGCATTGTAGTGTTTGCACAATCTCCAGTGCAAAAATCTTGCCACATTAATGTGACTTTCACTGTACAGGCCGTCTGCCATAAGTCTATCACACCCAGCAACAAGGTATGCAACCTTTTCCAATTCTTTTTAGCAATAACAATATTTGTCTGTTTCTCCCACTTGTTCAATAGACTTTGTAAACCAGTGTGTATGTTGCCCACTATCCTGGGCTGCCATTATTAACCTTTCATCCTTTGGCTTCAACTCACATCTCCTTAACTATTCCTGCATCAAAACCTGATCAGCATGAGGTTCTTCCCAGAGATCTCTGTACTTGCCACTGTATTTATAACTTTCCCACATTTCTTTCCTTCTCATCCGATCCTTCTCCTTATATTATTTATTTTGTTTTTGGGACATTCAGTTGCTGTCTGATTTTGTCTACTTCTGGTTTGATTTACATTCCTGATTGACACTTGAATGCATCTGCTAAGCTAAGCAGAGAAGTCATCTTAGACTTCCTACCCTCATGTTGTAAAGCTGTCACTATTTTTGGATCAGATGAGTTCAGCAGACATGTATGCAATCCTACAACTACAGATCTATACATGTAATCAATTTTGAGGAGGCCCATACCTCCTTTTCAGTGTGGAAGATATAGTCTGGATACACTGATTTTCATATATCATTTGATAAGCATGAAGCATTTTACTTGTTTTTCTGTCCAGCTGATCCAATACCTTTTGGGGCCAGTCAGTCACACCAAAATTGTAAATTAAACCAGGAAGAACAAATTGGTTTATAGCTTGGATTTTATTCCTAGATGTCAAGGGTGTTTTCAATATTAGCTTTAGTCTTCTGAAATATTTCTTACTGAGTTTTATTCACATTTATTTATGTTTTATTGCCGATCCTTTAATTCCCAAATACTTATATACTCTTTCCTGCTCAATTCCTTTATATCACATTCCTGTCATAGATTGATATTTTCTTGGTACTGAAGATTTCCTATTTAAACATTGCTTTTGCACATTTTTCAAGTCCAAATGTCATTCTTATACCACCTGAGAAAGTTTTAACCACTTACATTTGCGCTTTCAACTCATCTAATGAACTATACAGTCTTAAATCACCCACTAAAAGAAGATGACCCCTTTACAGCAAAAATGCTTAATGACACTTGGCAAGAGCTCACTTATATCTCCACAAATCCTCAGTCATTTGAATAACTCTATTGTAAATGTCATTTCATTCAAATACCTAGCATTCTGTCTAAATCCTTTCCTACCAGCTACATACAAAACATAATTTCTTTCATATTTTGGGCTGATAGGATCTCTCCTTTTCTCGACAGACACCATAAAAATATTATAGTTAAAGGTGTCTTACTAGCTCAGGTAGAAATGATCGCCTTCCAATTGCTGCAGCCTCTAAAATAAATGCCTCCACCTTTTAATCCATCACAACTGCCATATGCAGATTCTTCACTCTCTTCCAAAGAAATGAACACCACTGCAAAACCATTGAAAAAGCTCACTGACTAACAATAAAACAATGTGCTGACTTTCTACTCTTTTCTCAACAACTTAAACTTATCAAGAATGAGACCTTCCCCAACTAGCCCTCCAGACAATTCAGAGATGCACCAATATGCAATCTTAGAAATTTAAAGCCACTCATGTCCTCTTTTCCAAACCATCAAACATACAGCCCATGTTATCTCAGTCTTTGGTCTCAAACTGGGAGAATCTCTCCCTTTTTTCTCAAAGATCTCTCATCTTACCCCATTTTCTGATCAGAACTAAAAGCTCGCCATCAGAGTCTAGGAGAGTGTAACTGCTCTCTCTCTGCTCATGTGACTTAGCCTCTTCCTACCCTTCTTCCCTCCACATAGCTTGATCTGATTCAGCTTTTCTCTGTGATTCTTTCAACATGCCAACTCCGATATCTACTCTGCATATAACACATGTATATATTACATGTTGCTGTTCAGTCTGTATATAATGCCATGTAGCTATTGTCTTTATGCCCCGGGCCAACTCTGACATCTACTCTGTATATATCGCATATAAACATTGTATGTTGCTGTTCAGTCTGTATATAATGCCATGTAGCTATTGTCTTTATGCCCCGGGCCAACTCTGATATCTACTCTGTATATAATGCATGTGCATATTGTGTTTTGTCAGTCACTCTGTACTTAATATCATTTATCTAATGTTGTTATAGTTTCAAGACAACTATGGTAGTCACTTTTTATACAATACATGTATATAATGTATTTTCTCATTCACCCTTTATACAATATTATGCATCTATTATCTTTAGCCCCAGGCTGAAACTGAAATAGGTCCAATGGCATCAGTGCTGTACCCAAGTTAACAAATTCAAAGTAAACAAAATCAATAAAAATTGAATTAAATAGTCAAGTCTGATAACAAAGCAGAAATGCATGACTAGATTTAAATATTATTTTCAAATTATTTATCTTTTGCACATAAATTCCCATTCCATAATTGGAAGTAATTGTACATAGCTTTGGGGTGGGGGGTGACAATCAGAAGGTCGAAGTCTGGAGGTCGAACAGCAACAATATTGAACCCGACATTGTCAAAGTACGAATCTCGCCCCCATCTCGACCCATGTTAAAGCCCGTTCCAAAGTTTACGGTGAGTCGTATTTCGACAATGTTGGAATTCAACGTTGTTGATTTCATGGAAGTGGGTCAATGATCCCATCATCTGATGGGGTCAGGTTTGACCTTCTGATGGTATACCAGTTTTGGGTTACCTTAACCAGGAAATAGGTACTTCAACATTATAAGAACATTGAGGAGAAAAAGTGTAGAATTTTATATTTCTAGGGATGAAGTATAGATTACAGCTCAAAGAATTACTAGCAATTAAGCAAGGTGTGTGTGTGTGTGTGTGTGTGTGTGTGTGTGTGTGTGTGTGTGTGTGTGTGTCTGTGTGTGTGTGTGTGTGTGTGTGTGTGTGTGTGTGTGTGTGTGTGTGTGTGCATGCGTGTGCGTGCGTGTGCGTGCACGTGTGTGTGTGTAAACTATTGGTCAGATGCAATAAACTCTACATGGTCCGTTTACACTGTGTGCACTAATGCACTGTTTTGGATTCAGTAAACGGCTTTACATTGTGTGTAGAGTGGCGCAAACAAGGTAAATGCTGTGCATGGCAATTACAGCATAAGCAGCTGAATTGTATGCTATTCAACCAATTCAAGGTGGAGGAGCTACTCAACAAGCTTTAAAGCAACTGTGTATACTCAATACTGCTCTTTCCTGAGAATCCAAAACTTATTGGAATACAACCATGGAAAGGAGTCTACACAGAAACAGTGTTAGAGACTGTTATTGCTTTAATTCATGTATATTGCAAACAGGCTGAAGTCTATGCTGCTGATGCTGCTAATAGAGTAAGTCCAAGAAGGAGAAGAGTTTTCAGACCCCAGGTAACTTATCACAACCTGCATGATGTGGAAATTGTAGAACTGTACAGGGTGGATACAGACGCAGTACAGGAATTTGGCAACCTCTGTCGTCCTTAACTCAGAGCCAGGATAAACTGAGGAGAACCCATACCAATGGAGACAAAAGTATGTGCATCACTTAGACGTTTAGCTACAGGAACTTTTCAGAGACCAATAGAGAACATGATGGCGGTGTCACAGGCATCAGCATCCAGGATCCACCATCAATTCCTGAATGCTCTGCTCCTACATGTCAGTGACCATATGTAGCTTTTCCCATACTCCTGAGGATAGGGCCAGAAATATGCAGTTCAACCCTGCAGCACACTACCTTGAAGTAATGCGTGGCAAGGATTGCACACATATAGAAATTAAGGCGCCACCCAGGAAACAGGGAAGGCTCTACATAAATCAAAAGTGCTTCTACTCTATTAATTGGCAAATCATGTGTAATGCCAAGGGAATCATCCTGAATGTGTGTGCTGGCAACTCAGGCAGTTACCATGACTCACATATCTGGCACACCTCTCAGCTATACCAGATGTTCACTAGGGGGATATCCTACAGAGTCATTTACTGGGGGATGCAGGTTATGCACTGGATACATGGCTGATGATGCCCATCAGAAATGCACACACACCTGCTGAAGAATGCCATAATGAGGCACTTGTTCAAACCAGAAAAATCAGAGAGCATGTGTTTGGGCTGCTGAAGTGGAGTTTACAGTGCCTAGATGCACCTGAAGGAGCCTTGCAGTACAATCCACTTGCATGTATGTGCCATGCTACAAAATATCATCCTGAAAAAACAGCTTTAATAGGCTGAACAATGGGAAGGGGCACACATCCCACCACCAATGGCAAGGTCACCACAGCCACATGCAGGTGAGTCAGAGGGGGAACCAGCAGCTGCTGTGGATGTAGGCAGATGTAGGCATGCTCAATATGCCCTCACATTGGCTAAGATGCAATGCATAGCACAGTCACTCATTAAAACCTTCCTCCTATGCACATACATATAGTAACATTGATGCCAGGCAACGCTCACAACTGTTACCTACTCATGTAATGGCTGTGTATTCCTAGCATCAGACAGAGTCAGCCATTAATAAAACTGTTGCAATTCCTGGATTTACAATGTAAGAGTTGAACTTGGAGTGTATTGTGTAATAATATAAATGAATGGCATATCCTTGCATGATGTTACTTGGTAATGTAAGCAAGTAAAAGGTGTGTGATTTGTACAGAAATTACTTTAACATGTGACAGCAGAGACTTATTTGACTTTTATGTGCCCACTACTATGTAGTAGGCCGCAGGCATCAAAGATTCACACAGTCATACCTCTCAAATGTACTGATGGTCACCAAATGTCCTCAATTTAGCACCATACTTTTGTACTGGAAAGTCATTAAACAGAGAAGTTAGAAAGTAATGAGACACATTTCAGTTTCAGACTACACATCCTTCCCAAAATCATTAACAATACTGATGCAAAAAATGTTTGATTTTATCAACTAACTTCATAATACCAAAATATGTCAAAAGTACAATTACCAAATCAACATCATGAATGCAGATATACTTAGCACTGTCAGCTATGAACCCTGAGCATCATACACAAATGTTATGTATTCCTCCATTCAATGGATAGAAAACAGAGATATGGCACAGTTATAATCATTTGCACAGGGAGCTGTGTGGTGAGGCAGGAAGCCTAGGCTGACACAGAAGGTCAGTGAGTGTGTGTGAGTAAGAAAAAGAAGCAGGCAGATATTTGGATAAAGTAAAAAATGGCCAGTGAAACAGAATGAGCTTTAAGCTTCATGGCTGATCCATGTAACTGTTGTGTGTGTGTTGGTATGGTACTCCAGGTTAAAATGGTGTGTGAGTGTCTGCATAAACACAGCCAAGCTCTGTGCTAGCTCTATGTCTTGGCATATTGGACAGGATGGTAGAGGTGGCAGTCCATCATTGTTGTACCTGCCCACGAGAACTGGCTTTGCCATGAGATGCACTGGCACATCCATGCACATGGTCAGATGCACTTCTACTACCTGAATGTGACTGATGATTGCTGCTGAGTTCCAATCATGAGGACACCCAGGACCACAATGTCATGGTCTGCAACATCAGAGTGTGGACATCTCAACCACTGATGGAGCAGTGGAAGTAATGCCACTATGGGAGCATGATTGGGCATGGGCATATCGATTAACAGCAAATGATGTGGCTGACCTATGCCCACGAGGATGCCATCCCCCTGTAAGCAGATGTTCTATCACAGACACCACCCATTCCAAAGTGTCATTCATCTGATCCATTGAATCGGCAACATGGTGGAGGCAGTCATGCATGTCAGCCTGTGTCACATCTACAACCCTAAGCATTTTCTTGAGGACCTATGGACACATGCCTGGACCTCCATGATGGCCCTAAACATATGTTGATTGGCACAGAAAGACACACCTGGATCAGGTGGAGGATGGACAGTAGGCATCTTCTGAGTGTCCCTAACAGCCCTCCTGCATGGCACCATGCCAACACTTTGGCTATAGCCATAGTCGACAGGCACTGAAACCACAGTAACCACACTTCCTTGATCAAGTGTCTCATCCGCCACCTGTCCAGTATCTGAAGATTCACTGGAGTGGGTTGGCATAGGTCTACTGGTTGTGTCTGATGGAATTACAGGAGATGGCTGAATCTCAACCTCAGTGTCAGATTCAACCTCTGCACCTCATGACTGAGCCATTTTTTGGCCACCATCATTATCATAATCTACCAATACTCTGACATCAGCTGGCAAGAGTCCTACACTTCCACTATCAGGATCACCTGTGATAATAAGCGACAAACACAGGAAAGAAATTAATAGCTACACCACTATAGCCAAATGTATGCTAACAAAGTAACAGTGGTACCACTACTACAGACAGTACAGCAATACACATAACAGTCCTGACACACACATCACACTTATGGATAAAATTATGTATTTCTTTGAACTGCTCATTACCACTGACAAAGAAGATATTTGGCTTACCAGGTGCAGTTGATGCTATGCTTTCCCATGGATGATGGTCCTGGAAGACGTTAAGCAAAAGTTAAGGACAACATGATCACAACTAATAGTAACACTGGGGTTAAAACTTTTACCCTTTATATGTCTATTAACTATACTTTCAACAATAACTTGGACTACAAGTCCAACCTAAGTCCATGTGTAATCAATCAGAATGTGGTGTTAACTATAGCAATCTGCAATACCCCCCCACACAAACCAATTTATTGTTAAAAAGAACTAATGTATTGCTATCAGTATTTTGAACGAACTAATGCAAAAAACCAGAAAACTAATGTCAACAAAACAAAACAGAAAGTGGCAAGCCGAAAAAATCCAAAAGCGTTTCTTCCTTTAACGCAATTTATTAGTAAAAACAAGCAGCGTTTTCGCTTCAGAAACAAACTGAAGCTTCCTCAGAAGTACAAAGAAATCATTGGCGCCAACAGTTTAAATCACTAAAGGAAGGGTGTCAAATGACATCACTTCCTATAAGTAGCACAAGCCACGCACCAAGTCATATAAGAACCAAAGACACATAAATACAAATAGAGTCATGCTTCGTAAAAATGACTTAAAAATTTTAACTTTTAACACTATGAGCCTCACAACTTATTCACAAAATTCACTTATTCAAAATTTATATACAATAATAGTAGTATAAGTATAAGTGAATTTTATGAATAAGTTGTGAGGCTCATAGTGTTAAAAGTTAAACAAGTCATTTTTCTGACTTATGTATTTATGTGTCTTTGGTTCTTATATGACTTGGTGCGTGGCTTGTGCTACTTATAGGAAGTGATGTCATTTGACACCCTTCCTTTAGTGATTTAAACTGTTGGTGCCAATGATTTCTTTGTACTTCTGAGGAAGCTTCAGTTTGTTTCTGAAGCGAAAACGCTATCAGTATTTTACTATACAAGAGTATTTAACAATTAAGATACATAAGCCTACCTGGAAGCTTCTCCTGGAATGTACTTGTTGTCCCTGAAACAGAAGCACCAATGTCAAGGACATGTTGTTCTGTACTTTCCTGGGAGTCATCTGGATCCCTGACAGTGGACAGAAAATCTTCATTTGCTGTTAGTCATAGCTCTGTAGTAGGCCTGTTGTACCCATCCAATCATGGGCCTCTGCAGCTGCTCTGCTCTGTGCAGATGAAATCATATCAGTGGATCTATGACACACCTTATCATATGTCCTGCTGTGGCCACCTACTGCACTCAAATCAGCAACTATCCACTGCCACATCTGCATTCTTCCTGACATATCACCACATCCCCTCTCAAAAGGCAGAAAGGCACCATGTCATCTTAAAAATTCCACAATGACCTGATTCTCAGGATCACTAAAGGGTGGTTTTCAGGGATGGGGACACCTGAGGGACATAGTCCTTGGTGACCTAAAACACAAAAGAAAGATAATACACATAATTATCACATAACAAAAAAGTCCTGCTTCCTGATAACACATAAAAGGTAGCATTTCATTCTTACCCACTGGAGAAAAATAAAACAGTCAAGATACTGACATATAAAAAAAGAAATTGTGTGGTTGTAACATGTTATATTCACGTACAAAGCAAGGTTGGATGCAAAACAAGGAGAGTAACAATGGCAACATATCCTTGTTTTGCCAAAACAGAAATGCAACTTTGCTCCCCCATCCCCAAAAGAACAGTCAAATGACACGTTTTGCTAACAGACCATCAGTAAAATGCTAAAAGTGCTATTAAATTAACTGTCCCTAAAACATGTCAACAGATTTAACACAGAACATTTCATTTTTAGCTATTGCTAGTCATGTGTACCTGCAGCTAGCACTCCCCTAGAGGTGTGCATGGTCCATTCTAGAAGGCTAACACCTCTGTGTCATTGAGAATATAGGACATTTACCATTTTACAGAAATAAAAATAGAAGACTGTACGCAAAAAATACAGTTGTAACATTAGCAGTTGTGATGACAATCAATAAGGCAGTGCATTTGAGAAAGTGAAATGTCCTGACAAATATGCCCATGCCATCAGTACACTTCTATGAAATGCATATAGATAAAAGTAGCAGTTGCTAATGCAAATATGTATTAACAAATTTTACTTAATGGCATTTCAGGATATGAGGTATATAGCTGTAAAATACAAGCATACCTTCTCAAGGTCAGCCGTCTTCTGTGCAGATATATCCCAAAGTCATATCATCTACTGTGTTATCCACATAAACAAGTCTCCTCACCTTCAGGTTCCATTTTATGGTGTAGAGTCAGGGCTGTGAGCACAGTGAAGATGGAAATGAGGTGTGGACTGATTATAATTGCTGAATCACAATTACTTGGCTCTGTGTAGCAGATATAAGCATAGTCAAGGCTCTCCCTCTGTGTTTGTTGCTGATGGATTTTAACTGTGTAGGATTACTGGTAGAAGAGAAAAACATAACAGCAATTCAGACTGCCCTACCTCCAGTGGGTATGTCAGGTTAGACTTACAAAGTATACAAGTAATTGCATCAAGGTTTTAAATGTAAGTAAGTAGGACACCTTTCACAATTTCTGTTCAGTAACAACCAACCTCCCCTTCATTTGTTGACAACTGCATACTGTTGCCATTTAATATTCTCACACATTTTAAGAACAAGGATACAGAATGCCTTCCAGCCTGCATGTCTCAGATTACTGCTCAAATAAGACAAGAATGAACAACAAACACAGAGAAATAAGACAGAGCTGCATTTTTGCAAGCAATAGTCATAAATGGTTGTGTTATCACTTGGTGCACTACATTTGAAATTAATACATGTACAGACAACTGTCATATGTTTTGTAAGTACTACGGATGAGGTTGCAGTTGGTTGTAAGCAGAATGATTTCAGTTCCCTGCTGCAAAGCTGCCATACCTCTCAACTTGGAAACATCAAAAATCTGGACAAGGCCTATGAAAAATAGGTACAATTTGTAGGCTGATGAGCATACAATTAGCATACACAATTGTGTAACCCCGCCCACTCCAATGGAATTATGGGATACCAACTTTCAAACGCAAACTGAACAGACAACCAAAATATGGCACTAGAGTCCCCCTGCAGCTATTCCAATGTCCCATTACCTGGCTATTTCACCCCATTTACCATAAACACTAATGTGCATACTGCTTTACTTCTACATTGATTATTTGGATTTTATTTTTACATTTTATAGCACAATGTACAAACACTACTAGATATCTGCTAAACAAAGCAATACTGTCTCACAATGAAAATAATCATAGCATTAAAGCTTATATGTCCTTGAAACTCACATTCATTGAAACAACATTGAAAATTTGAAACCTACACCACATCCAAAGAAAATGCATCTGGCCAGTGGTGGATAAAGATTACCTTTGGGCTGTTTTCAAATCATAGCCATACTCCACTTGCACACAAAACAAGAAACATACATGGGTTCTTTGATATACCTTCCTGACTTCTCTTCCCCTGAAGCTCTCTTGTATAATCCACTCAATACTCAACTGTATCTCTAAACTTTGCAGCACAAGAAATCCAAATTTTATTTTGGGGAAGACAAAAGCCCAAAAAACAGGGACACATTTTAAACATTGCTTATATAATTTTGGAAAGTTGCTAGAATAAAATGTTGTGACCATGTGTTTCACTGCCAAGTCTTGGGCTCAGGACCCTGTGCAATACAGTCAGAGCAACATACCACTATGCCATATCAGCAGTTTCCTGAACTTAAATGGCTATCATTTAGTGAATTCAGTTCTCACGTCTTACCATAGCTCTCAATCTCTTAGCACAAAAAAACTGGACAACACCAACAGTAGAGAATACAGAATTCAGTTCTCACTTCTCACCATAGCTCTCAAGTCAACCTGTTAGCACAAAAAAAAACCTGGACAAAGCCAATAATAGGGGAATACATTACAGCCCTAAAAATAGGGGCATATTTCAAATACTGACCTTATAAACTTAGAAAATTGCTAGAATAAAAGGTTTTGTGTTATTTATTTTCTGAAGAATATGAAGTCTGAAATTCAAATGCCTGTCATTATTCATTGAATTCAATCCTTCACTGACTTGCCACAAAAAGCCATAAAACCACAGATTTTATGAGGAACAGAACAAATATGAGGCATAAATCCAGAGCTTTCCCAAGGGGCTCTTGTCACTTGTACCAAAGGTTCAATTTTCTATTGTTATTAAATGTTCTTTTGCAATGTGCTGCTAACTCCTATTTAACTGAAAAAAAAAGATCATCAAAACTGAATGAAAAAATTGCTTAGATAAAAATAAAAAGTAGATAGCTACATAGGTTGGTACTAGGCTAACTGCCCTTGTGAGCCATTTTAAGCCTAGCCAATTATCCCTCGTGAGACTCAAACCCTGCACCTTGTGTTTGCAAGGCAAACACCTTAACCATTAGGCCACCCTCCCAACCTTATATTCTCAAACTTTGTCTGAAATTAATCACATAGAACATGTTGTACTGAAAGCAAAGTTGAACTGTTCAAAAATAAAAAAATAACATGTTACTCCTGGCTTAACCACTTCAAAACAATCAAGCTCTAACTGCAGGGATCATTTAAACATGTAGCCTTTCCTGTTAAATGGCTGTCAATCCTAACCCTTCTGGCCTGACTTCTACCAATTAGGCAGTCTTGCTAAGTGCTTTTCTAACAGTTCATTAATTACCCAGTGTTTATTTGTGCTGCATGGACTGAATAGAGTCCTTAATCAAACCAGCAGCATGTCTAGCTGATTAAACCTGAAATAGAGCAAAGCCGAGAATGACAGAAGCATACAGAAGCAGACTTATTTCTTCCCATAAGGTGAGAACCTACAGTCTATTCATAGAGCAGTCACAGAGCATGGTATGCTGTACAAATTTTACCACTATATACCTTTCCCTGACTGTGCATTTCTAACTGATGTCCTAGCTTGTTCATCAGGAAACAATCACTGCAGTATGTGTAATATGATTAAATGAAAGTATTATGTGAAAACACTAAAAATGTACACGTCGTATCGCACATTATAATGCATGCATGCAGAAAAAGAAAATACAGTTTGACTTTTAAACGATAAAAAATGCAGTATATTTGTCCTGAAAAGCATAGCAAGATGAACAGCGAACATCCACATACAAGCTGTGCATCAACTGAATGCCATATTTGTCACGTAAATGCTATAATATGTACTCCGGTACAAACACATTTCTGTTACCAGGCCAGCTGATTTAGTAGGTTAACTGTTAACAACAAAATCACCTTTAAACAAACTGCTTCATTTAACTATTAGTGAGCTGGGGATAAAAGATAATAAGAGGTACTGTAATGTGGGACTGGTGATCCCAAGCCTTGCAAAGACAGATGGCACACACACAAGGTTTCCTTTGCTTACTTGTGTTACTTGCTTGCAGGTCTGCCATTCCTGCATGCACACACCAGGTTTCATTTCCTTATAGGTCCGGGAACTCCATTCAGTGCTGCTGCTGCCATTCCTGCACATAGATACATCACGTTTCATCAGAGCTGCCGTTCCTGACCTGCACACTCACACGCATCAAGGTTCCGTTTCCTTATACCTGCAGTACTCGGCACTCACTGTTTACATTTATAATTCATTTCTGGAGGCCGTTCTCGCTTACATTTGAACAGAAATTTCTGTTTTTTGCGTGAATGGTGTGAGCTCCAAGGAGCTCAATTCTGACAGGCTCATAGCCCTGATGGACCTGACATCATTGTGCACATGATGACGTCAGCCCCATCAGCGAGAAAATTAACAAACAAAGAAAAACTTTGGAAATTAAGGGGTGCCACTCGGGAATCGTGGAACCCCTTCATTTGAACCCCAAAACTCAGTAAAAACCAAGTAATTCAATATGGTTGGGAGGTATGAAAGCTGCTTGCATGACAAAGAGGGATAAAACACCCTTACTCTGTACTGAAGGTTCATTGGAGTGAGACTTCAAATCCAGACATGTGTAAAATATTTCATGTGTATTAGCAAAACTTTTGTAGTGTTTATTTCATAAATTGCTTTTCTTCATTTCAACTAATTTTTCCTTTTTATTTTTTATGCCAGTGTTTGCACAGTGAGAAGCTTAGCGCAAACAAGGGAAAAGGAGAAACACAAGGAATGGCAGGTTTAGCTGTGCTTACCTCATCTGCATTATACTTAGCAGTGGTCCACACAGGAAGCAGGCAGAGCACCTGCAGACAGGGGGTGGATGTTGTAAAGGACAAAAAGGATACATTGTTGCAAGTTTTGCTTTCCATATCGCAACACCACTAAGTCATGCTGAGCGGTGGTGATCAAGGTTACCCGACACCTGCAACCATCAAACATCAGCAGAATAGATGCAGACAGTCAATGACTGAAAATGGATACATTCCATTAATTCTGTTGGGCAACACACAAACACACTAATCAGTGTTGAGAGGTGGTTCAGACACAAAACTTAAGAATGAACAGGGAATTATGTAGCTGTCATTTAACTATTCCTGTGGCAGCAAGTGTAAGTGTAGGGCTGTAATACAGATGGTCCTTGGTTCAAATACATGAAGTGCAAAATATTTTTACTGTTGTGACAGTCCAGTTTATAGCAATGAACAGAAAAAAATATACAAGTGTTAGTTCAGCATTCTTTGGGCAACAGGTGTTAATTGTTGGGTTGCCATACACATGGTTCTGGGTTCTAATCCAGGACATCCACATCCGACCCCCACTCCCAGTAAGGAAACCTCCATAAAAAACTTCTCCAAAGCCAACTTCATGCTACTCAAGTCAGAAGTGACAAACTTCATGACACCCATCCAGACTGGAATTGAAAGTTTGACTGCTGAATCCTACACTAAGGTACTGTACGAGCACATCCACTCATGCATGTATCATGCCATCCCAAATAGAACCAAGATGCTCTCCTTCAAAAAAAGGAAGCTAATCTGGTGGTCCCCTGCCATAAACAAACTTTACAACAAAAGGAAGAAACTGCTGCAGAAAATAGGAAAATCCCAGGATGCAAAGAACTCCCTTATCATCCTCAATAAGAAGTTGAGATCCCTCATAAAATCCTCCAAAGCTAGTTACAAAAATAAAATTGCCAAAGATTCCAAAGACAACCACAAGGCATTCTACAACTATGTCAAGAATCTAAATGGCAATGCTCAGATCTGCTCTGAGCTACAACAGAATGGCGTTAAATATATTGATCCCAATGATATTGTCAATATCCTGGCAGATCAATTCAGTGCCAACTTCACCCCCTCTCACCTCCTAAACAGCCAATCTCAATACTGGAAGATTGCCAAATTCCAGTAATAATGGCCACACAGGTAAAAAACGCACTCTCTGAACCTAAGAATACAGCATCCATGGGACCAGATGACATCATGGGCTGTGTACTACATGAACTACAAAATTAACTGGCACCTCACCTAAGTGTCATGTTTAATCATAGCCTCACCTCAGGCTTCATGCCCACTTAGTGGCACACAGCAACAGTTATCTCACTCCACAAGGGGGGACCCACATTGGATCCCAGGAACTACTGCCCCATCAGTCTGACAAGCCTGATCTGCAAGGCCATGGAATGTATTAGCATGGAACTCATAAACAAAGACACTGGCAATATTCAAACACTGGACCCCACCCAGTTTGGGTTCGTGAAGGGCCGTTCTTGTCTTCTGAACCTGATTGACTTCATCGAATCAGTCTCCAGAGCCATGGACGAGGGTAAGGCGGTCCACACAGCCTATCCGGACCTTGCCAAGGCCTTTGACACCATCCCCCACTCAGGAATCATAAATAGACTTTCTAAGCTGGGCATTAATCCCTATGTCACTCGATGGGTTGCCAACTGGCTTACTCACAGAACCCACACTGTAAAAGTCGCCAAATCCAAATCCAGCTCCAGACAAGTGACAAGTAGAGTACCTCAGGGCTTAGTCCTGGGACCGCTCTTGTTTGGCATCTACTTCTCTGAAGTACAGGTCAGCACTAAGGGACTCTGGCTAACAAAGTTTGCAGATGACAGCAAATTGGGAGCCATTATTGAATCCCCAAATTATGTGAATACTCTACCTTACAGAAACAGATGCTTGGTGCCAGAGCCATGGGCTCAAGCTCAGTGCTAAGAAATGTATAGTAATCCCCTTTGGGAAAAAACATGTACCCATGAATTACCACATAGGTGGCAGTACACTAAACACCGAAAGTGTGATAAGAGACTTAGGGACACAGGTGGACAGTGGTCTCACCTTCGATAACCAAATTGCCACAACAGTCAGGAAATCCTTCTATGTGGCACACCTCATCACTAAGGGCTTTTCATCCAGAAAAAAGGAGGTTATTGTCCTACTGTATTCATCCCTCATTAGACTCATTATAGAATATAATGCCACGTGTGGTATGTACCTTTCAAGACATCTGCAACAACTAGAAAGGCCGCAGAAATACCTCACTAAAAGAATCACAGGCCTAAAGCAGATGCCCTATGCTGACCTCCTTAAAAAACTCCAGCTATACTCTGTCACATATCGTCTACTCAGAGGCGATCTCTGCTTAACATACAAGGCCATGTCAAACCCAGAGCTGTTGGACATGCTACACTTAAAGAAATCCCAATCCCTTAGAGCCACACACTCCAGGGATCTAAACCTTGTCATCACTATAAACAAAACATGCTGGAGGGATAAGTTCCTGACCTAGAGACTCCCTAGACTCTGGAACAGACTGCCCATACATGTCAAGCAGAGCGCCTCTTTGGCCCTCTTCAAAAGGAACCTTGATAATTGGATGGGAAAAAGGAAATTCACCCTGGGGATCATGTCAGTCAGCCTGCCAGATGGGACCAGGGAAGTAAATAGTGTGGGAAGACATAGCCAGGGAATTGTTATGGATAAGCTTGTATAGACCCTAGGGCCAATAGCCTAGTACTAACCTATGAACCTATGACATTCCAGACATTTTTCCTGTTGTTCCATCTCACATTGTATTCAGTCCCACTTATAATACTCTAGATAGTGGAGATTATATGAATTATATGTATGAGGGATAAGACACCCTTATTGTGTTTTTAGATGTGTGGATCAGGGTATATTGTCTAATATATTTCTATAAGTATAATTCTGCTATCTGGACTTGGATGGCCTTTATACTTAAAGAAGACACATACACAAATGGATCTGTATACAAGGACTTTGTCAGGTCACACATATACTAGATTAACACCTCAAACTGTCAGCTGTATTTCTGAATGATTCATGACTATGTCTGAGCAGCACTTCTTCTATGGCAAAGATGGAAGATCATTGCTGTAGAATAAAATGTTTTGTCCCATATAGATTTGAATCCCACACATTAAAAAACAATATGTGTCAGGTCATGAAATTTATGCCCCCATGCATATCTGCAAAGTTAACTCACCTAACAGTTACCCTCCAATAAAAACGTATTTACAAACTACAACAGCAAGCACCCCTCAAACTAATGTCAACTGTCAGATTAACATTCTGGTTTAAAAAAGTATGTTCCTCCCTTCTTGGCATTATTGTTCTCTATTTAACATTGTGCAAAAGCTGTTGATATCTTTCTTGGATGCAATTTCATGCATGTCTAAACACAACAACAAGAATTGGCAAGAAAACATTAGGTGCCATTGTTGTATGTTTGGTATTATGCATGTCTGGCATTAGAGGACAAAGTGCCCAGTTTAGGACACAGAGATGGGTTGTTCAGGAGTCCAGGATATTTGTTGGACACCTAATAAAGTGCCACAGCCAAAGGCTCTGTAGGGGGACTATTCTTGCACCCAGTACAAGTCTAAGGCTTGGATTAGTTTGGCTAAGGCTGCATCCAGTGCGACTGACATTCCATGTACTGGAGAACAGTGTAGGCACAACTTCAACAACCTGCAAAGGTACAAGAAGGATAATCTCAACCAGTGGTTGACTGAATGTCAAACTAGTGACATCCTTCAATTGTGTAAGCATGTTAATAAAGATAATTTTTAAAACATCTGAAGCTAAATATAGGCAAGACTGGTATGCAAAATGCTCTTCTGTTCTTTTCTTTCCTTTTCACAGCTAATGCTGAAATATAATTGAATTGCCAGGCTCATGTTGAACATCTGGAGAGACTGAGGGAAGCAGGTGATATGTATGCAATACAACAGAAGTGTTATTGTAGGTTTGAAAGTTAATGATAGATTTTTACATATTCTATACAGTGGTAGCAAAGTGAGCTTACATATCCTAACTGTAAAAGCAAGTATGCATGTATAAGTCTATAGCACAAACCAGCTATAGGAGTCAAGTGTAAGACAGTAGTTAGAGGCTGTGGGCTCAAATGCCATGAGCAGCAATTATACAATACTGTACTTCCTTCATAATATTACATAAATTAAACTCTATGCAAGTAGCATAAATGCCCTGCTGTTAACTGTAATCAGTATACTTAGATCAAGCATATATGCAATATTTGCACATTGCAAGGATTACTTTAAGCAATCTATAACTAACATTTGTAGTAGATAGGACATATGCTTAAATAAAATATTTAAGATAAAATAATTGTATAATTGTGATAGAGTATTGTATGTCACATATGATGGTACTAAGTTTTATTTCTTTTTTTTCTCTCTCTCAACCCAACCCTTATCTCTTTTTTTTAGTTTTCTATTTGTGTCATCAAAATGTCTTCATAAAATCCATCTGTGACAAATCACTAAATGCTTAACAGTACAGTGAGGTAGGCCAGCCCTGGTGAGTCAGCCTGCCCCCACTCCACCAGCTCCAGCACTGATGCTCAGCACATCTGGGATCCAACATGGTAGCACTCCCTCTGCTGCCTGTGCCCTACCTGCACCCTCAGGTAGCACTGACATGGAGACTGGTGCTGTGGTACGAGCCACCATGTCAGTGCTACCTGAAGGTGCAGGTAGTGCATTGCCTTTACCACAGCACCAGTCACCATGTCAGTGCTACCTGAGGGTGCAGGTAGTGCACTGCCTCTGCTGCCCATGCACTACCTGCACCCTCAGGTAGCACTGACATGGTGACTGGTGTTGTGGTACCCTCCATGAGAAGTAGCAGAGGTGTAGATTTCATCACCTATCAGGAGATGCCAGGCTTAGTGGGTAGGGTTATGCACCACACCATTGATGTACACCTATGCCGGATGGAGAGGCTGCTCTCCCTCATGGTATATAGAAGGAGAAGATGTCAAGCACTCCAGCACCCAATGGAGTAAGGGACAGTGATGACAATCCTGTGGGTGAGGACTAGATTCTCATCATCTTCATGTTTAGGGGGCATGAGCTTGCATTGTTCCCTCCCTCACCCCAATCATGGTGTCCTCCAACCACATCCCTGTGTCTTGTCTTGTTTGTCCTACTTGTTTGCATTTGCTTCCTCACCTACCCAACTTACCTGACCCACAGATACCAATGTCCCTTACTCAGCATTCCTCTCTTATTTTATTAAAAAAAAAAAAATCGGCACCTGTCCCACAAAAAAATATCGTCCCATACATAGCTCTCAATTTCACACGTGTCTTCTTGACAAACTAGATTTGGTCCAATTGGCTAAACAACATTATTGTGTTGTTCTCACACCTCTTTGTGGAGGTGACAGTACAAATTCAGCTAATATTCAGTACGTATTTTCCATTTACACTGTTACAAAAACAGATAGAGATGGTTATTTCCTCCCTCCCTCTTTCACATTCCTGTATTTCATTTCTTTTCATTTGTTCTTCCCACTGCTTGATCCCCATTTCACTACTTTTCTATCTACACATTTTAACACCTATAATTTGGTCAGAAAATAGAATCACACACAACACACATATGTACCAAAAAAAAGCATTAGAGTACTTCATTTTTTGTCCTCTATGTTTGTGAGAAGTTTGGCATCATGCTTCAATGACAAGAGACGGTAAACAGCTCTTCTGTGGTGTGGTTTACCTCCATGAAATGCCGCTTAAGCATGCCTTACTAAAGTAAAACATAGCATAGGGTGAATGTAGTATAAGAATAATCTCATTGCGTTATCACTACATATTTAAAAGTATTGCATACACCTAGATTCAACCTAAGTATCATCTAGGCTCAAAAAGAAATGTGTTAATGCATTTATACCTGCTACCATAAAGTCAGCTAAGCAGTAGGCATGTTTTATACACTCAGTACCAACTCTCAAAATTTTAGCAATGAGCCTCACATTTGTGCACTGCTTAGCTACCCTCAAAAAGGGAAAGCAATAGAATTGTCTATCCCACAAGCACATTTTGCCAGCTATTGTGCAAACCTGTTGCATTATGCAAACTAAATATTAGGATGCATTAGTTCTTTTTACTTTCCATTTAGTCTTCATGGCATGAAATTGCATGTTGACACATAACAAAATGAAGGCCCTATCTAAGAAAATGTCAGATATTTGCAACATAGTCATGTGTTGCCTCCTCCCATGTACTGCAATCCTGATTTCCCAGAACTTGTTCACAAATATATCAACTATACTGCATAAATTAATAAGAACTACACTACATCAATTAATAAGAGATTTTGTTTTATATAACATGCACATCTTTAGAATCACTATACACATGCAGATTTTCAAATAGCTGCAATAAAATGGACACCTGTATGTATATAGTTTGTAAAGCTGTCTCTTACCCCTGGATTCAATAAACTCTGTGCAGCAATAGTGCTATTCCTGCATGGAGTGAACCGTGTCTGTTTACCCTTAGCTTTAACAGCAGTGCACCTTGCATATTCATGAAGGCACACTGCTGCTAAGTCTAAATGGAAACAAACACCACTGAGTGCAGGGGACATGTTTAAGTAGTGCATGCACATCTAACATGACCCCTGCACTCAGAAAGTGCCGTACGGCACTTTTTAAAAGCATTTCAGTGTCTGCGGACACTGACATCGAATAATAGGAGTATTTCAGTGTTCTGGATACTGAAATTTATAGGAGAGCAAGAAATCAATGCAGTGGGTGTGTGACAGGTTCTGTCACACACCTCCTGCATTGTAAAAGTGTCATACAGCCATACCCCTCAACTGTACAGGTTTTCGCAGAGTGCCAAGATGCCTGCCTCACATAGCTCTCAGAATCCTAGAGCAAGAAAGCTGTACAAAGCCATAAATAATGGTGGGACAAAGGCACAAAAATAGGGACATGTTTTAAATATTGCACTTACAAACCCAGAAAGTTGATAGAATAAAAGGTTTGCATTAGCACAAACTTCATGACGGGTATCAAGACTGAAACCCACATGTCTGCCATGCTAAAAGTGCTGTACAGCCATACCCCTCAACTTTACAGGTTTCCACAGAATTTACAGATGCCTGCTTCACATACATCTCAACCTCTTAGAGCAAGAAAGTGGTACAAAGCCATAAATAATGAGGGGACAAAGGCACCAAAAATAGGGACAAGTTTTAAATATTGCACTTACAAACCCAGAAAGATGATAGAATAAAAGGTTTGCATTAGCACAGACTTCCTGAAGGGTATGAAGACTGAAACCCAAATGTCTGCCATTGTAAATGTGCCATACGGCCATATCCCTCAACTGTACAGGTTTCTGCAGAATGCCAAGATGTCTGCCTCACATACCTCTCAACCTCCTAGAGCAAGAAAGCTGTACAAAGTCATAAATAATAGGGGGGGGGGCAAAGGTATAAAAATAGGGACATGTTTTAAATATTGCACTTACAAACCCGGACAGTTGATAGAATAAGAGGTTTGCATTAGCACTGATTTCCTGAAGGGTATGAAGTCTGAAACCCAAATGTCTGTCAGTATGTTCTGACTTAAACCTCGAGTGATTTGCCAATGATTTGCTAGAAAACCACAGTCACACTTCCTAACACTGTAAGAGTAATAATTAAAACCTGTCCCTGTGTGTCACCTTACAATTTCCCTTACTGTGACTGACAAGGAGTACAGATACATGTAAAAAAGTGGGTTGATTGCATTTTTATTTTTTTTCCATTCCATGTATGTTTAAGCATAGCTGAGCAGGTGTGTGTGTGTTATGGCTGTCTGCTCAGCATTGCTTAAACATCCCATAGGGGATAAATAAAAATATACAGCTAAAACCCTAACACTGAGATAGCATATTGGTTAGAATCCTGGCTTTGCATGCAGCCATTCACAGTTTGAGTACCAAGACAGGCACTTTATTTTTACATGGGAAAGCTGTGTTAAAAGTATTATTTTTATTTTAAATTATGTAGTACTTGATATTTGTCAACCAGGATAGTGTAGATGGTCTACAATGGAAGTGTGAGTGGATATAACATGTGAAATCACCCATGTATACACAAGTGTCCCACACAGTATAGTCACAACCCATGGTAATGTAATGAAAGCACATAGAGGATATCATGTAAACTAAATCATATACACTTACTAATATGTCAGTAATTATTAATTAAAAGTCATTATTCTGATATTCCCTAAAAATGAAAAGTGAGCAATAGTTAGCAGTGCTCAGCTATGCCTAACTGGTTTATGCATTGCTTAGATATAAATGCTAAGCAGCAGTCAGCTCAGCTAAGCAGATTTGCATACTGTTAAGCAATGCTCAGCAATTACCCCATTAAGCACTGTTCAACCCAGTTTAGCGAATTTACACACTGCTTAGCTTAGCTTAGCATTCTCAAACTGGTCCAATGACAGCAAAGAGTGGGAATATAGCCTTATTTAAATGGTGCAGGCAGGAATACAGAAAGAATCTGTTGCATCTTTATCTGAGTAGGGACTTTGTTGGTAAGGACATGCACTTTTGGGTGCAGCGCTGGGGCATTTTGGAGTCCAGAGTCATGGCTGGGCTCCTTGTAGCAAATCATGATGACAGACTGCTGCAGGGCCAGTACCAGGGCTCACAGTATAAATCAGAGGCCTGTGACCATCTGGCACACAATCTCACCAGTGCCACTGACATCCCCTGAACTGGTGAGAAGCTACAGCACTGCTATGCCAACCTAAAGCAGAGGAAGGGGGTGCTCTTGGCCCAATGGATCCAAGACACTTGCGACAACCATACTCCAGCAGTTTGTAAGTATCTCAAATATAGCTGTACTAAATTCTAGCCTGAGTCTGTGATAGACGGGTATGCATAATGTTTGTTTGTTTTCTCCCCCTACAGCTGCAGCGGAGAGGGCTAGCAATGTTGAGGCCCATGCGGACAGACTGATAAGGCTGCACTGACATGCTGGTGAATACAGATTTACCTTGATCCAAAACAAGGAATAAGTCACAAAATAGCAAGAAAAGTGAGCACAAGCAGAGCTGGGGATCACAATGATGTAAAAAATCCATTCTTTTTCCACAAGCCACTGTAGTGCAATTAAAACTTTTATTAAGCAAGATACACACAATCAGATACATGTTTTCATCTCTGCTGATTCCGAGACTTCTTTAGACAAAGAAATAAGGATGAAAAAAACTCCTTAAATACTAAATTACAGCTTATGCAACTAAACCATTGCCCCTAATTAATGTTAAAACACACCCACCAGCACACACAGTTCATAGTAAAGCATAAAATCTTCACAAATCTGTGAATTACTAAAAACTATATAAAAACCTGTATATAATAATAACACTAATATCAAAAAGTATATATATATATATATATATATATATATATATATATATATATATATATAATAATATAATAAATGCAAGTTGATAAATGTGGGAACAGTACTACCATAATCTCGTGTAAAGCACATAATAAATAAAATTGATCTTTCTATTGCCTTAAGTTTTAGAAAACAGGACAATGAGAATGCATTATCTAAGCCTGGCCACTGTGTGGCATTAGTTCCCAGTTCATAGTAAAGCATAAAACCTTCACAAATCTGTGAATTACTAAAAACTATGTAAAAACCTATATATAATAATAAAACTAGTATCAAAAAGTATATATATATATATATATATATATATATATATATATAAAATATAACAAATACAATATAATAAATGTGGAAGCAGTATTAGCATAATCTCATGTAAAGCACACAATAAATAAAATTCATCTTTCTAATGCTTTAAGTTTTACAAAACAGGACAATGAGAATGCATCATTTAAGCCTGGCCACTGTGTGGCATTAGTTTTCAGTTGCCATAAAGCCTCATTTTTTTTTCAAAATTAAGTCCATGGACCACCTCTTATGTCTAGGGTAATTACCACAATGATAATAAATTTAAAACTATGGTCAACATGTTCTATACAATGTTTTGCCAATGCATTATTTACATTTTTGTTTTTTATATCCCTGAGATGTTCATAAATGTGGTTCCTAAATTTCCTTTCCGTCTTGCCTATGTAAAAACAAGGACACTTTAAGCAGAATGCACAGTATACCACTCTTTCAGTGTTACATGAACATTTCTGATTCAAACTCACTTTTATATTGTTAATGTTAAAATTACATCCTTCTTGTATATATGGACAATAATTGCAACTACCACACTTACTCAACTTCCCACTTTCATGTCCCTTTGTTCTAGTCTCTAAAATAGATTTTAGGCATTTGGCCTTTCTATACACTATACAAGGTTTTTCACTGACCAGTTCCTTTATGTCCTTGTTGTTTATAATAACTAACCAATCTTTGGCCAGTATATCAGCTATGTTCCTACTCGAGCTGTTGAATGTAATAATAAATGCAATATTAAAATTACTTGGTTCCTTGCGCTCCACACTTTGCAAATTCAGTGTATTAGAACATTGTTTATTTTCTAAATAATTATCCAAGATGTTATCCACACTACAGTTCTCCACCTTTTGATTAAAAATAGGCAAAAATACCTTCTTTCATGCTTGTTGATTACTTCCAGCATAACCTCATTTACAAGACTGAATGGATAGCCCATACAAATTAACATGCCTTTCAGATTGTCACATTCATCTAAAATATTGTTAAAGAAGGTGACCATATATGCAGCCCTTACAAACTGCCCTTTAACCACAGCACATTTTTGTTTGTAGGGATGGGAACTATCATAGTACAGATAACTATTTGAGAATGTAGATTTCTTAAACATTTCTGATTTGAATATTTTCTGTTCCCTGTCTTTCATCAGTCTAATATCTAAATATGAAATTTCATCAAGGCCAAAGGTAAATCTCAAGAAACTTATTGAGTGGTTCACATAGGTTCATAGATTAGTACTAGGCTAACTGCCCTTGTGAGACATTTTAAGCCTAGCCAATTATCCCTTGTGAGACTCAAACCCCGTACCTTGTATTTGTAAGGCAAACATCTTAACCATTAGGCCACCCACATCATTTTTTTTAATAACATAACCTAAAAGCTCAGGAATTATTTCAGGAGGACCTATCTAAAAACTGCACGTAGCATTTGCAAAATGAAAAGTAAGGTGAATTTATTAAAAATCTCTTTTCCCATTGGAGTATTACTACATTTGCGTATAGAGCCCCACATGTTGAACCCATTGACACACCTTCCAATTGTAGGTAAAATTCTTTGTTGCATAGAATAAAATTATTATATAGCACAGTCTCTATCAGTTGTTCATAAACATTAACTTTATTCTGAGCTATTTTCTTCTCCACAAAAGAGTCACAGAACCACTCAACCCCTAGTTTGTGTGGTATAACTGTGAATAAGTCTTTTACATCAATGGTCAAAAGCACAACTATATCAGAGTATTCAAGGCTGTTTATTTTTTCCAACACGTCCCACGAGTCTTTATATAAATGGACTTCTCCTTTTAGTACATTCCTTAATTGAAGGTCTAAAACTTAGCAATGGGCTGTGTTATGGATCCCCTACTATCCACAATAGGTGTCATTGGTGGATTACATAAATCTTTGTGGATTTTGGGCAACCCAAATATAGCGGGTGTTTTTGGGTGGGGGACATTCATGTAATTAAGCTCATCAATGGTAATACTCCCTTCTATAAATCAATCATTGAGCTCATTTCTAATTTTTCTATAAGCTCCATTTAGTTCATTTAGTGAGACTTTTTTTATAAGATTTACTTTCTAATATTTTTATCATCTTGTCATTGTACATTTCAACATCCATAATCACCACCCCACCTCTTTTATCTGGTTTCATGGTTCTCACATCATCCTTACTTTTTAATTCCTGCAAACATTCAAATTCCTCTTTAGACATATTGTATGTTATATTTCAGAGCTTCCTGTGTTCTAAGCTCCGTAAGTCCAACTCACACATATTTTCAAATAATTGTAAATATGGTTGGAGTGGTGGGTTATATGTGCTAGAGATGTATAGTGGGTTCCTAGTATATTCTACATTGTGGAACATTATGCTTAAGTTTAAGTTCCTTACATATTGTTTTAAATCTACCAAAGTATTGCTCACATCCATAGACCTAGCTGGGACAAAGGACATCCCCCTAGCCAGCAGGTCACGTATAGTTTGATCAATGTGTATGGAGAAAAATTAAATACTTTGAAGTCCCCCTATGAATTCAAGTGAATAGAAGGTTGTCCTTCTTGATTTAACATGTTTACTATCTCCGGCCCTGAGTACTGTATCTCAGCCTGCCTCTCATGTTCCCTCTGAAGCTGGAGTTGTCCCCCCTCCCCCCCAATACATTTGATGGTTCATTTCCTGAGCATTCTCCTGATTGTTTCTCTCCCTAATATGTTCTGAATGTCTTAGGGGTGGAAAATCCTTCTGTTCTAAAAAAATCCATATCATTTGTTTGTGCCCTTACATGATTGTTATTATTATTAATAGTATTATTGTTCTTCCCCCAAGCCTGTAACGTTGGTGGGTCAGGAGACACAGTGTTGGACTCGTACTGCATCCTGTCTCTATCAAGCTTTTTTAATTTTCCTATTTACAATACTATTTATTTGCCCTTCAATACTTTTAAAAACATGATTGTATTCAAACACATTATTTGCATGCATAATATCACTGGTGATACCTTTATATAATTCACATGCCTCTTTAGTCAAAGTCTCAATGTCTTTTTGGTTGAATTTAATAACCATATCCATATATTCGTAGCCATGATGATCAAACATGGCCAAATGTTCTTGTGAAACAATGAATTAGTAATAAGTTCAGTTGGAAAATGCCACATCCTCAAACCTTTAGGCACTACTTTATTTTTCAGACATTCTTTAAAGTAAGCATTATCAAGCTGAAGCTTCTTTATTTTAAGAAGCAAAAAGTCAAGTTTTTGTAGTTTATCAATATATTTGTCAGTACTTACAGTCATATTAGTGTCTGTTCCCCCAAAGGAAAAGTTTGAGTCAAGCCATTCATTTAAAATGATTTTGCCATTCACTGCAGTGTTCCTGTTTATATTTTGGCTTGCCGATAGCCATTCATTCACATTTTCTGAATTAAATCCACCCTGGCAATGTGGTTGATCCCCAAGGACATTCTGTGTTGAAGAATCCGAGTTAAAAGATGATAAACCTGTTTGCTGCTTCTGCAGCAAAAGCTGAGCTGCCCTGCATGCTGATAGACCTTGGGCGTTCACCTCCTGTTCAGATAAGGAAGGGTTTTGATGAGAAGGACCAGCTTGGCTCCTCTCTAGCTGTTCAAGCTTTTAAGTTAACTTCTCTAATGCACTGTTCAGTACAGCAAACAAACTATTCACTGTTTGAGTGAATAATACAAGTGAATCCCCCTCTTCAGTGCCCACAGACATAATACTGATCCAAAACAAGGAATAAGTCACAAAAATAGCAAGAAAAGTGAGCACAAGCAGAGCTGGGGATCACAATGATGTAAAAAATCCATTCTTTTTCCACACGCCGCAGTAGTACAATGAAAAATTTTATTAAGCAAGATACACGCAATCAGATAAGCGCTTTTGTCTCTGCTGATTCAGACACATCTTCAGACAAAGAAATAAGGGTGAAACAACTCTTTAAATACTAAATTATAGCTTATACAACTAAACCAACACACCTAATTAATGTTAAAACACACCCACAAGCACACAGTTCATAGTAAAGCATAAAACCTTCACAAATCTGTGAATTACTAAAAACTATGCAAAAACTTGTATATAATAATAAAACTAGTATCAAAACGTTCTTTGTCTGAAGAAGTCTCTGAATCAGCAGAGATGAAAGTGCTTATCTGATTGTGTGCATCTTGCTTAATAAAAGTTTTCATTGTACTACAGCGGCTTGTGGAAAAAGAACAGATTTCTTTACATCATTATGATCCCCAGCTCTGCTTGTGCTTACTTTTCTTGCTACAGGTCTACCTTGCATTATATAGTGAAATAAATAAGGATTAAATCATTTACTGTGTTCTGTGTCTAACAATTAAAGAAAGGTTTGCCAGACTAGTAGTCATCTACAGCATATGCAATAGTAGAGCACTGTGTCATATAAGTACAATAAAAACCTAAACCACCAACTGTTGTGTTTATTCTGGTATGTTGTTGTAGAAATATAATGTGTACAGGTTCAGCATGGAAAATATGGCTTTGACAGCATGAATTAATAAAAGTTGTTCTTAGAATCAGCTAGTATGCCAACCAGTAGATTGTGGATTGTGGAGCTGTAAATCAAGATATACATGAACTATGACATATGTTATGCATTAAGAGCAGAACCCTGAATACTAATGTCAAATGTATTATAGTGTGTCCCCTGCTGCAGTGCCTTGTATTAACCTTTGCTTTCCAGATTGTATAATATCAAAGGACTACTACACAGTACATCTATCATGCATGAATCTGGGGATTACAAGGTCAGACTGTCTAACCCCCCAGAGTATTAGGCAAAAAACAGTCATACAAGAGACAGATGTTCCCCGTTAGTTCAGTGTGAAGAAAAACAGCCTTGTAGTTCATTTTTACACACCCAGACATGGTTCGAATCCAGGGAGTGGTACTGAGATATGTGCATATATACACTCAAGAAATCTTCAATATTTGTAGAAACAGTCAGAATCTCCACAGGTCTTACAGGTAATGAAATGTTTGTAGTAGCTGTCTTAAGGGTATAACAATACACTGTGTGCAACGGTCCCACTGTCCAACCCCATGCCTGCAAATGTCATCAGGATAGGTACATACACCATGCCCTCTTCTTGATACATGTCTCTCAAGTGTCACGCTGTCATGGTTAGTGGTTACTGCTGCCAATCACTTTGGACACAGATAGGAATCCAGGTGAACCATGCTAGTAGAAGACTCACACAAGATCTTTGTAGGGTACCCCTTCTTAGTCAAGTATGCAACCCTGACATGTTCAAGCCCCCTCCAGTAAAGTAGCCACAGTGTTCCCAGTCTGCCCCATACCATTACAGTTTGACAGTCTAACAGGCATGTATGTGCCACAGAAGCTATGGGCCATAGGTAGATGTAAAGTGAGGGCAGACCTGTAGAGTATTGATCAGTACTGTTGTGAAAAATAGAAGCCAATACAGTTGTTAATGGACTTTTTATCCCCCCCCCGTCATCCGCATCAATAATTATTATTCATATACTACAGGTATGTTGTTCTCAAAACCTATTATTGGGACATGTGTTCTATTGCTCATATATTTCATTGGTTGCATATTAACATACTTTGTTCAAATACCATTATTGGTGGCCTGTTGCCATCACCGTAACTTGCATGCTGTTAAAATGCTTACTGTTGTTCCATTTATGCATGTGTTCTGCTTGCTATGCAACTGTTTCACATCTGTTGGTTTGGGTTAATGGGAACACCCATGCATGGTATTATAACTAATTTTGCAATGTGTTGTTCAGGACTAACCAATATATCTTGGAAAAACACAACACCATAGCATGTTTGGGAAGGCAGATCCCAGCGGATCTGCATGTCCCACCCCATGTGGCCGTCGCACTGGGCCCCAGCACGTCTTGGACCAAACCCGGAAGATCCTCCTCCCACTCATCCTGCACCACTTTTGGGTGGAACCACTCAGAGGACGGGGTCCATCACCCCCCTGGGTGCGGGAGAAGGGTGGAGCTAATCACCTGCAAAATGTTCCGGGGTATGGTGTGCAGTGTTATCCACTCCAAGTTGGATGAGCAGCTGCACCAGATGGAGGGTTGCCTGGCACACCTGGAGAACCATACATACCTCTAGATTTCACCCCACATACAGAGAAATTAATCAATCTACCCACAAATTATACTACAACTGTCTGTTGCCAACACTCCTCCTTGTGGGGTGTGAGGCTGTAAATTCCAAAGTTTATACATTATTTACAGCTGTCGCTGCAGAAGAAATATAGAGTTATGGTCCTTTCTTACACCCATCCTGCACATCTCTAGCTGCTTTTCCTAATGTTTTACCCCTGCTTGCCTCCATTTCACCACTTTTCTATCACCCATTTTTCTTTTCTTTAATTAAAATTAGTGTGGGTGTAAGTGGGAGTAGAGGTGCTAAGTGAAGCTAAGAGGGCTTAAAAGTCTGTTAGCATCACTTAGCTTCACACAAAACCACGGAAACCTGCTTATAACTGCTTAAAAGTGCGTTAATCACTCTGTCTCCATCAACCCTTGTTCTGCCCATCAACAAAATAATCAGCCCTACCACGTCTCAAACCCAGGAAGCTGCCACTACAAATACATTAATGTACCACTACACCATCTGAGATCTGGGAATTTGTAATGCTTTTACAAACATATCATGAATTCAGGTCAGTTAACATTAATGAAAAAAAAAATCATCACTTCCAAGTCTTAAACCCAGGACCCTATGCACTACAATCTCAGCAACATACCTGTATACCATCTGAGCTATGGGAGCATATAATGTTTTTATAAACATATCATGCACTATAGTCATTTAACATAAGGGGAAAATATATATCCGTAGTACTCTTATATACATATTTGTATAAATATATATATATATATATATATATATATATATATATATATATTTATGTGTATATATATATATATATATATATATATATATATATATATATATATATATATATATATATATATATATATATATATATATATACACATAAATATATATATATATATATACATACATATAGATAGATAGATAGATAAGCAACCTCTTATTGCAAGACATCTGCAAAAAGCCCAACAAAGTGGGGGGGATAAAGGGCAAACAATGTGAAATCTCTGAAATATGGCTGTTGTACACATAGAAGTCTGCTAGAGTAGCATGGTTTGATTTAACCGGTAATCGTCCAAATGAACCAACAACTAAAATTGAATGTAAGGAACAGGAACCACCTTCAGAAACTACACGAGAGAATGAATAAAAATCCTTTATTCCACAAGTGCGGTTAAGCGCTTTCAACTGGATACACCAGTCTTCTTCAGAACCATTTAATAATGCACATAGCCTAGTATATATAGTCAGAGCAAGTCAAAAAGACAATCACAGGAAATAATCCATGTTCCCCACACCAGAGTCAGTGTAGCTTTAGGGGAGAGGGTACAAATGGTTGACCCCCCCCACATTGATACCTTCAATTGTTCAAGTTACTGATGTTGTTGTAAATCCACAGGGTACTTCCATGAATTCACACATGCATCCCTGTATTTTTTCATCACATGAAGGTTTCAATGTGTATAATTACACTGACGTGGAGGTTGATGAACAATTTATCAGCGTTATGTGTAAAGGTATGAAGTTCATCCCCACTGTTCGTTGTGATTTAGTTGACAACATCAAACAAGTTAAATTGTTTTGTCGTAAATTAAATCTAGCCATTGCGTTTGACAACCAAGTGGATAATACAGATAGGATAGTGAATAACCAACTATGTAAGAAAAGTTCCTATGTCCCTACCTCTCATCCTAGTATATCTAATTTTGAGAAATTAGTGTGTAAGGATGTGTATAGGTTACACAAGGACATAAGGAATAGACACAACTTATATCATGATTCACAGACCAATCTTACCCAGTCAGAGAAGGAGTGTTTAAAAAAAGTGATACACAACAAGGAGGTTCGTATTATAAAACCTGATAAAGGTGGAGGGATAGTTCTATTCCAGACTGAAGCATATATTTCTAGCATAAATGATATACTTCACCAGACTGCTACTTACGAAACCATCTCCATTAACCAGATTAATATAGGGCATCGACGTATTGATCTGGCTATTGAAGAATATTTAATAGACAACAGGATCACCAATGAGACCTACACCTATTTGAAGAATGACTATCCTGTACTGGCCAAAATTGTTGGGATCCCCAAGATACATAAATCATTGGATAAACCCCCTTTTAGACCGATCATCTCTGGGTCTAAATCCAAAACATTCAACATAGGTAGATGGATAGACCATCAGCTCAAGCACATTTATGGGGTTATTCCACACATCATGAAAGACTCCTGGAGTTTTTTGGGGAAGTTAACTCAGGACAATTGGCAAACTGATCTCACCCTTGTAACTATAGATGTTGTGGACTTATTTTCCAGTATTCCTAGAAATGAAGGACTGGAAAACATACTTGATCTCATCATCACGAACATGGGATCAAAATGTTCAACACCGGAAGTATACCCCTCACTGGTGAGATCAGATCATAAACTGGTCCTGGAGGTCCTCATCCCGCCCCCACCTGAAACAAAAAAGACCACAGTGAAAAACTTCTCAAAAGCCGATTTCACACTTCTAAAAACTAGTGTGGTCTCCTTTAAGGCCCCTGAGCCAGTGGTAAACATTACTCAAACCGCTGAATCACTTACAAATGCCTTCTACCAGCACCTACAGGACTGCATGGATCAGGCAATCCCAAACAAAACTAAGACTCTCTGTACCAAAGGCAAGCATCCAGTCTGGTGGACCCCAGCCATAAACAAGCTCTACAACAAAAGGAGGAAGCTACTACAAGATAGAGCAAAATCCTTGAAAGGTAAGACACCTTTGATCATTATAAGTAAAAACTAAGAGCTCTCATAAAATCATCCAAGGCAAATTTTGAGAGAAAAATCGCCAAGGACTCTAAAGACAATCATAAGGCCTTCTTTAGCTATGTTAGAAACCTAGGAGGAAACTCCCAGATATGCTCAGAATTAGTTCAAAATGATGTGAAAATTACTGAACCTACACACATTGCTAACATACTGGCTGACAGGTTCAGTGCAAACTTCTCCCCCTCCCCCAAAAGGAGAGATATCTATTCCAGAGGATTGTAGCCCCCAAACATCTCCAATGCCCAGGTGAGAACTGCCCTCACTAAGGCAAAAAACACAGCATCCATGGGACCGGATGGTGTCCCCAGCTGTGTGCTTCATGAACTCAACGAGGAATTAAACCCACAGTTAGGACAGCTGTTTAATCTTAGCCTCACCTCAGGATACGTACCCAAGGAGTGGCGCACGGCGACTGTGGTCCCACTTCATAAGGGCGGTGCCTCCACAGACCCTGGAAATTACCGCCCCATTAGCTTGACAAGCCTTATCTGCAAAGCCATGGAGAGGATCATAATGGAACTCATAAATAAAGACATAGGGAACTTGCAGACTTTGGATCCAACCCAGTTTGGCTTTGTCAAAGGCAGATCCTGCCTCTTAAACTTGGTTGACTTTTTCGAGACAGTCACCAAGGCCATTGATGAGGAAAGGCAGTCCATACAGCCTACCTCGACCTGGCAAAGGCCTTGACACAATACCCCACTCAGGTATCATCGAAAACTCATCAGCTTGAATGTAAACCCATACATCACAAGATGGGTTGCAAACTGGCTAAGCGACAGAACCCACAGGGTCAGAGTTGCTGGAGCCATGTCAGACTCAAAGCCTGTCACATGTGGTGTCCCACAGGGCTCAGTCCTGGGTCCACTCTTGTTCGGCATCTACTTTTCTGAAGTACAAGCAAACACAGGAGGGTTATGGCTGACAAAGTTTGCAGATGACTGCAAACTGGGCGCCATAGTCGAAAACACATCTGACACAGATATCCTCCAGAAGGGCCTCACAGAAACGGATAACTGGTGCCAGAGCCATGGCCTGAAGTTAAACGCCAAAAAATGCATAGTCATACCCTTCGGGAAAAACAAGGTTACCCCTAGCTACCATATAGGTGACAATCCACTGAACACAGAAAAAGTCATCAGGGATCTGGGGACCCAAGTTGACAGTAGTCTTTCGTTTGACACTCATGTTGCTAAAGTAGTTAGGAAAACCTTCTATATCGCCCACCTGATCATGAAGGGATTCACATCTAGATCAAGGGAGGTCATCGTCCCCCTGTACTCATCACTCATTAGACCTATGATTGAGTACAATGCCCGTTCGAATGTATCTGACCAGACACCTGATGCAGCTTGAAAGGCCCCAAAAGTTCCTCACCAAAAGGATAAAGGGTCTCAAAAATATGTCTTATGCTGCCCGACTGAAAGAACTCCAGCTTTATTCAGTCTCATACCGCTTGCTCAGAGGTGACCTGTGCCTGACATATAAGGCCATGTCAAACCCAGATTTGATGAATATGCTTCACCTCAAAAATCTAGATCCCTCAGAACCACAAGGGCGGAGACTTAAACCTTGACACGGTTATAAATAGAACGTGCTGGAGGGACAGATTCATCACCCAGAGACTCCCTATGCTGTGGAACAAAATCCCGGTACATGTGAGGCAGAGCACCTCGCTGGCCTTGTTCAAGAGGAATCTTGACCAATGGATGGGAGATCGCAGATATACCCCAGGGATTACTTCAGTGTCACTGCTTGACAGAGGCACAGAAAAATGATAGGCATAGTTTTTATTCAAACTAAAGGGGTGGCGAAAGCCACATAACTATGGGCTAGGCTTATAAATGCCCTTGGGCAGATAGCCTAGTATGAACCTATGAACCTATGAACCTATGAACCTATGAATATTTTTCCAATAGTTTGCGGAAGTACTCAGGATTAAGTTGGGACAAGGTTTCCTTGCTATGTGATATGATGGGACTGGTGTTGGAGCATAATTACATCACATTTCAAGGGGAATTTTTTAAACGAATAAAGGGAGTTGCTATGGGAGCTTCTTGTGTCCCAATTTTTGCCAACCTTGTGATGTTAGAATGGGAGGAAGAGACACTATTTAAAAGCAATTACTATGCTGATATAAAATTTTATGTCAGATATTTGGATGACATCTTTATTTTGTGGCAGGCATCGGCAGAGAGATTGCAAGATTTTATGTCCTTCCTTAACAATTCATCTGAATTCTTAAAATTTACTCACAACACTAGTGACCTTAATATACCTTACTTGGATGTTTTAGTTGGTTTGGATTCCAATGGTTTCACATCCAAGCTTTATCGAAAACCAACTTTTTCTAATGATTATTTGTATTTTTCCAGTAACCATCCACCACACATCTTTAAAAATATAGTCAAGGGGCAGTGTATTCGTGCAGTGAGGATGTCTTCGACTGAAACTGTTATGAGATTAGAACTTGATGTTATTAAAAACGTATTCCTCAATCGTGGATACCCGGCTAACATGGTCCGGGACGTTACAGGTTATGCGCAAAAAGAATGGGGGAATAAATACCCACCTTTATTAGGTAAATACGTAGCTAGGTTGGCAGGTGAAGGGAATGGACATAGATTATTTGGTAGAGCATGTATATTGACATACACTCCATACACACACTTTATCTAGGATATTTTGTACCAACATTGGGACATTATTACAGCCTCGAATTTAGATCATATAGTGGGACCTTCACCTAAATTTGTGTACAAGACAGGTGCTAACCTAAAAAGAATTTTGGAGAAGGCTAGTAATAATAGTGATAAAAAAGACATATTCAAAGGTACTACCAAGTGTGGAAGATGCAAACAGTGTAACCACATTAATGAGGTTAAATTCATTCGACTCAAAGATATTAACCATACGTGTATTAAGACCAGAACAGGGAATTGCAACACTAGTCAGGTGATTTACTTGGCAACGTGTTTGATATGTCCAGCGTACTATGTTGGCAAAACTGAAAGATTCTTAAAAAGACGTATCTATGAACATTACTATCGTATTCAGAAAAAAGATACCAAAAATGCTCTATACAGGCATATTAATGAGTGTGGGGGAGAGCATTTATTTTGTTTTGCCATTATAGATCATATTAAGAGTTCAGTTTTTGGGGGCAATTGGAAGATGCAGTTAGCTGCATTGGAGAGCAAGTGGCAGATTTTATTGGATGCCACTAGATCCCCTGGATTGAATGATTTTATTAGTATTAAACCTTTCTTGGCACTTTCCCAGTAAGGTTTAGCTGATATTATTGTTATTAATTGATAAGGACAGTGCCACTACAATATATATACACACATTTGTTGTCAGATTATTATCTGTAATACATTTTAGCAACAATGGTTTTGTGTAAAGCCTTATCAGCTATTGGTAATTAAGCATTGTTGTTACGCAACAATTTTATATGATATGTATTTTTTATAAAATAATTATTGTTTAGTTTTTTATAAGATGGATTTTTAATATCACACATCCAGTTTTCACTATGTGTTTTTAATTAAGTGTTCAGTGAGTTCTATATCTTTAAAAGTTTTGGCGGACTTTTTGACTTGCTCTGACTATATATACTAGGCTATGTGCATTATTAAATGGTTCTGAAGAAGACTGGTGTATCCAGTTCAAAGCGCTTAACCGCACTTGTGGAATAAAGGATTTTTATTCATTCTCTCGTGTACGAGCAGTTTCTGAAGGTGGTTCCTGTTCCTTACATTCAATTTTAATGGTTTGATTTAACATATAATTCCTGATAGATTCCAGGTCTGAAACACAAATGAATGTCATCATTTACTGATGTGATGTTAATGCTGACATTATCCCACTGATTTGTCAGAAACCCACAACTGTTATGAGGAACAGACTAGACATATGAGCCAGGCATCTGGACAGTGTCAAGACATCTGGACCGTGGGAGGTGTGATTGCAGTCATGTAGCAGAAGAGAAAAAACAATGAGAGCTGCTAACCATTTCACCCAGCTCCTTTTGAACCACAGTCAGACCAACATGACACTACCCCAAGTCAGCTCTGGGGAATTACACATGTAGTTCCAAATATATCATGCACTACAGGGATAGAACTGTAGGGAAAAGCAGATATTGGTGTGGAAATGTCCACCCACAATCATTTGCACCACAGTCACAGCAACATACCAGTACCCCAAATTAACTATAGAGTAAAATTTCCCTGAGTGTGTACACCAATGGCGCAGAGTTTGTAGGAAAACCAATCTGAAAGATGTTTGCAAAGTTTATACTGTTGCGCTGCAGATGCTACCTGCATGGTTGGCTAACTATGATACATTCTACCCACCAGCTATGTTATTTGTACTTCATTGCTTTTATTCTAATATTTCCATTTTTTTATCTTTTTCCCCTTCCCATTTCTGCCCCTTTTAAGCCCTGTGGTGCACCGCACAAATCCGGTGCCCAAATGTAAACAGTTTTGCTATTCTCATTTTTCTTTTTCTTTTTTGTTTTGTTTAAGACCCGGTGTGTGCTGTGCAAACTTGTTTAGCTAAAGTAAACATTTTGAAGCAGAAATAGACCTCCCCTGGATGCTAACATGCTCTTCATTTCATGAAATAAGTAAATACAGCCTCAGACACACCCCGTTGTTTAGCTGTGTTTAGCTAAGCTCAAATGGGAGGTGTGGCACTCCAATGTGCTTATACCAAGCATGACACACCCCCTTTTCATGTCAGCTGCTTCTCCTGCTTACACAACTGCCTTATAGCTCCTACATGGTTAGGTGCAGCCAGAGAATGGTCTCCCATTTTGTGATTCAGTAAATTTTGCTCATGTGCATACCCCACTGCCTTAGTCCCTTGTTACACCACTACACCAGAGCCTTTCCCCTTAGCAACCAGTGTTACCTGTTTTTGTTTTAATTCTGCATGCCACACACTATAATGGCAAAATGCAGATTTCACTTAAAATTGTCTTCTCACATTTTTTATTTTCAGCATGATCCCAATTGTGCACCACTGTGCTATGCTTAAACATCTGAAATTGGCCAAATAAAATAAACTTTGATTTTCATTTTTTTGTAAAACACTTTTCCATGCTAATGGCCATATTTTTGGCCATTGGCATGCCTAATGATTATAGGGTCTATATTAGAACATCAAAGTTTCAAAACTTCGAATGTTCTAATATCGACCCCTATTCAGCGATAGCTGAAAACATCGAACATACAGAACAGCAATTTTTTTCCTAGGAAAAATATTTGCTGTTCCAAAACACATACACACAACACAAGCACATCAAACAAACAGAAATCCACACACATACACCTAATATCTTACACCTAACCCTGCACTAAACTATACACACACCACTAACTATCCATTTACCTTAATCCAAACCCTAACCTTAAGGTCCGTCATTATCACACACTCACCTCACCCACACCCTAACCCTAACTCACCTACCCTGCCCTAACCCTCATGTCCACACAATCGCACACTTACCTGACCT
>NC_056726.1:1591109787-1591144787 GCF_019279795.1 Protopterus annectens
CTCTGCAATGTTCATGTTAGGATGCTTATCTCACAAAGATATCTTTTCCATTGTTATGCCACCTTGTGTGACAGTCACATAATATACATTTTTAATGTCCAGTCCGTACTGCAGCATATTGATATGTGATTAGTTTACCTTCTACAACTGTCCTGTATTGACTTGCCCTGATCTGCTGTACATTAGGATGTTTCGCCTGTGCTCTTTCCCTGTGTTCATTTCTACAATTCATATGTGTTCCCCTATTTCATACACACACTTCCCTTTACTTTTTATTTCACATGGCAGCCCATGTACCATTACAGATCATTTACACAACTTTTGTACAGAATGGCTTGAATGGGATTTCACAATACTCTCCACTGCATACATTGTCCTGTACGGTGTTTGGATGGAATGCATTACTATATGTTAAACCCTGGTATGAATTGTGACATTCCTTGCAATTCCACTAACCTAGTTTGTTCTGAGGTACACAGGATTACTATCCATGTTGCTTTACATGGTTTCTTGGCTGGCAAAACTGTTGCCAGTCATGAAACCATACTTGTTTATGTTTATACATGGTGCATGGCATGAATATGTAATCACTGCTGCTGCTCACCCCACAAACATGTACACTCCATGTAGGATTATAGCGAAACCTATATGGAGTTTACTGAATCCCAGTATATGTGTTTTTATTAATATTTCCATTTTTGTTGATGCATAAAATAACTACAACTCACTTAAATGACTTCAGTTCACTTGAAATCCACTGTGTTGATGATACAAAATATAAGAACATAAGAGCACAGATGATTGCAAAATAACACATATAGCTAATACAAAAAGTATTATTCTGATAATATGATCCCAACCACACTTAATCCATGACAAGTGTTTTATTTGGGGGATTCAATTTCTCTACAAACTTTACTTAAGATTACTGGGACTTCTGTTACACAATTGTGATCAAAGGGCACCCACATTACAGTGCCACCATCAGTTCCCACTGGAGATGTTGCAGCTCTTGATTCTAGGATCTCCAAAAATGTAGTCATCAAGTATCTCAAATGAGCATGCAAAAATACTTAAAATTTCCCCCCAGAGTATGCAGTTAGTACATGCTTACCTTTGTGAGACTCGTGAGATAAACTATTCAGTTCATTTAATGCATCCTGAAAATCTGACAAGTGATGAGAATGTGGAGAAAATCACAGAAAATTAGGTGAGTCAGGATTAAATTGTTTATTTGGCATGACTATGCTGCATTCATTGGCCACATATTACTTTATCTAAAAAAATACTGATATCTGAATGCAGCTTTTATTTTTTTAATGTTCTGTGTTTGTGTGTTTGTGCACGCAAGTGTGGCACTTTTATTGAAAAATAGCATTTTCATCCATCAAAAGAAGTGCAATACTGAAACATAAATAAATGCATGCCTAAATAAATTAATGCAATCTCTGCTCTACCAAATAACACCACAACATATCCTTCTAAGTATTCTGCTTAATGCTCTGGATTGATATATTCAAATGTGCACCTGTCCTTTACATTTATAGGTGTACAAAGATACATGAAGATAAATACTTTAATGTTTCTTTTTTACTATTTGATTTGCAATGCCCTTCTTTGTTTTTTTTTCTGAAATTGTTTTTGTGTTGTTCCTTTGAGCTTTCCTCCCCAGGACTTTGCTGAAAATGGAGCTGTTGTAGCTAATTTGGACTATCCTTGTGAGCAAATCTAAATAAATAAATAAACATAGGCATTCATACATACATACATACATACATACATAGAAAAAATATATTTGACATAAAATAACCATGAGCCCTATGCCATAAATATGATCAAATTTTAAAATAGCTCCTTGTTGAAATAATGGGAATCAAAATATTAATTCCCAACATGCAGAGGAAAAAAAGACGGAAAATGCAGCAGACCAATTAATATCAAATATCACTCTTCTAGACCAATGAATATCAAATATCACTCTTGTAGACCAATGAATATCAAATATCACTCTTCTAGACCAATGAATATCAAATATCACTCTTCCAGACCAATTAATATCAAATATCACTCTTCCAGACCAATTAATATCAAATATCACTCTTCTAGACCAATGAATATCAAATATCACTCTTCTAGACCAATGAATATCAAATATCACCCTTGTAGACCAATGAATATCAAATATCACTTTTTCAGACCAATTAATATCAATTATCACTCTTCTAGACCAATGAACATCAAATATCACTCTTCTAGACCAATTAATATCAAATATCCCTCTTATCCTTTAAACTTTGTTTCTGCAGAGTGACAACTCCCTCTGCATCCCCCACCTGGATGCGGATGGCAAGACTGCTTACTCCCAGAACTTATATATACTAACACCGAGATTGCCATATCTTGAAGAATTGGGAATATTCTGAGAAATAGCCATCTCAGATTTAATAAAAGCAATTCCTGATTTTTGTCTGTTCATTCACCACATTACATGAGTCACCAACCAGTGCAGATCCCAATCATTCAAATGGTTACATTCTAAGAAATTTCAGAAATCATTGTGCCAACAAAATATAGTTCAAAATTCTGCCCACAGTTGTGCATTAACCTACTAATGAGGCATTTATTTTTCACCCTTTGCATAGCAATACAGGTGTTCTGTATTTTCATTAGATATCTTCTTCCAATATCTGCATATGAATGCTATAATAGTGTTTTGCACACATAGAAATTATTTTATCAGTACACCTAATGATACTTAGGTTCATAGGTTCATAGGTAAAAACTAGGCTAGCTGCCCTTGCAGGCCATTTTAAGTCTAGCCATTTTCCTTTTTGGTGCTTGAATTAACCTACTCCATTTGGTGCTAGATTGACCTTACCCCTCATACATTCAATAGCATTAACTATCCCTAGTAATTAAAACGCGACATCTTATCTCTAACCACAAAAAAGGCAGCAGAATGCATCTGAGAACATTGCTTCTTATTGTCAGAGCCAGTCTATAACTTGATAGTGTTTCACATTTTCATTACTACATCTCCCATGGTGTTAAGCTGTACATACACACAGCTGGGGTGGCATGTCGGAACTTTACCTTCATGAACAGGGTTAATGACACAGCAGATGAAGCTTCCAGTGACCACATTGCTGCACAAGTTTTGTATCATCTCTTACCAGTATTCTTAATAACAAATCTTTGCTCACATTTATCTATCTATCTATCTATCTATCTATCTATCTATCTATCTATCTATCTATCTATCTATCTATCTATCTCTTTGCATTTGCTAGCTGGAGTAGGCACTTGTACAGATGGGCCAGATTCAGACACAGCCTAGGAGCATCATCTGTTTAAGTGACTTGGTCGGAATCACACAGTAGGTAAATGAAAGATGAAGAACTTGAACCCATAGACTGTAAGAAACAGTTTTTTAACAGCTCATAGCCGTAAACTTCTACGCTGTTAGACACCTGCCATGGTCCTATCAAAATTTTGAAATATAACGTTCCAAGGCACTCTACAGATTTAGCAATTTATGTTTGGCACTGGAGACAATTGCAGCTAGCATCTTTAGTAGCTCAGATAATTTACAACCAAAAAACAATAATAACAATTGGCTAAAGTATCGGTGTCATTCAAAGGGGATCCAGTGTCTGTCATCCTGGGATGACATGCTCGACAAGCCACGTTGCTTCGCTAGGGATGGCTTGCACCTGTCACCCTTAGGCTTTCGTATACTGGCCAAGGCTCTTGCCACCCCCATAGTGCCTTTTCTAGGCAAGGCTCAAAGGACAAACCCACCTCCATAGACAACCCAAAGATAAAAAAACTAAAGGTAATGCTACTCAATGCCAGAAGTCTAAACCACAAGATGCACGCACTCGAGACTCTCCTCAGTATGGAGAAAATTGATGTCTGTGCAGTAACAGAAACCTGATTTAAGGCTCCTGAGAGCACCCCAGCACTACCAGGTTATAACTCATACCATGCGTTTCGGCCCCAAAACTCGGACCGAAGCACAAAAGGAGGGGGAGTATCTATATTCATCAAAGATACCTACACCTCCAGGTTAGTGGCACTGCACGAAGCATCAGAAACGATCCATGTGCAACTAACAGCGGGCAAAACTGCCTTTCAGTTTTTAGCCTGCTACAGAACACCCTCCCTATTACAGGAACCCCACTTGGCATTCCTGAGAACACTGGAGAATATGAAGGTCTCTCCAAACACTATGTTATTGGGTGACTTCAACTACCCAAACATTGACTGGGAAAACTACTCAAGCCCAAACACCCTCACCCAATGGTTCCTTGAATTTATAAACTCTAACGCAATGGAACAACTGGTCACCACTCCCACAAGAGGGAACAACATATTGGACATGGTCATCACCAATATGGGGACTCTATGTTCCACACCAGAGGTAAACCCCTCATTGGTAAGATCAGACCATAAACAAATTTCCCTGGACATCCATATCCGTCCCCACCCCCAGCCAAGGAAATCACTGTAAAGAATTTCTCCAAAGCCAACTTTGCACTTCTCAAGACTGAGGTGGAATCCTTCAAAGCCCCTGGGCCAGAGGATAATACAGCCCAATCCGCAGAATCCTTTACAAATGCATTCTATGAGCACCTGCAGGAATGCATGGATCGTGCTATCCCAAATAAAACCAAGACTCACTCCTCCAAAAACAGGAGACCGGTCTGGTGGACCCCTGCCATAAATAAGCTATACAACAGAAGGAGGAAGCTACTACATGACAGAGCAAAATCCCAAAAAGGGAAGGCATCTCTGATCAGTATTAGCAAGAAACTTTGATCCCTCATAAAATCATCAAAGACCAGTTTCGAAAGAAAAATTGCCCTAGACACTAAAGATAATCACAAGGCCTTCTTTAGCTATGTCAAAAACATGGGCGGAAACCCCCAGATATGCTCTGAATTGTTGCATAACGGTACAAAATATACCAAACCTACAGACATAGCCAACATCCTGGCAGACAGATTCAGTGCAAACTTCTCCCCCCCTTCCCCCCCAAAGGAGCAAATGCCTATCCCAACTGAATGTAACCTCCCTGACATCACAGATGCACAGGTGAAAGCTGCCCTCTCCAAAGCAAAAAACACAGCATCTATGGGACCGGATGGTGTCCCAGGCTGTGTCTTACACAAGCTCCAAGAAGAACTGAACCCTCACATTAAGTCACTGTTCAAACTTAGCCTTACAACAAGATATGTACCCAAAGAATGGCGTACAGCTACAGTGGTCCCACTCCACAAAGGTGGTGCCACAACGGACCCCAGAAACTATCGCCCCATAAGCCTGACTAGTCTGGTCTGTAAAGCTATGGAGCGTATTATCATGGAACTCATAAACAAAGACATTGGGAGCCTCCAGACACTGGACCCTACCCAATTTGGCTTTGTTAAGGGCAGATCTTGCCTCTTAAACCTAGTTGATTTCTTTGAAACAGTTACCAAAGCCATAGATGAGGGCAAGATAGTCCACACAGCCTACCTGGACCTTGCAAAAGCCTTCGACACAATACCACACTCGGGCATCATAAATAAGCTTACCAGCTTAAATATCAACCCCTATTTTCCAAGATGAGTTGCAAACTGGCTCAGAGATAGAACCCACATGGTCAGAATCGCATGTGCCATGTCCGAATCCAAACCAGTTACAAGTGGCATCCCACAGGGCTCAGTTCTGCGACCTCTTTTGTTCGGTATATACTTCTCTGAGGTTCAGGCTAACATGGGGGGATTATGGCTGACAAAGTTTGCAGATGACTGCAAACTGGGGGCCATAATAGAATCTCCAGCTGACACAAGCATCCTCCAAAAGGGTCTCACAGAGATGGATGCTTGGTGCCAGAGCCATGGCCTCAAGCTAAATGCTAAAAAGTGCATAGTCATCCCCTTTGGGAAAAACAAGGTGCCCACAAATTACCACATAGGTGGTAATCCATTAAGTACGGAAGAAGTAATTAGAGATTTGGGGACCAACGTAGATAGTAATCTCTCCTTTGATAATCACGTTGCCAAAGTGGTTAGAAAGACCTTCTATATAGCTCACCTTATCACGAAAGGGTTTGCATCTAGATCAAGAGAGGTCATTGTGCCCCTCTACTCATCACTCATCAGGCCCATATTTGAATACAATGCCCCTTTTGGGATGTACCTTACCCGACACCTGCAGCAACTGGAGAGACCCCAAAAGTACCTCATCAAGAGGATGATGGGCTACAAACAGATGTCCTATGCAGCTCGACTAAAGAAACTCCAGCTCTACTCAGTTGCTTACCACCTACTCAGAGGCGATCTATGCCTGGCATACAAAGCCATGTCAAACCCAGAATTAATGGACTTGCTCCACCTCAAAAAATCCAAGTCCCTTAGAGCTACACGCTCCAGGGACCTAAACCTCAGCACAAAAATAAATAGGACATGCTGGAGGGACAGATTCATTTCCCAGAGGCTCCCCTCACTCTGGAATAGAATACCAGTTCATGTTAGACATAGCCCCTCGCTGACCCTCTTCAAGCGAAATTTGGACGCGTGAATGGGAAATCACAAATTCACCCCTGGGATCTCTCCTGTGTCCCTGCTAGACAGAGACACAGTAAACTAATCTTAAAAGGGTACCTTCTGTGACCTACATTACAGAGGCACAGTAGGCTAATCTAATAGGGAGGTGGAAGCCAAATACACTCTGGCTAGGCTTATAAATGCCCTAGGGCAGATAGCCTAGTATCTACCTATGAACCTATGAACCTATTATACTAACATTTATGAGTTGCAAATGTTGCCAATACTTCATTTTACCATTCTCATGAACAGCATTATAATCAGTGAATGATAATAGCTTGTACCCTGATGGATCATAGAGATTCCTCAGTGCAAAATATGTTTTCCTGCCCAAAGCAGTCAATAAATAAGTTATTGGCAACTGTACATTTTCAATTTTTCCATACATGGTCTCAAACAGTGTGGTTAGTAGATAACAGCTGATTGACCTGCAAGTAATTTTTTTTTTTTTTGCTTTTGTTTACTGGGTTTTTCTGACTAGGTTTAGTCAAAGGTCCCTTTTCAGCAGAGGTTATGGGAGAAAAGTTCCAACATACCAACATATAGCAAATGTTTTAAAACAGGCATTCAGGACTATACTTAAACTAACAACAAGTAATATATATTAGCAACTGTGTATTAATTTGCTAATTAGATTACATTCATATAAAATAAAGGCAACTATTACAGTATAAAAGATACTTATGCTTTAGTAGATGCTGGATTTTGAACATCTGTAGAGGTGTATTAGTGGGTTTATCAAACAGATAATTTGTGTGATTAATGCTTAGATACTCAAAGAAATGGGGGTGAGTCAAGGAACTAGTTAGGACCGAAAAAGTTAATATTGCAATTGAGAGGTGGGGATCTAAACCGTCATCATAACGTTATGTTAAAAAGAATATGGTGATTGAGTAGTGTCACAAAACTATGTATACTGCTGAGGGATACTAGTAAAACTATTCAGGTAATGGTGAAGACTAGTTGTGGGGCATATGATTTTGAATGAAGAGAAATAATTAGATGGTAAGGCAAGGTGAAGATAATAGTGGATGTACAGGAACAGATCCATTGATTTGATAGGTTCAGTATTTCAACAGTCTAGTTTCTAAATTCGTGTTTGCTCCATATGGGAGTGTTGATGGCAAACAAATGAGAGAAGGGCTTCTTTAGGTAAAATCCAAAATGAATGGGGATTGCAGCCAGTGTCAGTAAAATGAACTAAGTCAGTTGTCTTAACTTATCTGCAAAGACCAAGTGAACCATGACCCATTAATGTTCTTCTTGTCAAGATTTTTTTTTCTACAAGGTATTCCTGGATAGTCGTTATCCCAAATAAAACTGGAAGTAATCTTTTGCAGTTTAGCAACCAAATCGCTTTCCTCTTATGAAGAGATGTGATGCACTAAAATAGAAGCCTTGGTAATATAAATACTTTGGCTGCCAATACTGTTTTCATGAAAGACAGTTTAATTATTTTCAGTTAATCTGTGTACCTGTGGTTTCCTTATAAAGGAATACTCATATTATAATAAATCAGGGACTCGGACTTTGGGCCTGGTTACATGCTTAAATATTTATGGTGTTGCATATCCCATTTTATCCACAGACTAAGAATTAAAGGTTTCAGGATCTCAAAATTACAATTTAGAGTGAAAAAATAGATGCATTCCTGTTTACTTTCAGGCCTGGGAGATCCACAAACAGCTCAAATACCTTCATGACATCATATTCTGAGCAGGCTCAGATAGTCATAATAAAAATCATGTGTAAATCAGACATTTGTGTCCTGTTTGCCTTCTGCCACTTCAATACTGTAATCTGGGTATTTGTGCTTAATGTGTAAGGTGTGAAAGATTCCACTTCCATAATTTAAAGTAAGAAGGACAGAGTACATGCCTGTCTCATATCACAGCACTCCTATTTCAAACCACACCTCAGATGAAAAGGAACTCAGACCATCTGTCACAGTCTGGACAAGAGGATTGGTATACAGCATCTAATACCAGCCCAGAACCCCACAACTCTAAATGCTCTGTTCCTGCTCATAAATAGTTTCAAAGTACAGAACTGAATACTTTGCCAAAATCAGTGAATATATATGTTGCTGGGTTGTTTGTATTTTGAGATAATTGATTTATGTTATGGAACAGTCTCAATAGATCCAGTCTGCCTTTCCTATATTTCATAAAACATTGCTGAGATGAACTAGGTGCTGGATATATTTCTCTCATTTACCTGAAAGTACATTGACATGAATCTTGATTTCAACAAGCATTAGTTTCCTTCATGCAGCAAGAATGCTGGTTTTAAGCAGTTCATACCCCCTGCAGTACTGTTTCTCCATTACGTTACTGTTATACTCTAAATCTTGAATTCTACCTTGTTTCATTTTCGTTTTCTTTCTTCACATTCTGACTGCAAATTCCCTCTGCATACGTTTAAATGTCTCTCATTTAAATAATCCAAAGGCAGTCAGTAATGGGCAGTAAAGATCAATAATCAAAAATTAAGCTGCCAAGAATGACAAAAGAGAAGAATCTACGGCAGTATCTGACACACCACATCACTAAGGATGTTGGAACATTCACTGGCCATCCTAGATCACAAGCATATGGGGCCACAGTCTTCTCACCCTCACCTAAATTCACAAAATGGCAAATATCCAGGGGAGTAGTTAAGTCTTCCATGGAAAAGAAAAAAAAAATCTCTTTAGTTTCACAGCCTTGACGTTCACTGAATTTGCAAATGCATTTGATGTTAGGCTGTGAAACTAAAAGGGAATTTTCTTTCCTTTACTATGATGCTTATTTGTGCTGAAATGTGCAGACTGACAAACAATTTCTAATCTGCAGCACATGTCTTGATCGCTACAAAGGCCATAAAGTACTTCATTGCCTGTGCACCTTCAGTGAGAGGTTCTGAAGAAGTTCTGTTGTTGAATGAAAGCATTACATTAAACCTTAATAACATTATTTATCTTAACCCATCATGGATTCTTCTGCTCTCCTATTTCCATCTCATGGAAACTCACATGGTGAAGACAAGTCTTCTTTCGGCTTTACCTGGTTAGGGGTTGCCAGAGTGGATCACCTGTCTGCTCATGATTGGCAGTGAAGTTTTATGGTGTTGAGTTGCCAGCCCAGTGCCCAACCTTCCACAGGAGGCACACACATGCGCACACTCATGCCTAGGGCCAATTTAGAGTATCCAATCCACCTACAGTATGTCTATGGTATGTGAGAGGAAACTGGAGCACCCTGGGGAAACCCACGCAACCACAGGGAGGACATGCAGACTCCGCACAGAAGGCACTCCAGCTGAGGATCCAACCAGAGAACCTCTTGCTGTGAGGCAGGAATGCTAACCACTGCACCACCATGGCCACCCCATGGTGAAGACAAGAGCTGTTTAAAAATTGTACAATCCATCCCCTAAGGTATGCTTTATCATCTGCCCATTTTGGTAATATAAGAACGGTATGACAATCTATCTTTCATGTGATTCATGTTGTATGATCAAAGGTTACTGCAGCTGCACTGTGTTCAGGAAAAGCAAAAAGTGTCCACCTGCTAAATTTTTTTGAATATTTATAAGCTATTCAAGAAGAAATTTATGCAGCTAGCTATGACCATGGCCAGGATAAAGTATACAAACTTCCTTTGGTCTGTGAAAAGGGTTGTCCATTAATCTAGTAAAGAACATTTCCTTTGTTAATCTAATATTCTGCCATTGCATCTCTGGAGATGTGCCCTCTCTAAAAGAAGTTTATCTAATACAGGAGACAGACTAATATTGAAATCCCATGATATAATGACTGGTTCCCCCCAGCAAGAATTTCACCAGAAATGACGTATCACCAAAATCAATTTGATTATACAGGCACATAGAAGAAATGGCAAAAACAAGAAATGACAAAATAATTAATTTATCTGCCTGTAGTCTTACTGTTTAAAGAGACATGGTCATTTAGACCTGGGGGAATCATAGTAATTAAAAACAACTGCCAACAAAGTTCCCTGAATTAAAGGCAATCAGATCAATTGCTTCCCCTACAATTTTTTGATGTATTCTTCAATTTAATTTCAATTGGGCGGTGCAGTGGTGCAGCAGTTAACGTTGTCACCTCACAGCAAGAAGTTCTCTGGTTCAATTCTCAGCTGGGGTGGGTACCCTCTGTGTGGAGTTTGCATGTTCCCCCTGTGTTTGTGCGGGATTCCTCTGGGTACTCCGGTTTCTTCCCACAATTTAAAGACATGCGTCTGGAGCATCTCTCCCCAGGCCTCCAGTGAAAACAGGCGCTGTGGAACCTAGTAAGACTTTCCTGGTCAACAAATGTTAAATAAATAATAAAAAATGTAAACATTTGAAATTTTGAACATACTAAAGTGTGTTTTGCAAGTACATTATTTTCATATTTGTTTTTAATATTTTAATGTTCATACATTTTACACTGTAGCTTTCTTTCAATTTTACCAATGTAAAATGAACAAGGAACACACATTGCAATATAAACACCAGCTGATCTATAATTAAAATGTCCTTTGCTGACAAATAACATATGTTAATAAAACACCCATAAGCTTTCTTTCCTTTCCTTAATGTACATAACAACATTGATTACAATGGCTGCATTTAAAGGTGCGTATAACTGTATTGGTGCTTGCAGTGTCTGTGGGTGAATTCTTGAGGTACCACGATATCTACACTGACCTTTTTGTAATTCAGCAGCCACACTAACACATTACTGCATGATTCCCAAGCACAAAAATGCACAGTACAGAGTAGAGCTGGCACCTCACCCATGCTAAATCATAAAGAGGCAGTCCAGGGAGTGGTATACACTTATTTGCCATGAGATCTCTCTCCCCCCTCAAGAACCATCTCTAGGAAGCCATCTACATGTCAAGATATTAAATAAATTGCTCAGCCATATAGATCGGTTTAGCTGGCCTCACTACATTGCAGTATTGAATACAGCCAAAAGACCATGTTCATCTGCCTATGATGACTATGGTATGGAGATCAGGGGGTGGGGGAAGCCACTACTCATCAGGTAAATATTTAACTTCAGTGCCATAATGACAACAGCAGCACTAATGGAATCTGTGATGGGGTAAACACTGGACACTAAGGAAACACTAACAATAGGGAAACATTTAACTTCAGCACCTTAACAGCACTGGCAACACTATGGGGATCAGAAGTGGGGGAAACACTAGACACCAAAGAAACATATAACTTCAGTGCCTTAATTGCACCAACAGCAGCATGGGGTTTGGTGGGTGAGGGGATGCAAGCCACCAGGGAATACTCAACAGTAAATTTTCAAAATGGTACCAACTTCAGGATGGGGATCTGGGGTAAGGAACCACAGGAGGAAAGACAGGCCAGGGATAAGTACAGGGCTGTGGTGTGTGTGTGTGTGTGTGTGTGTGTGTGTGTGTGTGTGTGTGTGTGTGTGTGTGTGTGTGTGTGTGTGTGTGTGTGTGTGTGTGTGTGTGTGTGTGCGTGTGTGTGCATGTGTGTGCATGTGTGTGTGCATGTGTGTACGTATGTTTGTATTTTGTGTACTACATGTGTGGCAGAGTGACTGGAGGGGAAAGCCAAAACCCACACAAGCAGCAGTGTACTACCGTGGTCTGCATGCTGCAGTAGTAACTTCGATTCAGAGACATGCAAATTAGCCAATAATGAAGTCTTATCTCATAGAAGCTTACAAGTCTCTGAATTGCAAAATACTGTGTTGTGGGAGCAGGGCCTTTCTAGCATGAACCACACAGCTCGAGCTTGGCCCTTTAATGTCTCTCCAGATATGTGATTCTCAGCTATCTGCTTAATATTGTTGTTTCTCTTGTAAACAAAGAGAGTGATGGGGTCAAAACCATTTCTTAGGACATCAGCATTAAGCCACCAATTTTTCAATATGATGTTTCTAATTCTACCTGAATCTAAATAAAAAAAAAAATTATCCTGGGGATTCAATAAATTCCATGTAAGTTTAGCTTGAAGCCTAAACTGGAGTTTATGATTTTGCGCAATATGCAGCAGCGCTAATTACGTATACATGCCATGCATTATTCTTACACAGATATAAGTGATGCTTTGTGACCAGCAACAGTTTTGTCTGCCAGGAAACCTGTAAGCAGCATGAAGGCATATAACACAAGCAGACAAGTTTACCTATGGGCAAATATGTTCTGTGAGATTGCACTGACAGCACCAATGACTACCAGGGCTAAAATTAATGGGTTTGCTAGAATAGCTTACCCAGACTCTGCCACAACTTGCTGTGAAGGAAAGCTTAGTTTGTCTTTGATTTCTTGTATTTTGTATTACTTTATTGCCTTCTTCTATTTTGTATATTCTGATTTGTTTTCTTTACACTGTGTTTTACTTGTATTCTGTTTTAATTGCATATTTAAACTAGGAAAGAGACCATAGCTGCATCTTTTGTGAGTCACACAGAAATTAAATGTTTCCCCACTAGCGTTGCCACCTATACATTTTTTGGACTATCCTAAAATCAATCTGATTATTCAGTGATCCTGAAAATACTGTTCAAGAAAAGAAACAGGCTATCAGAGTTTGTTAAATCAGCAGATTTACTATGTCTTTTTACAAAAAGCATATAAATCTACAGGAAAAAAGGATCACAAATGGAAAAAGAGGGAGTTTCCCCCTTGTCTGACATGGCAATGACATTACAAAATGGGTGGGAAGTGGGTGGGGCATGAGTGGGACTGTGGAGCTGCTAGGGGTGAGGTCTAAGTCTGGTTTTAGCCACAATGAAAGGTGGCAACCCTATTCCTTACCCTGGTGCTGTTATGTTTTTAAACACAACGGTATTTCTAGTTACCTACCCCTTATGCTAATTTGAAAACATATCTCCTTCCCTCTCCCCTTTCATTGGCTGTTGTGAGTAAGCACAAAATTATAATCTTGTGAAATCGCTCCCCTTCAATTGTTTATATTTATTGGCTACCCCACTGTATTCCATAGAACCAGAATACAAAGGGCCCACCCTCTTCCAATCTATCTTGTTTTTTTTAAATGAGTGGCTTTCCACTTAGGCAGCTAAAGGTTAAGTTACATCTTTTTCATATCTAACGGTTTAGTGGACACTGCAGCTCTTTGAATATTAACCCAATTATTTATCTTACCTTTAAAATTTACATCTACTCCAAGACCATCAATTATTGTAGAGCCCACGTTCTTCTTCTCAGTAATCAGCTTGTGATTAGTGCTTCTATTTTATAACTGGTGAGAGAAGGAGCACAGGGACTTTGTTTCCTGGAGACTGCTGATCACCAGAAAGCCTAATAACTGCTTCACTGGTGCCAGCTTGTAATTTGTGCTTATATTTTGCTCATGATGAGATAAGGAGCAGAGTCTATTGATTCTTGACTGTTTCTTGTTGGCTAGTATGTGTCTGTGCTTGACGTTCCTGATTGGGCTGGTTGTTATTCAGGGCAAGGAAAAGGCTACAACAAGCCTACAGACACTTGCATCATCTGGGTCAAGACTGTGGATTACTAAGCAGGCTGTGGCCTGCTTCTCATCTTGGGATTGGTGCTAATGTTTTGCTTCTGGCAAAAGAAGAAGCAAAGGAGCATTGTGTCCCAGCAGCATGAAGCTGTGGTGAAACCAGAACTAGTAGTAGCAAGGCAGTAGCCATTCAAGTGACTCCCCTCTTTCCTCATTTTTGGGAAGGTAATTCTTTCTTTTCAGCAGTATTGCTTGATTTGTTTCTAACATCTTCAGAATATCTGCCTAAATACTTCATCCATAAGTTATCAGGGTCTACTTATTAGTTTCCTGTTAAGTCTTTGGCAGTGTCCTTTAGAGACACAGACACCTTGAGTGACATTTTTTTTCTGTAAAATCACATTTGAAATTTGACCAATACATAGTTGCACACAGGACAAGTACTGTCCCCAGAGTCACAAACCGGATACTCCTAACATTGCTTTATAACCCTCAATTTGGAAAATATCCTATGTTATTCCACTCCACAAAGGAGGTTCATCCACAGAACTATCCAACTATAGACCTATAGCCATACTATCACCACTTGCCAAAATTATGGAAAAGTGCATGCACAACCAACTAATGCTCTATCTAACCCAAAATAAACTACTCACAGACTCTCAACATGGATTCAGACCCCATCATAGTACAGCCACTGCCCTCCTCTCTTTTACTGAAAACATTAATCTTAACCGGAATAATAAAAAAATATCCTCCGCTCTCTTCCTGGACCTATCGCAAGCCTTCGATATGGTAGACCATCAGTTACTTCTATATACTTTAAAAACCCTGTATCTAGATACTCCAGCCCTTGACTGGTTTCAAGCTTACCTCACTGGGAGACAACAAGCAGTAATGTGACAAAACAAGCTCTCCTGCCTACTACCAAATACCATAGGAGTTCCTCAAGGTTCCATATTAGGACCTCTCCTCTTTTCAGTCTTCATAAACGACATCCAAACAGTCATCCCTGAAGCCACCTGCATTCAATATGCAGATGACTCGACTATAATATGTTCCAATGCCTCTCTTGCAAATCTACTAACTACCACCCAACATAGCTTCACCAAAGTCGAAAACTGGCTTGCCAACCATCTCCTGATCTTAAATCCAAACAAAACCAAGTTACTTCTCTTCTACCCAACCAATAGATCTCCGACTGAAAACTTCACTATAAAATCCAATAATGGGACCATCATCTCCCCAGACACCTATACAAAGCTATTAGGAGTAAACATTGACAATAAACTCAGATTTGATATACATATCAACCAAGCCATTAAGTCAGTCAACAAGAAACTTGGGACCCTATATAGAATTAAAGCCTTCCTTACCCGAATGCCAGGGCAGCCACAGCCCGTTCACACCTTCTCTCTACCCTACTATATGCCTCTCCTGTCCTCACTCACCTTAACAAATCTGATCTGGCCAAGCTCTCATCCTGCTATAATCACATTGCCAGGTTCGTTACAGGCCTACCCTACAGAACACACCACTGTACTAACCTGAAAAAGCTTGGATGGATAGAATTCCCACACCTTCTTCACCAGTCCCAACTCATAGAGGCCTTCAAAATCCTTAAACAACCTGAGAATACCCCAGCACTAAAAAACTTATTGACTCCCTACTCTAATCTAAGCTGCCTTCGCTCAGCAAACAGACTCCTTGTCCAAACAACTAAATCTCTCAACCTAGGTGGTGACGCGCTATTTGCCAGCACCACTGGTAAAATATGGAACTCTCTCCCAAATAACATCACGCTTGCAACTTCTCTAAGTCAATTCAAAAATAGTCTAAAACTCCACTTCAAGTCACACTGGCTATGTCCTTGCTCAAACCCAGTCTAGCTCTGTGCCATTAACTAAAACATAAACAACTAGCTAAGATGATAAGTACTTTGTATACTGTGATAAAGAAATACGTATCCTGTCTAACTCTATGTCATTATACTGCCTACCTTCCTTGCTAATATGTTATTAATGTTACATTTGTAGTAATCTCAGAAATAGTAATGGCAGTCTTGTACTTGTATGTAAATAGCCTATGTTTTTGTTAAGTTCTTTCAGCTCATTTACTGTACCTAATTATCAATGTAACTCTGTTGGAGCTTTTCTCCCCGGGCCTCCGCTGAAAAAGGACATGTATCCAGTCGGACCATCCCGGTTAACAAATGTAAAATAAATAAATAATAATAAATAATGTTCTCACTCCAACTGTCTAATCAATAAAAAAGGGTCAGTTGCCATGGATATGAACTTTCCTAGGATCTCCATTATAGGCTTGGTGGATCTGGGCATCCTGATTGCCTCATGTTTACTGACAACCAGTTAATTCGCAAACAAATTGATATGGTATGTGAGAAAAATGTCACCGGAGGCAAAACTCTCACATAAAAATGCTCCTAATGTCAATAAGGTTGTCAGTAGTCTACACGCTGCACCCATCACACACAATTCAAAGCAGACACCTAGATCCACATATGCTGAGGCACTTAAATGTAACCTTCCTAAACCCCAAAGACCTCCTAGATGAAGTACACATAACAAATACCCTCAGAAGCCCTGAATGTACTGTTTCAAAACAGCACTCACATCAGTACATACAGCCACATCTCATGAAGACTCTACTTCTAAGCCCATAAGGCAAGCCACTACACAATCCAACATTCTGGTCATTGGAGACTCCATTGTGAGACACACTGAGGTCCCTCTTACCAGACTGAGTAAGGAGAAAGTCACAGTCATTTGCTTATCAGAGGCTAGGATCCGCCACATTAGGAATGCACTCAGGTCATTAGACTCCAAGTACCAGAATGACTCAGTCATAGTCCAGGTAGGTGTAAATGACCTGAGACATACTTCCCTAAACTATATGAAGAGAGACATCATGGAGCTCTCAGAATGTGTGTCCCAGGCTGGTATGAGCCTAGCACTCAACAGCATTTTATCTTCTTCAAGGATGATGTCACAATACAAACAAAAGATGACTAACTTTAATAATTGGCTTAGTTTCTGCAGTCATTCTAAAGGGGTGCAATATTTATCAGAATGGAAGGAGAGGGTCAACAGACCATGCTGCTTTGCCAGGTATGGTCTGCACCTCTCCCCTCCAGGCTTAAGAATATTAGCTAAAACATTGTCTTCATCCATAGTGCTTTTTTTGGGCAATGCCAAACTGAAACTACTTCCAACATAGCAAATCAAAACCAAGAAAATCTAAAGCTATTACTGCTCAGTTTTAGGAGCGTAAACAAAAACCTCCACTCCCTATAAGCTATCTTCACCCTAAAGAATGCCGACATCTGTGCAGTCAGTGAGACATGGTTTAAAGGTTTCGAGCGGATACCAGCAGTGCAAAATTATAATGCCTTCCACACATTTAGACCAGCTACTTCACAGGCAGGCACTAAAGGTGGAGGTGTCTCGATTTACATCAAAAATAAATATACCTCAAGGCTGGTCAAACAGGAAAATGCACTTGAGCTTCTCCATGTTCAAATCACCACAGGCAAAATCCAATGCCACTTCCTTGCAAGCTATAGGTCCCCCTCTATGAACCAAGAAACACATACCATGTATTTAAACTTATTGGAAGCACTCAACATCCAACAAAATACCATACTTATTGGTGACTTTAATTACCCCACCATTAACTGGAAATCTTATATGAGACCAAATGTAGAGGCATAGGGATTCCTAGATTTTGTAAGCACAAACTCCCTGGACCAGATTGTCAATTCACCAACCAGGAGTGCAACTATACTGGATCTCGTCCTCTCTAATATGGGAGAGAGCTGCACACCCCTGAGTGTCATGATTTCTCTGGTAAGGTCAGAGCACAAAATGTTCTCTTTTGAAGTAAAAATAAAATCTGAAAACCCAGCTAATCCTGGAATATTCAGCAACTACTCTAACGCTAACTTCCTACTATTAAGTGATAACCTGGCAAAATTTCTAGCCTCCATAAACACTGATAACACTGCTGCCTATGCAGAACTATTCATAAAAACCCTATACAAGTATGTTAATAGCTGCACAGAGGCACCTGTATCCACCAGAAAGAAGTACAAAACTAACTTAATAAACAATCCTCCCTAGTGGAATCACAAAATCTATAGGCTGTATAACAGATGGAAGAAAATCATGGCAAATATTACAAGGTGCAACACCCAGCAGGATAAAAGCATTCTCATCAAAATAAACAAACAACTCAGAGGACATATAAAGTCTATCAAAGCCAAATTTGAAATAAATTTTGCCTCTCAGGCCAAGGACAACCACAAGGCATTCTTTGGTGTCTATATTACATGATCGAAGAAACCCTTCTTCAAACATATAATAATTGACACATATGCAGCTAACACTGTAAATAGCGAACTGCCACGTCCTCAAATTTTTTCCTCGGAAAAAATTCATGTGGCCGTAAAATAAAAACCAAACTTTAAAACATTAATTAAGAGGGAGGCTTCACCCCCCCACCCCCAATGTGGGGGGGGCTTTGCCCCACACCTCCAACTAAATATATCAACTCCAAGATTGTTCTACATTTAAGAAAAGGACAATTCCCGATAACGGCCATCTGAATTTTTTCCCCAAGGAAAAAATTTGAGGACATGGCTGTTCGCGGTTTACAGTGATGCTGTATATGTTTCGATCATTTTGTGTTCGAAGAAGAGATTCTTCGATCACGTAATATAGACCCATTCTTTAGTTATGTCTGCAAACTCAAAGGCAGTACCCAGTTCTGTGCAGAACTCATTGTAAATGGAGCCACCTCTACTGAGCCAGAAAATATACCAAACCTACCAGCCAACAAATTCAGTATCAACTTTACCCATCTCTTCCCCTTAACCTTCTTTCAGGAAATGCCATCAAATATAAGTCCCCCTGCTATCACTACAAAACAGGTTTTTAATGTTCTATCTAAGGCCAACAATACTGCATCAATGGGTCCAGACAATATCCCAGGATGCCTTCTAAATAGCATGAAACATGACCTATCATGCCCTCTGGAATTGCTTTTTAACTGTAGACAACAAACAAGCTCCATGCCTCAGTGAATGGAGAATAGTAACAGTCATCCCTCTGCACAAATGTGGGCTATCTACAGACCCTGGTAAGTACAGACCCATAAATCTCACTAGTCTCATATGCAAAGCATAGAAAGAATTATCATGGAAATGATCAATAATGACAGAGTAAACCTCTAGACACTGGACCAAACCCAATTTGGTTTTGTCAAGAGCAGGTCATGACTACTTAACCTGGTGGACTTCTTTGAGAAGGTTAGCAAAGCAATGAATGAGGGCAAAATGGTTCACACTGCCTACTTTGACATGGCCAAGGCATTTGACACAATACACCACTCAGGCATTGTTGACAAACTCAAGACGTTAAGTACAAACCCTTGTGTCACCCGGTGGTAGCCAACTGGCTCATAGATAGGACTCAGGAAGTTAGAATTTGGGGAAATGGGGAGTACACCTCTACAAAGAGGCCAGTCAGAAATGGAGTCCCTCAGAGATTGGTCCTGAGAAAGCTCCTTTTTGGCATTCACTTCTCTGAAGTTAAGGACAATCCCTGGAATTCAATAAACTCCATGCAGGAATAGCACTATTCCTGCATGGAGTTGTTCATATCCACATATCACAGCAGTGCACCCTGCATATTCATGAAGGTGTGCTGCTGTTTAACCTACACGCACCCAACCCATGAACGAGTGCAGAGATGTGTTCAATAAGTGCACAGACATTGGACACACCCCCTGCACTCAGAAAGTGCCATACAACACTTTCTAATAAGGTCTGGCATAATATTAGAGAATTTCTCCAATATTATGCCAGTATTTCAATGTCCCGGACACTGAAATGAAATAAATAATAATTTCAGTGTCCATGGAAACTGAAATACATACAGCAGCAGGAAAGCAATACAGGGGGTGTGTGACAGGTTCAGTGACACACACCCTACATTGTAAAAGTGCCGTATGACATCTCTGCAACCTGCTAGAACAGGAAATGTGTACAAAAGCACAGATAATGGTGGACAAATCCCTGAAAAGGGGCACATCATACATATTGTCCTCACAGACTGAGAAAGTTGATAGAAAACAGGTCATGCATTAGCATGAATTACTGAGGGATAGAAGTCTGAAAGCAAATGTATGCCAATATTCCCTGACAGCAGTCCATGTGGGCAAAGGCACAAATAATGGGGGGACAAAACACTAAAAATAGGGACATGTCTGAAATATTACCCTCACTTACTTAGAAAGTTGATAGAAAACAGGATATGTATTAGCAGGAATCTTTGAAGGACAGAAGCCTGAAAACCAAATTTATGCCATTATTTCCTGATTGCAGTTCTCAATGACTTGTCAGAACACCACAATACTCACTATATAAAATAATATAATAATAATATTATTATATTTTTTTGTCTAGGCTAAGAAATGTTTATGCGTAGCTAAATAGGTGTGCGAGTTATGGCTCTCTGTTTACCATAGCTTAAACATCCCATAGGAGATAAATACAAATATACAGTTGAAATTTCCAAAACTGAGATAGTGTAGTCGTTAGAGTCTCAGCTTTGCACAATGGTGTTCACGGTTCAAGTACCAAGACAGCCAAGTTATTTTTATATGGGAAAGCAGTGTTAAACTTATTTTTTTAAACTTAAATTATGTAGTGTAGCTGGTGTACAGTGTAAGTGCGAGTGCATATAATATGTGAAACCACCCATGTACACACGTGTCGCATATAGTATAGTCACACCCTTTGCCAATATAAGGAAAGCACATAGAGGGATGGTCATGTAAAGTACATCATATACACTTAATAAATGTGTCAGTCTTCTGATATACTTAAAAATTTAAAAGTCAGCAATTGTTAGCAATGGTCAGCTATGCTTAGCAGGTGTAACCATTGCAAAGACATGAATGCTAAGCAGCAGGTAGCTCAGCTATGTGGATTTGCGCACTGTTAAATACTGCTTAACAATTTTCTCCTTTAAGCAGTGTTAAAACAAGCTTAGTGGATTTGCGCACTGCTTAGTGGAGCTTAACCTTTTCAAAATGGTCCAATGACAGCAAAGGGTGAGAATATCACAGTATTTAAATGACGCAGGTGGGAATACAACCATAATCTGTTGTAGTCCATCTGTGCAGATACAATGGCTGGCATAGGAGAGGGAGTGTGCTTTCAGGCACAAAGCTGGAGCATTTGGGAGTCCAGGGTCATGGCTGGATTCCTAGTTAAAAACCATGAGGAGAAACTGCTGCAGGGCCAGTACCAGGGCTCCCAAAACAAAGTGGAGGTTTGGGACCGTCTCTCATGTGACCCCACCAGTGCTACTGGCATCCCCCAGACTGGTGAGCAGGTATTGCACCACTATGCCAACCTAAAGCATAGGAAGGGGGAACTCTTGGACCAGTGGATCCAAGATGGATGGGATCACTATCAAGTAGTTTGTAATAAATACTAGCCTGCAAATGTGATAGACAGATATACATAATGTGTGTTTTTCTCCCATACAGCTGCAGCAGAGAGGGCTGTGAACATGGAAGCCCACAGTGACAGACTGCTGAGGCTGTGCCAACAGCTGGTGAGTACAAATCTATTTTGCAGTATATTGTTGAAATAGCTAAGAAGGAGCAGATTGTTTACTGCTAGTTGGTATACTGTTACTATGTGAACTGAATAAATAAAAAAAGTATGACTGATGAAATTGAAGTACAATAAAGAACCTTAAAAAAACTGTTGTGTTTATTCTGGTATGTTGTTGTAGACATATATAGAATGTATACAGGTTCTTCACAGCAAATATGGCTGTGACAGCATACATTAACTGAGGTTCCTCTGTGAGCAATCTGCTAAGAGAAACCGTAGATGGTGTAGCTGTAAAACAAGATATAAATTAAATATGAAATATATACTGGACTAAGCTCTGAATCCTCAATAGTAATATGGAAAGTATCAGTGTGTGTGCCATGCAGCATTGCCTTATTTAACCTTTGCTTTCCAGGTTGTAGTAATCCAAAGGAGTAATGCACAGTGCAGTAACTATCTGTCATGCATGCATCACAGGTTTGCAAGTTCAGACTGTCTAACCAAGAGACTATTAGGCAAAAACCATTAAAACAAGGGACAACAGGTCCCAGTATCTCAGTGTGATGAGAAGTAGCTTAGTTGTCAGTTATGCACACCCAGACACAGTTTGAATCCAGGGAGTGGTACTAAGATGTGTGCATATCTACACACAAGGAATCAGGAATAAATGTAAAAGCAGTCATGTAGTGTTAACACATATTTTTCCCTCAGGTTTTACAGGAAAGTAAATGTTGTCAATAGCTGTATGAAGGGTATACTAATAAACTGTGTACAACTGTTCAATTGTCCCATCACATGCCTGCAAATGACAGTAGGGTTCGTACATACAATATGCACTCTCCCCGAATCATACCTTACAGCTGTACAGATATTCACTGACTGTCCAGATATTTGTCTCATACTTTTGGTCCATTTTACATAAAGTGCCATGACAAATCAGTGGCAAACCATTGTAGACTTGAAGTTAGAAAACAATGATAGACATCAGAAAAGCCATGCAAATGCAAAACCTGTTTTTTATCAACTTTCTAAGTTTGTAAGAGCAATATCTAAAAATTGTCCATATTTATGGGTCTTTGTCCCACTCATATTGTATGGCTTTGTCCAGATGTCATGCTCTAAGAGGTTGAGAGGTATGTTTCCAATACATCTCTAAAGTGTCACGTTGTTATGGTAGTGGTCACTGCTGCAAATAGTCCTGGACACAGGTAGGAAACCAGTTGGTGTATGCCAGTAGCACACTTACATAGCAGTTCAGGGTACCCCTCCTTTGCCAGATATGTAACCCTGACATATATGAGTCAGTGTCCCCTCTAGCCATGTACCCAGAGTTGTCACAGTTTGCCTCATACCATTCCAGGCTGACAGTTTAATAGGTATGTTTATACTACAGACGCTATGGCCATAGATAGATGTTAAGTGAGGGCAGACCCATAGAGTATTGAGGAGTACTGTTGTGGAAAATAGAAGCATAAACAGTTGTTAATGGAATTTCTGTCTTTCCCTCCACCCCTCATCTGCATCAATAATTATTACTCATATACTATGGGTATGTTGTGCTCTAACCCTAATGTTGGGACTTGTGTTATATTATTGTTAATATGTTTGATTGCTTGTATGTTAACATATCTTGTTCAAATACCATTGTTGGTGGCCTGTTGCTGTCAATGTTACTGGCAAGCTGTTATGATGCATACTGTTGCTCCATTTATGCAACTGTTTCAAATTTGTTTTATGGGGTTAATTGGAACACCCATGCGTGCTGTTATAACTAATCTTGAAATGTGTTGTTCATGACTGACCAACATATTTTGTAAAACCTCAACACCATAGCACATTTGGGAAGGCAGATCCCAGTGGATCTGCCTGTCCCACTTCATCTGGCCGTGGCACTGGGCCCCAGCATGTCTGAGACCCACCCCAGATTTCCCTCATCTGCTTGGCATGCAGCACCTTTCCGGTGGAACCACTGCAGGGGACGGGGCCCACCTCCCCTTGGGAGCGGCCGTGGACAGGAGGCTGTCATCCACAGTCAGGTCAGGGGTTTGGTGTGCAGCACCCTTTAATCTGAGTTTGGAGAGCAGCTGTGCCAGTTTGAGGGCTACCTGGCACACCTCGAGGGGCAGGCCACCCCTCCTGTCCAGCCCCCAGCACAGCCACCTTTGGGACCTTGAAGGTGCAGTGGTAACTGCCCATGGGTGGGGATCTCAGTCCCACTGTAACCATATGGGGGCCCATGGGCTTCAGATTCCCAACCACCCTCCCCATAAATGGGGTTTACCACCCTAATGTATCATATACCACCCCGTCTGCTGTCTTGTCTGTCTTGTCTGCATCCCTACCCAACCTATCTCCCAGACATACCTACAATCCTTCCCCAACATCACACTCTCACCTTAAAAAAAAAAAAAAAAAGAAAAGGACATCTGTCCCAAAAAAAAGTATCGCCCCATACATAGCTGTCCATTTTGCACACGTGTCCACTGGACACATGAAATCTGGTCCAACTGGCTTGACAATACATTTTTGTTGTCCTCACCCCTCTCTCTGTGTTTGATTGTCCAAATTTACCTCCAAATTCTGTACAAATGCACAGCTGTTGCTGTTTAAGAAATGGACAGCTATGGACCTTCACTACACCTGTCCTGCACATCCCTAGATATCGTTCATATTGTTTTCCCTCTGTGTGCCCCTTTTTCACCACTTTCCTATCACCCCTTTTCTTTTCTTTTAAAGAAATTAGCACAGGTCTTAGCAGGAGTAAGCGGGAGTAAGCGATTTTTGCATGATGCTAAGTGAAGCCAACACAGATTAAGCATCTCTACAGTTAACCATGTGTTGGCATTGCTTAGTGGCTTGCAAGCCTGTGCAAACCCACATAAAGGCACTTTAAACTGCTTTAATAACTCTGAATCCATCAGCCACTGTTCTGCCTAGCAACAAAATAATCAGCCCTGCCAAATCTCAAACCCAGGGGACTATACGCCATAGTCAGAGCAATGTACCACTGCACCATTTGAGCCATAGGGATTGCTGGTGCTTTGTCAAACATATCATGCAGTAGAGTCATTCAACAGTAGGGAAAAGTTTCTGTAGAATCAGTCAGGTTTTGTATATATACATATACACATGTATATATGTATGGAGATGCATATGTATGGAAAAATATATAAGTAATATAAATAGAGATAGACATATAAAATATATACATAAAAAAAAAAAATATATATATATATATATATATATATATATATATATATATATATATACTAATAATGTAGTGAAATCATACTTCAGAACCATACCTCTTAGTGCAAGACATCTGGCCAAAGGCTGTCAAAATGGGGGGACAATGGACCAAAACTAGGGACATATTTTAAATATTGTTCTTATAAATGTAGAATGTTGCCAGAGTGACAGGGTTTGTTTCAGCATACATGTTCTGAAGGATATAAAGTAAGCAAACAGCAACAAGGAGAAAATCAGTCCCAATTTAGAAAAAAGCAGGTTAAAATACTTCAGAAACAACAATGGGACAACCACGGCAAAGCAAATATATTTAATAGACAATAAACAGATAAGCACTTTCGGCGATGCCTCTTTCATTAGATCAATACAAAAATATAAAATCAGTCTGGATATAAATGCACTTGAAAAAACAATTACATTAATTAAAATCTTTAGCCAATTAACATTTTCTAGCCTTTAAAATAGGTTTTAAAAGTATAAAACCATTTAAGCCTGGTGGAACATCAGCTCTCAAGCCAACTATCCAGTGAGTCTCTTTAACTTCTGTGGCATTCTTTATATCACCACTTCTAGATGCAGGAGTATAAATATCCAAAGCCATAAATGTAAAATCATGCTGTGGAAATTCATTAATGTGTTGAGTTAATATGAAGAGAGCACTTCTTTTCACATTTCTCCGTATATCACCCATATGCTGTAAAATATGTTCCTTTAACATTCTATTGGTTTTACCAGCATAAAAAGAAGTGCATTCTGAACAGGTTGCTATGTAAATCACATTTTTAGTAGAACAACATACATAGTGTGAACACTTGTATTTCCTTTTGGTAACAGGATGCTCAAACACATTATCAGTCTTAATATACCTACATGCCTTACGTCTTTTACATGGATATGTACCTAATTTGCCATTATATAATTTACCTAGGTTATTCATATTAACATGTTCTGGTCTATAACATAACAGACTCTTTAAATTATGATTTTTCTTGTAGCCGAAGTTTGGCACATCACCTAGTATATTTTTCATCCTGTCATCAGACAACAGTATCTTCCAGTTATTTTGCATTATATTCTTTGTATATTTAAAATCAGTACTAAAAGTAAAGGGTATCCTAACCTTACATATATTTCTCTGTCCCTTATTAACTGACTCTCCAGTATTCTTTGAATACCAAGGTCTACATTTCCCATCTCTCATGGACTTAACCCTTTCTGATGCTTCCCAAATTTCCCTACTTTTATAACCACGTTCTAACAAATTATTCTCTGTTACATTTATATGATGTAAAAAAATCACTTTCCTTACTACAAAGTTGGGAAGTTCTCAGAAGCTGATTATCCATGACATTCTTAAAAATATGGTGGGGGTGCATGCTACCCCTTATCCAATGGAGCATGACTTATGATATAACAAAGTACTTATTTTACCCCTTCATCCAATTTTAATAAAATATCCAAGAATTCTATAAAATCTACTGATAAATGCACAGTAAATCTTAAAAATGTGGTGGTTGCCTCTAAATAGTTAATAAAGGCATCCAATTGTTGTATATCCCCTTTCCACAAAAAAAGACATCATCCACAAATCTGCAATATAAACCCATATGTGCTAGCCACAGATTTTCTTCAGTTAAAATATATCTCATTTCCCATTCAGTTAGAACCAAGTTTTCATAGCTGTTAGCGCAGGGTGTGCCCATGGCAACACCCCAACACTGTAAATAAAACTTCTGTTCAAAGGCAAACACATTGTTCTCAAGTACAATACTCAACGGTCTGCATATACGTTCAACATATTTTTTGTCCATATATGCTACTCTTTCATTAAAGCAATATATATACCTTAGCCCTATATCATTAGGAATGACTATAAAGAGATTCTTTACATCTAGGGTCACAAAAATAAATCTTGCATTTGAATTCAAGCTACCCATATATTCACTTAGTTGTTGTAAAAAATGTGGAGTCTCTTAACAGAGACAGCTTTATTAACCATAGGTCTAAGCTGTCCTTCTACCCATTTAGAAATGTAGAAATTGTTTCTATAACCTATCCTGAGCCATTTACTATTGGCCTTAGAGGAGGTTTTACTAAGGATTTATGTATCTTAGGTAGACCTTATATATTAAGAATGTTCTGAAGGATGTGAGTTCTGAAATTGAAATGTATGTCATCATTTACTGACAGAAATCCTCAGATCATCACAGTGATTTACCAGGGAAATAAAAATAATGAATCTGTGGAACACACCAGAAATATGAGCAATAAACCTGGACATTCTGAAACAATCTGGCCAGTCGAGAGGTAGGCTCATCACCCCTTAGTGCAACGAATCTGGACCAAGCCTGATAAAGTGGGGGAAAAAGCCATGAAAATAGGGACATATCTAAAATACCGTAGTAGATAAGCTAACACAGTTGCTGCAGTAACACCCTCCTGTCTGTCCTACTGATGTGTCAGAAATACACAACACTTATGGGGCCCAGGCAACAGTACTTCCTACAAATATCTGGACATAGCATCACATTAGGGAAACTACACTCAGCTGCTAAGCATGTCACCAAGCACCGCCCAAACTACAGTCAGACTGACACAACACTAACCCAAATCCACTATTGGGAATTACACATGTATTTGCAAATATATCAGGCACTATAGAGATGTAACAGCACTGAAAAGCAGACACCAGTGTGAAAGTGCATACCCACAACCAATTTCACAACAGTCACAGTGAAATAAGCCAAATGAAAAGTAGAGTATAAGGACTGTGTGAACCAAAACATCTCATTATGTTTCCCACTAAGACACTACTCCTACATACACTGGCCCAATTCACAGTGTAGTATGATGCCTGACCTTGGTATGGGACATGTCTCAGTCTGTTCCTACAAATATATACAGCTGATGGACCACCAGAAACTGGAGAAGCATGCACAGTCAGATAGAAAAGGAGCCATAACACATACATCTACCCCCTCACTAAACAGGCCAAATAACATTTACATACTATGCTGCTACACAGTTCATAGGTTCATAGGTTTATACTAGGCTATCTGCCCTAAGGCATTTATAAGCCTAGCCCAGAGTTTTGTGGCTTACGCCATCCCTTATGTTAAAAAATACTGTGCCCATTAGTTTGTTGTGCCTCTGTCCAGCAGTGACACAGAGATAATTCCCAGGGTAAACCTACGATCTCCCATCCATCGGTCAAGATTTCTCTTGAACAGAGCCAGTGAGGTGCTCTGCTTCACATGGACCGGGATTTTATTCCACAACATAGGGAGTCTCTGGGTGACAAATCTATCCCTCCAGCATGTCCTATTTATATCCGTGCTAAGGTTTAAGTCGCTTGCTCTAGTGGATCTGGTAGATTTGGATTTTTTGAGGTGGAGCATGTCCATTAATTCCGGGTTGGACATGGCCTTGTATGTCAGGCACAGGTCACCTCTGAGCAGATGGTATGCGACTGAATAGAGCTGGAGTTTCTTCAGTCTGGCAGCATATGACAGATTTTGGAGTCCCTTTATCCTTTTGGTGAGGAACTTTTGGGGTCTCTCCAATTGCTGCAGGTGTCGGTGAGATACATCCCGAATGGGGCATTGTACTCGATCATTGGTCTGATAAGTGAAGAGTACAGGGGAACAATGACCTCACTTGATCTGGATGTGAATCCCTTCATGATCAGGTGGGCAATGTAGAAGGTTTTTCTAACCACTTTAGCAATGTGAGTGTCAAAAGAAAGGCCACTGTCAACCTGGGTCCCCAGGTCCCTGATAACCTCTTCTGTGCTGAGTGGATTGCCACCTATATGGTAGCTTGGGGTTACCTTGTTTTTCCCGAAGGGTATGACTATACCTAGTACCATTTACTGACTGACTTTACTGACTGCAATCCCCACAGTATGCTACTGATTTTACAAGACAAAAAATGTCTGAGGAACATACCAAACATGAGAGTCCAAACTCTGGTCATTCGGCGGATAGCCCTACAGTTGAGAGTTATGGCAACCACATAACACTGTCAGACTTAAAATCATGCAGAAAAGCCATGTCCACACAAACCATGTTAAACTAGCATTAATTCAACCATTAACAGCAACACTTGCATTCTGTCCCTATGTCTGGAACATTCTCCCCCAGTTTGTTGGGCTGTCTCCACAGTTTTCATTGTAAGAGGTATTTCCAACGGTTTACTATCAAAATTTCGAACCGCACTCCATCGACTGTACTATCGTCGAGCACGGAAGTTCAAAAACGGGAATGTCAAAGTCAAAAAAAAATCTAGGAATGTGTTTTAACATGGGTCGAGGTAGGTGTTCAGTATTATTCCGAACTACAAACATCTCCCCTACCTCGACCCATGTTAAAACCCATTCCTAGATTGTTTTTTTGACTTCAACATTCCCATTTTCGAACTTCCATGTTCGACGATAGTACAGTCGATGGAGTGCGGTTCAAAATTTTGATAGTAAACCATTTCCAACTACCCTCTGTGATGCTGTTTTTCACCCACCTCCATGAAGTCCTCCTCACAGGCAAGGAAAAGGGGCAATGCCCACATGAAGTACTCAATTATAGGAGTGTGTTGCCATGCATTGGCAATAGGAATAACAACACAGCTGTTCTGCATGCAATTAGCAAGTGGGGGACACCAACTGGTGCATAGGCCATCAGCTGCTCATGAGCATTACCTACAAAAGGCAAGCTGCTGCCTATGCAAAACAGCTGTATACCCTACATCTCAGAAAGAGAAAGAGAGAGATGGACAGACAGAGAGGCAGACAGACAAACAAACCAAACAACACATATTGGAATCAAACCAACCATACTTGGAAAAAAAAAGGTATGTCAAACAAGAAAGCATGTAATGGAATGCAGTAGGAAGTATGTAATAATGGGAAATAGGATGTTCAACAAATATGTCTCAACAAGACATGCTGTACTAATATACTGCTGATCAGAACTTATGGTCATAGCATCTGGGTCTGTCTGCAGTGACAGATCAGAGCTCAGGCCAGTGAATCATCCCAGGAAAGGATGGCTCACATTTGACTACTACTTGAGTGTGTGTAGAACAATACTGACTGTGACACTGTTAGGCCAGCTATTGGAATGTTGTATATATCCATATGTTAATTGTGAATACAACTATGATATACATGTTTGTCTCAGAAATGTGAGAGACCTATACAGGGTATTTGCATAGTAAACTACTTTTGCAGATGTGTGTGTTGAACTGCATGTGATATACTGAGCTCATACCATTCAACTGTCCAGTGTTAAGCACACTGGCCATATGTATGTCTCATATTTGTAGTCATTTACTCATAGAGTTGTGTTATGTCTGGCAAATCATTGGCAACCTGTGAAGACTGACATTACAACATCTCCTTCTCTTTCTTTTGGCTGTTTCCGTTAGGGGTCACCGCAGCGGATCATCTTTCTCCATTTCTTCCTGTCCTCTGCATCTTGCTCTGTCAAACCAACCACCTGCATGTTCTCTATCACCACTTCCATACAACTTATCTTAAGCCTTCCTCTTTTCCTCTTACCTAGCAGCTTCATCCTTATATTCCTTTTCCCAATATACTCAGCATCCCTCCTCAGCACACATCCAAACCAATATAAGTCCGCCACTCTCTGACTTTGTCTCCAAACCGTCCAACCTGGGCTGACCCTCTAATATACATATTCTTAATCCTGTCCACCCTTGTAACATCCAGTGCAAATCTTAGCATCTTTAACTCTGGTATGTCCAGCTCTGACTCCTTTCTTTTTGTTAATGCCACTGTTGCCAACCCATATAACATAGCTGGTCTCACTACCCTCTTGTAGACCTTCCCTCTCAATCTTAATGGTAGTTGTCTGTCACAAATCACTACTGACCCTCTTCCCCACACTGCCCTTCCTGCCTGTACTCTCTTCTTCACCTCTCCCCCACACTCATCATTACTCTGAACTGTTGATCCCAAGTATTTAAACTCATCCATCTTTGCAAACTCTACTCCCTGCATCCTCACCATTCCTCTATCCTCCCTTCCATTCACACACATATATTCTGTCTTAGTCCTGCTGACATTCATTCCTCCACTCTATAGAGCATATCTCCACCTCTCCATGGTCTCCTCAACCTGTTCCCTATTCTCACTACAGATCACAATGTCATCTGCAAACATCATAGTCAACAGGGACTCCTGTCTGATCTTGTCTGTCAACCTGTCCATCACCACTGCAAATAAGAAAGGGGTCAGAGCTGATCCCTGATGCAATCCCACCTCCACCTTAAATGCATCTGTCACTCTCACTGCAGAACTCATCTCTGTCACACTACCCTTGTACATATCCTATAGCACTCCTACAGATTCCTCCACCACTCCTGACTTCCTCATACAATACACCCTAGCACCCTGTCATATGCTTTCTCTAAGTCCACAAAGACACAATGCAACTCCTTCTGACCTTCTCTGCACCTCTCCATCAACACTCTCTGAGCAAACATTGCATTTGTAGTGCTCTTTCCTGGCATGAAACCATATTTCTGATCACTAATCCTCACCTCCCTTCTTAACCTAGCTTCCACTACTCTTTCCCATAACTTCATGCTGTGACTGATCAATGTTATCCCTCTGTAGTTACTACAGCTCTGCACATCACCCTTATTCTTATAATCAGTACTCAAACACTTTTTCTCCACTCCTCACACATCCTCTCACTTTTCAAGATTTCATTAAATAATCTGGTTAAAAACACCACTGTCATTTCTCCTAAATACCTCCATGCTTCCACAGGTATGTCATCTGGACCAACAGCCTTTGCATTCTTAATCCTCTTCATAGCTGTCCTTACTTCCTCTTTGCTAATCTGTTGCACTTCCTGATTCACCATACCCACATCATCCAACCTTCTCTCTCTCTCATTCTCTTCATTCAACAGCCCCTCAAAATACTCTTTCCATCTGCTCAACACACTCTCCTCGCTTGTGAGTACATTTCCCTCATTATCCTTTATCACCCGTACCTGCTGCACATCCTTCCTAGCTCGGTCCCTCTGTCTAGCCAATTGCTGCAGGTCCTTTTCTCCATCCTTAGTGTCCAACCTTTCATACAGCCCTTCATATGATTCATCCTTAGCCTTCGCCACCTCTCTCTTTGCTATGCACCTCATCTCCTTCTACTCCTGTATACTTTCTTCATCTCTCTGACAATCCCACTTCTTCTTCACCAACCTCTTTCCCTGTATACTCCCCAGTACTTCATTCCACCACCAAGTCTCCTTGTCCTCCTTCCTCTGTCCAGATGTCACACCAAGCACCTTTCTAGTCATCTCCCTTACTAGCTCTGCTGCAGTTACCCAGATATTTGGTAACTCTTCACTGCCACCCATTGCCTGTCTTAACTCTTCCCTGAACTCAACCTTGCAATCACCCTTTTTCAGTTTCCACCATTTGATCCTTGGTGCTGCCCTCACATTCCTCCTCCTCTTCTTGATCACCAGCATCATCCCACAGCCCAACATTCCATGCTGCCTAATTACACTTTCCCTTGTCACCACTTTACAATCTCCAATCTCCTTCAAACTGGCCCTCCTGCATAGGATATAATCCACCTGTGTGCATCTTCCTCCACTCTTGTAGGTCATCCTATGCTCCTCTGTCTTGTTAAAATATGCATTCATCACAGCCATGTGAATCCTTTTTGCAAACTCCACCACCATCTCACCTTCTACATTCCTTTGCTTAACACCATACCTACCCATCACTTCCGCACCCCCTCTGTTCCCTTCACCAACATGCCCATTGAAATCTGATCCAATTACCACTGTCTCACCCTTGGGTACAATCATCACCACTTCATCCAACTCACTTCACAGTTTTTCTGTCTCATCCATTACACACGTAACTTGTGAAGCGTATGCACTAACAACAGTCATCATTACACCATCAATTTACAGCTTCATACATATCACTCTATCCGACATTCTTTTCACCTCCAAAAACAATCTTGGCATACTGTTCTTTCAGGATAACCCCTATACCATTTCTTCTCCCATCCACAACATGATAGAACAATTTGGTCCCGACTCCGATAGAACTAGCCTTACCCCCACGTCCATCTGGTCTCTTGCACACACAATATATCAAACTTCATTATGTCTATCATATCAGCTAGCTCTGTCCCCATACCAGTCATACTGCTAACCTTAAAAGTTCCTACCCTCAATACCACACTCCTAGCCTTTCTCCTCTCTTCCTGCCATATGAGCGTCAGACATCCTCCAGGGTATATCTGTGAATGCAAAGGATACTGTGCTATCAAATGACTTAAGAGTGTTACAGCAATATTAAGAAAGTGTCACTAATTTTGGCCTACCCCCCCCCCCCCATGTATGTGTGGTGCCCTCCAGATGTCCTGCTCTAACAGGTTGACAGCAATGACTGAGCAGCAAGAGTGTAAATACAGTGTGCCATACTGACATAGAACAGAAATGTATATCAGAATTACCTGTGGACATGTATGTATGTATGAGTAGGTGTACCTGGCTGCCTCATAACTACAGACATGGGATGCAAAATGTCAGGTGATATAAGCTGTACATGTTGTACACATGTGTAATCTTAGTTTCTGAGCATCCAACAGAGTTAGATTTCTACAACTACTAGTTATTGCATTGCCCTGACACAGACATGGGTACTAGAATAAGCATGGTTATCAGGTTGAAACTGGAGAGGTGTCCAACTGTGTTATGACCTTGTGTCCATGCTTACTACAAACAGCTATATGACCACCTACATAGCTGTATGGACTCAACAATACCTTACTTGTAAAACCTGTCTCCACCAAAGTAGAGTAATTCCCTTTGCTGGACAGCAGCAATACACAAACCACATAATTGGTCGCTACATTGTCTGTACAGGGCAAAGTAGGAGCAGGCACCAACTTGGCAGCAAGTCAACCTTTGTCTGCACAACCATATAAGTTCACAGGCTAATTACTGTAAGGCTATCTATGAGTAAAAATTGGACACATCCACCAAGAGCAGTCACAAGGCTGTCTTCACATGTCTGCAGTCTCAGAGACAACAACCCAACCCACCCTGTAATGGTGGTCAATCACACCACATACACACACCATAGCTATAGCCAACCTGCTGAAGACAGGTTTAAGGTAAACATCACCCCCCTGGCTCATCATCACTATAGGTGGATATGCACAGCACTACACCCCTCCCCTCATTATCAGCGAGCAGGTGTATACTGCCTAATCAAAGTCAACAAAAGTAAGTCTCCATGGGATCTGATAGCATTCCTGTCTGCATCCTACATTAACTCAGGCATATGCTTCCAGCTCCATTACACACTGTATACAAGCAAAGCCTGAGCACCACTGACATCCCATCTGCAAGGAACACAGCCACAGTCATCCATCTACACAAACGAGAATGGTGAATGGTGGTTTATGCAATGTACTGTCCCTCACCAGGAGGGAATATGACACATGAGGTCCAGGAGTGCAATGCAGGTTCATACTGTGCTGATAGCTGATAGGGGTATGATGTGGTTGTAAGTGGTGGCTAATGATAGGAAATATTGATGTGCTGGCTCTGCAAATAACTCTGGGCAATGTCTGAGGTCCTGTGATGTGTTTCTCTGTTTATGTCTTCCAGGTAGCATGCAGCATCAGCCAGCATATACTGCAGATGGGAATGCGACTCTCACTGATTCAATAATACAGCACTATGCAATGCTGTTCGGCCATAGTTGACAAAATCTGTGGGAGTGGACTGCCCTGTGGGACTACCTTGTCCACAGAGTTAACACCGTGGACCACCATAGCCGCACATATGATTAAGTCAGGCATCAGGCAACTGACCTGATACGACGTGCCTGGCAAGAAGCTATTGCCATGGCCATGGACCACACTGCTACAGGTGGGGGCCCAGCCATGCATGCCCCACTTACGGCAACAGAGGAGCTACTTGCCAACCTTAGGGCAGCCCCCATACAACAGCCAACACATGAAACACAAGTCATGGAGGTGGGTG
>NC_056726.1:1591149787-1591157287 GCF_019279795.1 Protopterus annectens
TGGCATTTCTTTCCCATACACTCAACCCTGATGCAGTTGGTGAGGGCATGCATGGTACTGTGTATGATAGGTTTGTGGTATGTATTCCTGAGTTCACAGGGTGGAACAGGGAGACACAATGGTATATCCTTTGCATATACACAGTAAAACCTGACACAGGGGATGTGCATAGAGTAACAAAAACACAGTTGGCAATAGACAGATTTGTAAACCTACATATCCACATTAATGTACTATAGTGCTACAAACACATGACATGCCTCACATAGATTATATGCATGGGACATAACCCACTACCTCTTACAACACATAATGTGAATGCCTTCATGGATGGTGAGATAACCCACCAGAAATAGCAACTGGAGTCATCTATTGCTCCTACAAGCCTGAACAAGTGGTAGGGTGACAGAAGTTGTATCAGCATGATGTTTTAATCGATATGATAGCTGATGCTGGCATGTGTGTCAGTACACTAACTGTGACTCATTTGGCAACAATATCACATACATGGCCATTGTTATGGTATATAGGTTGTAAATATCCAGATAGCCTGTAGACATCTGTACAGATAACTGGTATGGCCTGTACAATGGTTTAACATGCTGCATGTAAGGTAGATGTCATTAACATGCTATATAAAGTAATGCCATCGGGAGGTGGTAAACAGGTGTGGATGGTACAAACATTGAAATGGTATAACCCACAAAAGATATGATTCTCACCCAAACACAGTTGCCAGTATTGAGATTAGAGCCCCTACTTATCTAGTTATTTCTACTATAGTGTTATACAGTTTTCAGACACGCCATGAGCTTATATGATTTCACCTTCTCCCAAGGTACTTCTAAAGTGAATGACATCAGCAGGCCTTGTAAAGTAGGGTGATGGGAAGTGTTTAGGGTGGTATATATATATATATATATATATATATATATATATATACACACACACACACACACACACACACACACACACACACACACACACACACACACACTTGCCAGTATCGAGATAAGAACCCCTACCTATCTAGTTATTTCTATTACAGTGTTACACAGTTATCAGATGTGCCACAGAGCTTATATGAATTCACCTTGTCCCAAGGTACTTCTACAGTGAATGACATCAGCAAACCTTGTAAAGTAGGGTGATGGGAAGTGTACAGGGTGGTACACAACTTAAAATGGTATAACACACTCACACAATTACTTGCAAGTATTGAGATTAGAACCCTTGCCTATCAAGTGATTTGTACTATAGTGTTACACAGTTATCACACATGCTACAGAGCTTACTGGGCTGACAACTGGCCTAAGATGCTGATAAGGGGGATAACATCAGCAGGACTGATAAAGTAGGGCACTGGCCTGGAAGCTTATCAAAATACTTCTTACAAACATACACACATTTGCCAGATCTGAGAGTAGAACCCTGCCTATCTAGTGATTTGTACTATAGTGTTACATAGTTCTCACACAAGATATGGAGCTTACTGGGCTAACAACTGGCCAAAGGTGCAGATAAGGGGAATGACATCAGTAGGACTGATAAAGTGGGGCACTGAGAAGTGTTGTGGGAGTGAATGGCCTAAAACTGTTTCACCTATAAACACACACTCCCTCACTGTCGCACACACAACTGTTATACACATGCACACAGTTGCCATTATTGATATTAGAACCCCTACCTATCTAGTTATTTGTATTATGGTGTTATGCAGTTATCGCATGTGCTACAGAGTTTGCAGGAGTGATAGGTGCTCAATGGTACTTCAAAGGTGAATGACAGCAGCAGGTCTTGTGAGGTAGGGCAATGTGAAGTGTACTGAGTGGGAACAGTCTCCTAATACTTAGACCTACACACACACACACACACACACACACACACACACACACACACACACACACACACACACACACACTCATGTGATGTGATATTGTAAACCCAACCTCAGTACTATTACACAATGGGGATCACCTTTTATGCTGGCACGTGCAATGGTTTGCAACTGGTATGTCATTGTCCACAGCAAGACATCACTTTATGTCATTCAGGGTATCCATTTGTGACTCACTCTGTCTGTGTCCCCCTGTCTCTCTCTCTCTCTCTCTCTCTCTCTATCATTGTCTGTCTCTCACGTCCCCACATCGATGTGTTTGTATGCTTGATTATGTTGTTATGTGTTGCCCATATATATATGTCTGTGTATCTCATGCAACAGATGCAGATATATCCCATATGGGCCACCTACAGCTAGCTAAGGGTAATCCTGTCTGATGTGTGCATATGGGGACAGTTAAGGTGCACATAGCTATCTGTATGCAGAGACATATATACACAATACAGCCATATAGTCCGATGTGGATTCCAACATGTCCTGTGATTCTCTAAGTGTAGAAGCATGCCCAGTGTAACCTTCTATAGTTAGAGTGGGACCCCATTCCAGAGATAGGTGAGCTCTAGTCCAGGGTTTTGTGTGCTACAGCCATACCTCTCAGGAGTACACAGGACTTTCCTCGGGGTACTGGATTTGTTTAGCAGTCATTTTCTGACACATCTGTAGTCTAACACTGCAATGTATTGTGTCATTACTTAGTGCCAGACATCCTCAGATCATCGCAGTGCTTTACCAGAGGATTACTAGTTGTATGATGCATAGACCAATATTATGAGGGCAGCTATGTATATTCTTGCCCAACAAGGCTATTTGTGAGGTGTGGCTAAAGCCAACTGAGTGATGACGTGCTGTGTAAACAGTCCAGCAATTTGGTGATATACTGGCTGAGGATCTCCTGCTTGTGTGGTATATTTCTAAGATGAGATGTCATATCCTTGCGTGGCCATACCTCTCACCTGTACATTTTTTGGCAGGTTGTCCAGGTGTTTGGCTAGAGGTTTCATCCTGTCTATGTAAACTTGTGTTTGTATGGCAAGTTAGTTACATATAATTGAAGAGTGATATTACAAAATAATGACAGACATTACTGTTTCAGACTACATAATGTTCAGACAATTCCTGCTACTGCAAAACCCTCACCCTACCAACTTTCTCAGTATGCAAGGACGATATTTACAACACATGCCTATCATTTTGCCTTTGTTCCACTTTTATTTCTGCCCTTGTCCAGATGTCTTGCTGTCAGATGTTGGGAGTTATGGGTGTGGGTATAGAGTGCATTCTACTGTGCAGGTATGTCCATTATATATAAAAGCAAACATAAGAAAAAAGGATTATTGAAAATAACCACTGTCAACAGTACCAAAAAGCATTATATTCACAAAAGCCTTAGCACCTCAGTTACACAGCCTTCAAGATGTCCATTATATGTGTAGTATATTCCACATAGCACTGTAACTTCCAGGTATGCCAGTGGCAGAGCAGTAGGTGTCACTGGCATGCATAATAGTTGGCATTGCAGTTGTCTGCACATGGTCCTGTCAAAGACTGGACTGTAGGGTACTACAAGATGACTGCCAGGTGAATGTGCTGCCCAGATCCTGACAGTATTAACCACACATACACATAGCTCATTGACCCCTGCATATTGTGGACAGGCAACATGTTTTCATGTGTATTGGGACAGCCCTGCCAATGTGTGCTATGCTGATATTTCCCCTGCAAACCTATATGTTACTGCATTTCTGTGGGTATATGGGGGTGGCACACCTATTAACTGTACACATTTGTACAGCCTGTGCTAATATTTGCTTTACATTTTGGTTCTATTTACCATACTATTGTGCCTTGTCTTGGGGAACAGAGACATATCAGTAAAGACCACAGGTCAGATTGTAATGGCATACATTTGAGTGTCAGACTTCTTACCCTTCATAGCCTTATTGCAACTGCGAGGCCTGCTGTGCTATCACTGTGTGAGTCTGTAGGGGATAATTCAACATTGCCACCATTTGTGGGTCTTTGCCAGACATTTCTCTCTGGTTTTCTCCAGCTGACTGGCTGTGTGGGTGTCAGTGGTGGGTATGGGACCCCCACACTGACATCCATGCCTGTAGCCTATGACCCCCCAGTTAGTTGTCCCCACACATATACTGTAGTGGGATTTGCCACCTTGGGTACTACTGCACAGTGTGGGGAGGCCAGTATTGGGGACAGATTTCCTGGTGTCCCACATAGCTGGCAGTTGTCTGCTGCTATCCCAGTAGGCCACTCCATTCCCTTGTATGCATGCAGCATTACCATAGATATGCTACCAAAACATACTAATCCACTCATTTATTGTTTAGAAGACTGACTTACCTTGTGCCTGCAGCAGTTGTGAGGATGGTGCTTGAGGGCTGCCTATGTTGGATGCACTCAGCACACTGCCTATACATGGTAAGTTACAGGTATGTGTGTGTCATCCATTTTACTGTGTGTGCGAGTCAAAGAGAGGTGTCAGTCTCTGGGGTCCCTACAGTGTCAGTGTGTGTTCTATGTGTTGCCTCTTTGCCAAGGCCTGAGCATACTGGACATGCCTCCATCTGCCTGCAGGAGCAGGCTCAGGGGCCTCCTCCTCTGAGTCGCTCTGTGCCTGTGGGGACCTTGGCATTGATGATCTATGTGGCCATTCCTTGTACTGTTCAAGCTGCAGCTGTTTCCACAGGATCATATTGTGTAGCATGGCACATACTATAAACATGTGTGTACATGTGGATGGAGAATACTGCAAGGCTCCGCCAGATATGTCAAGGCAGCATAACCGTGACTTGAGCATCCCAAACACACGCTCTATAATGATCCTGGTTTGTGCGTGTGCCTCATTATATTGTTCTTGTGTAGTAGTGTGTGCATTTCTGATGAGTGTCATCATCCACGGCTACAGTGCATAGCCAGCATCCCCCACCAGATGGCCATATGGGATGCCCCCAGTGGAAAATGCCTGGTACAGCTGTGATGAATGCCAGATGTGGGAGTTGTGATATCTTCCAGATCTGCCAGCACACACCTTCATGATATTGCCCCGGGCATTACACATGACCTGCCAGCACACACATTCATGATAATGCCCTGGGCATTGCACATGACCTGGCAGTTGATGGAGTGGAATCCCTTGCGATTTATGTAGACCCTACCCTGTTCATCGGGTGGTGCTTTGATGTGGATATGCATGCAATCTATGACACCCAGTACCTCTGGGTATTCTGCTGCACAGTGGAAGATTTGCATATTGCTCCTCTCCTCATGGGTGTTGGGGAACTAAATGTGCTCACAGGCATGTGTTAGCATGGCATCCAGGAACTGGTGGAGTACCCTGGATGCAGATGCCTCTGCGCTCCCCATGATGTCCCCAGTTGGTCTTTGGAAAATACCTGTAGCTAGTATTCTTAAGGCTACACATACCTTGGTATCCACTGGGATGGGTTCCCCTCTGTTGGCTCTAGGTCTGTGTTGAGGCCAACACAGCTCAATGATTTGCTGGAGTATGTATCTGTCCACCCTGTAGTGCTCTATCTCCAGATCATATAGCCTCTGTAAGGTTAGCCTCGGTCTGAACACTCTTCTCCTCCTCCTTGTTCTGTGGCAGTTGTCATCATTGTCCTCCTCTTCGCTGTCAGCCTCTAGCACATACTGATGGATCAAAACAATGGCAGCCCATAATATTTCTCCAATTAAAATTCCACCGCATATGTACACCAATGGTGCAGAGTTTGTGGGAAAATCCAGACTGTAAGGTGTTTGCATGGTTTATACTGTTGTGCTGCAGATGCTGCCTGTATGATTGGCTGACTATGATGCATTCCACCTACTGGCCATGTAATTTGTTTTTGATTGCTTTTATTCTGCTATTTTCCTTTTTTTCCTTTTATTCCCCTTCCCATTTCTGCCCCTTTTAAGCCCTATGACACATCACGCAAACCCGGTGCCCAAATGTAAATAGTCCTGCTATTTCTGTTTTTTTTTTTGTTTGTTTTTTTGTTTTTTTAGACCTAGTGTGCGCCACACAAACACATATGTAAACACTAAGAAATGGCCATCCTTGGATGTGAACACACTCTTCATTTCATGGAATAAGTCAATACAGCCTCAGACACACACCCTTGCTTAGCTGTGCTTAGCTAAGCTTATCTGGGAGCCATACAGGTCCAATGTGCTTACACCATGCCTGACACACACCCTTTTCATGTCTGTTGCTTCTCCTGATTACATGATCATGTTGTAGCACCTACACCATTAAGTGCAGTTTGGCACTTAGAACATTTTTGTGATTCAGTAAATTTCCCTTGATTTGCATACCCCACTGCCTTAGTCCATAGTTACTGCACTACCTCAGAGCCTTTCCCCTTAATAACCACTGTTCCCTGGTATTAATTTGATTCTGCATGCTATAGACTATAATGACAAAATGCATATTTCCCTTAAAATTGAGTTTTCTCATTTTTTTTTTTATTTTCAGCACGATCCCATTTGCTAATAAAAAAGAAAACGCCAAATACTGAATAAAATAATCCAATGCCAATGAAGTAAGGTAGAAGAACGTAGTTCAACAAAAATAGCGTACAAACTGTTTTTATTTGACCGCTTTCGTAAAAAACTTCCTCAGAATAAACAAACACATACCAAAAACTCATTTAAATACATTAATTACTTAATTGATCAATACAAATGAACCAATAAGAACAAAAGTAATGAACATCATTTAAAAAAACAGTGTTATTTAAAAAAAGAAAGAAACTACTTTCTTTTTATCAGTAACTTGTAGTTTACTCCCTGCCCTATGCTTAAACGTCTGAGATCGGCCAAAAAAAAAACTTTTATTTTTATAAAAATGAAATACTTTTCCATGCCAATGGCCATATATTGGCCATTGACATGCCTAAAGATTATAATACATGCTTTTATTTGAGCTGTCATGCCTCTGTTTTAATTATTTCAGATATGCATTTGGCTAGTAGCCGAATACATTTCTGCAACTAATACTATTCTTGCACAGATGCCTGCCTTATCACTAATTCACCTCATTTGCATGGTTTTTACCAGCAAATAAGGTAATTAGCATTATGCAGTGGTGTCCGTGCAGGAATAGTGTAAGCAGGCTCATGCACGTCAGAACAGTGGTTTACTGGATCACTCGGCGGCCATATTCCATGCAGGAGTGGCTACACTGTTCCTGCATGGAAAAAAAGCTTACTAAATCCCAGGGAATGTAAATGGCCTCTGGCTGACTAAATTTGCAGATGATTACAAATTAGGAGCTGTCATTGAATTTGCACACCAACACAAATGTTCCCCAGGAAATACTGACACAGACAAACAACTGATGTCAGAGCCATGGAATAAAACTTAATGCCAAGAATTCATAATAGTATCTTTCAGGAAATTATCCACCCATGGTAACTATCATATCGACAACACACCCCTAAGAGTTGACCCAGTAGTCAGGGATTTGGGGACACACATAAACAGCAATCTAGCCTTTGACCATCATATGTCTACAGTAGCGAGGAAATAATTCTACGTTGCACAATTTCTAAACAAAAGTATGGCATCTAGATACAAGG
>NC_056726.1:1591162287-1591199787 GCF_019279795.1 Protopterus annectens
ACACTGTGGCTGTTGAATTAGGTTAATCCCCCTAACTATTTTGTTCCCATCTGCAGAACACAGTAGTTAATAACTGTGCCATCCTGAAGTATGATTCTTTACAGATGATGACATCGTCATTATATGCTGTATGTAATATATCCTGTTATGACAGTGGCGTGCAAAGTGTGGATTTGAGACTTTTTGTTTTGGTTCCAATGTGCAGATATATTTTAAAAGACAGCTTCTCAAACTAGATGCAGTAAGCTGGTAGGAATGCAATTTGCAATTTGCAGAGCTGAGACATATGCACCTGTTTCTCAATATATTGTAAACATTACACATTCACAGTCACACACGCACACAAACACACACGCAAACAAATACACACGCGCACACATGCACACACACACCCACGCACACCTACACACACACACACACACACGCGCTTTGTGATCAGCATGGATGCAACTGTGGATATGCATTTGTTCATATTTATGATGAATTAATGTCCACATTAAGATATGTATAAGACAATTTGAATGTCTATTGTCAGTATAAATCTTTAGATGATGTAACAATGCAGTTCTGCTATCTAGTTCTGTAGTATACTTTTTATTTGCAAACTATTACTGATATATCTAGTTTCAAGTGCATGGGTGCAGGGCACACATGTCTGAGTTAATTTGTGTTTAGTCACTAACAAGTCCCTTTTCTTTGTGTTTTTACATGGATTTTAATAGGATGAAGATTAACTGGACAATAAACATTGTAATACATGCTGATCACCTGTTTATATAGTGCACCACCGAGTAACTGGTTTGCACGATCAATGGCAAAGTGTTTGTGCATGTAAGATTCACATTTAATGGATACAACTTGATCTTGAGAAGTATTTGTGTGTATGTGCTTTGGTAGAACTAGCTGGCAGACACTATGGTGTACATACTGTAATTTGTGTTGGAAATGATGTATCATAAGTTTTATAACATTAAGGACAGTTTCTATTGCCTTCCCCATTTGCACGGAGTTAAGTGACAAGCAAACACGGTTCTCTGCTTCAATGGAAAAGTAGTAATATTTCTATTGGTTCACCTTCCTTTGTGCAAATATGCTAAGTAGTGAGGTATAGCCATCAGCACTTTGAACAGTAACAAGTGTAAGAAATCCACCTGTTGCCTAACTTTCCCTGTGGCAGCAGGTGTAAGGTTAGTAAGCTCAGATTTTGAGTACAAAGGACACTTGGTTCGAATCCAGCTCAATCTAACTTTTTCACACTTAAGTAAATGTGATAATTTTTTGCAAATGTGAGAGGTAATGACTACAGTGAGCTAACTACTGTATAAAAATGAACATCATGCAATTGATTTATGTTAAGATTACACCTATGGATTTGCATTTCTATACATTCAGCAGTCTAAGTAAATGTAAGAGTAAATGGTTCATAGTACTGCCTTTAATCTGAGGTAACAGTGTGTTCTTTCAGTGCAGTTAGTTTAAGCGGCATTGCATGGAGGTAACAACATTATGCCATAGGACAAGAAGAGTCATTTAGCATCACTCAGCATTGGTGCACAATGGCAAACTCCACTCAAATGCAGAGGACAAAAAGTGAAGGACTTTATTTGGGGGGCATTTATGCCATATGTGTGTGTGTGTGTGTGTGTGTGTGTGTGTGTGTGTGTGTGTGTGTGTGTGTGTGTGTGTGTGTGTGTGGTGCGTGATTCTATTTTTGACCAGGTTAAAGATGTGAAAATGGCATATATAGGAAAGCTGTGAAATGGGAGTCAAGCAAGTGGAAGAACTAAAGGGAAGCAATATAAGAATTTGCAAGAGGCAATTTGAAAAGGGCCATAGCTATCCACTTCAACAGTGTAATGTGAAAATGTATATAAAATCAGATGAATTTTGACTGGCACTACATCACAGATGGATGACAACAATGCAATCATGTTGTATATCCAACTGGACTGAATCAAATGTGTGGAGAAGACACATGTGCGAAGTGGAGAGCTATGTATGGGACTTTTTTTGTGGGACAAGTGCTAAAGTTCTTTATTTTATTTCAGTAAGGGATGAATGTTGGGCAAGTGATGTAGGTATGTCTGGATCAGGTAAGTAGGGCATGTGAGGAAGTGGGTGCAGTGAGGACAAACAAGATGGAGACAGAGATGGTGAGGGACACAAAAGATTGAGGATCACCATGATTTGTGGTAGGGAGCAGACATCAGAGGCCCATGCCCATCAAGCTTAGGGAAAGTGAGAATCTAATCCTCACCATCAGAACTGTCATAACTCCCCTTCCTCAGCTTCCTGTTAGAGTGCATGATGTTTTCTTTTTTCTCAGCATTCCAACAAGCATCTTTTCTATATGGCTGATGTGTACACCAGTGGTACATTTTACAACCACATGCACCATGCCTGGCAGCTCCTGGTGGGTGATAAAATCCCTACCTCCACCTATATTCACAGACAGTACCACTGCACCAGCTGCTGCACTAATGCTACCTGATATTCATGGACCAGACACAATAGGGGCTGCAGAGGCAGTACTGCCAGGTTGCATCCCAGATGTGCTGGACATTGGTGTGGCAGCCATTGGATGGGTGGTATGCTGAGCCACACTGCTTGGTCTAACTTCCTGTGCTGGAAATCATGTTGTCAGTTGTGAGAAAATTATGACATCAGAATGGTGTGAGCACACATATAAAAATAAAAAAGAGAGATAAAGAGTGCAGTAAGAGAAAAATACAAAAGAAAATAATTAGAACCATCATATGTCACATACAATATAGTTTTCCTTTTACATTAACTATACTTTTTAAAAATCCAAAATAGGACTGAGAATTGTTCCAAATAATTCTTGAAATATGCATATAATGCAAATATGCTTTTTAAAAAATAATATGGATAACTTAACAACATGGCATCTGTGCCAATTTGGTTGAAATTATTATTTAATATTTTTTGTATGTATTTGTTACTTGCTGGATTTGAACCCTCAACATCTGAATACATTATTAAAACTGACTCCAAAAATTACTTTGAAGTACAGAATGAAGCATGTGTGCTTGATTTTACAGTTATGATATGCATGATTAATTTGCTAGTACTGTATGGAAGAGTAATACTTGTAATAAAATGTTAATTTGTGCTGTATACATACCTCTTGCTTCTCCCAGTCTTTCTAAGTGTTCAGCATGGGCCTCCCTGTTCACTGAAATCTCCTTGGCAGCTGCAAAATAAAGATGAGGGAAAAACAGAAGAACATTATGCATACCAGTCTTGGCTAGCTCCAGCATTGTATGTAATTTAAAGTATCTTTATCTGCATAGTTACACAGCTGTGGGATGTCATCAGTCCTAAACTCCACCAGCCAGTGGTTGAATTCTACTACCTGCGCCTTTTCAGGTCATTGTAGTGGTGCCTGCATTGCTCCCCAGTGCATGGCATGTCAGTCATGCTGGAGATAGTCTAGGTTAGATTGTTCCAAGACTCTGATTTATACTGAGACCCAGTGTAGTCCTCTTGCAAATGTCTATGGCTATGGCACTTTACAAGGAGTCCAATGAATATTCTGGACTCCTCTACACCCCATCCTTGAGCTCTAAATTCGACACCTTCCATCCTTGTTCTTGCCATGTCTACATAGGTCATCCAGAAACAGTTAAGGTGTTTTCCTTCCAATTTGTGATATTGCATTTTGCTCAAACCTGCACAACCATGCCAGTCACATTTGTGCTATTTTAAATGGAGAGCAACATTGCCAAACAGAGAGGAAGGCAGTTTATGAAACAGGAAGGGTAATGTGACAGTTGGCATTAATTTATGGCTTGTATGCCGCTATATCTATTAGATAACTTAAATTTTCAGACAAGTATTAAGAAGTATAAATATTATGACTCGACACAATTTTTTGTCTGGCTGACACACTAATGTGATTTGTATGGTGTGGGATTCAAACCTTTAAAATAGAGCATACATATTCTTCTGTGTAGGTATTTTTTTTTCTCATTGCCACTGAAGAAGTGTTTGCCAGATATGCTCATTAATTATATAGATACATTAAAGAGTGAGTGACTAACCATGTATGTGTGAGACCTGACAAGGTCCTGGTTTATGCCTTCTCATGTGTGTTGCAGGAGTAATGTGTGGCAATATAGTGAAAATACATATACTTGCATTGCTTGCACAAAAGATTTCCAAGTTCTAGGTCAGACCACACAATACATTCAGTTTTTCAGCTAGAACTCACATATTTTTTTTCTTTTAGATCTATCATTCTAGTGAAACTGTGAGTTTCTAAGCATTCATTTGTATATACTATTTGAAAAAATTAAAAGATTGGTCTTTAATACAATAATTAGAATGTGTGAACTTCTCCAAGGAAGAAAGAAAAAGTATTATTTATATAGTAATTTGATTAGCAGAAATGTTTTCATTTATACAATAATCTTTTAATAGCCAGACAAAACTGGTAAAAAATATTTGTTTATGACAGATAGTAATGTGTTTATTTTCAGATAATATTACCTGATGTATTAGTTTCCATTTTGATTGATATGATGAATTCATCCATAATGCAATGATTCTTTACAATAGTTGAAGAAGCGGACAATTGAATATTGGGGAAACCTATTCCATCATTATCCAGCTTTTTGTGTGCCAATCAAAGGAAAGTCCTGGTTTATTTGGATGTCAAAGAAACTTAAGTAGAATGTTACTAGTATTTCTCATTATTATTATTAATTTTTTTTTTTTTGGAGACAAAGTTAACGATTGCATAATAAATAATATTTTAGGAAGAATTACCATCTCAATCAACATTAAGCATTCTTCTGTAGTGAAAAAAAATATTCCAACCTGTGATTTGACTTACAATTTTATAAATTTTATAATTTGTTGAAAATGTACTTGTATCATTTCCTTACTATTAGATATAATTATGATAGCAAGATATTTAATTTGAGAGTTATTCCAATTGAAATCAGAATATTTTATATGATGTTTTAATTTCTCATTGATTAATAATGTACCTGTTTTATTATGATTAATTTTAATGTTTGAAATAGTTTCAAATTGCCTCATAGAGCTAATTATATGTTCTAGTGATTTTTTTATATTTCCAATTGTAAGCAGAATGTCATCCTCAAAGGGAAAAATCTTTATTTTCAAATCATCTTCTATTTTTATGCCATAAATATTTTTATTTGACCTAATAAAGTTAGCAAAACAGTTATATTACTAATGCAAAAAGTAATGGAGATAGTGGGCAATCTTGTTTAGTACCTTTTTGTAGTTTTAAGGAATTAGAAAGAAAGGAACCCATTTTGAAATAAGCACAAAAATTAATGTAAAACTTTAAAATGAATGCTATTAATTCAGCTGAGATGTGCTTTAAATACATATGACCAATTGACTGAGTCAAAAGCTTTGTCTTAATCAAGACTAATGATAGAAAGTCCTTTTTTAATTTTTATTTGCATAGTCTATCACTGTATGTATCTATATTATATTATACCTGTCTATTCAAAATAAAACCTGTTTGATCATTGTTAATTAGATTTTTGGTATTACTAGATAAATTCCATTTGCTAAAAGTGACATGAACATCTTATAGTCAACATTTAGGAGTGAAATTGGGCTAGGCTTATAATTGCCTCAGGGCAGATAGCCTAGTATGAACCTATGAACCTATGAAATGGGTTTATAAGAAGAAAACTTTTTGGGATCTTTGTTTTGCTTTAGAATAGGTAAGTGAGGGGATATTTCCATGATGGGGGGAATATCCGAAGTAGTTTTTATTTCTCTGAAAGCTTTTTTAATATAAAGACTGCATTATCTGGCAATAGTTTATATAGTTCAAGTATAAGACCATCTAAACCAGGAGCCTTATTATTTTTTTAACTTTTTAATTTGGTCTTTTATTTATTTTAGAGTAAAGGTCTATCAGTTTATCAAATTGTTCATTAGTTAATTATTCTTTATATTTCCCTTTAGAAAAGCTTCTACCATCTCATCATTAAGTTTTTATTTATATTTTCATAAAATATTATAAAGCTCTCATGAATACCCTTAATATCTCTTTTCCTTTATTGTTTGCTATTTATTTGTAATGTAATTTCACCTATTTATTTTCTTAGCTCTAATAGCATTCTTGTGTAAGCTAGATTTATGTATTTTTTTTTTTTTTTTATTTAACATTGGTAAACTGGGAAAGTCTGACTTGGAATTAAGCCAATTTTCAGCAGAGGCCTGGGGAGAAATGCTCCAGATACATGTCTTTGCAATGTGGGAGGAAACCGGAACACCTGGAGGAAACCAACACGAATGCAGGACGGACATGCAGACTCCACACAGAAGGTACCCCAACCAAGAATTGAACCGGAGAACCTCTTGCTGTGAGGCAACAATGCTACCACTGCACCACTGCGCCGTCCATCTGTTCATAGAATACATTTGAAGTTTTAGTTTTTTCCAGGTTTATTGACATTTTATGATTCAGAATTCCAAAGTATATTTTATTCAAATTGTTAAGTTCTGACTGACTAATAGTGTCATTTGGTTTTAGGTTTAACTTTATTTTATCTGTGTTAGTCTGTAATGTATTTAATTTTTTATTCCATTTTTTTGTTTTGTTTATGTACTAACATGTAATTATACCATTTAACTATACTTTTACTGAGTCCCAAAAGTTAATGTAATTTATTTCACCATTTGTATTTATTTCTATAAAGTTCTTAAATCTTTTTTTTTTTTTTACAATGTGGGCTGGTAGTCTTTTATGATGTATTCAAATATTATTTTTTAAATAATGTTGAATACAATAGCACTGTGATCTGATAATGGGTATGATACCGTGGAAACGTCTCTTATATTTGAAATCAAAATACCTGTAACAACAACCTTAGCAAAATTTGTCTGAGTTCCATTTATATAAGAATAATGGGTGTATTGAAGCAAATTACCTTTTGTTAGTTTATGCATATCCTTTACATTCATAAGGTTTACAAAATTTGTTAAGAGTTTAACTGATAATATGATTCTAGGTTTCTTATTAGCAGTGGTATCCTTATCAGATAAGATACAGTTAAAATCACCAGCCATTATGACATCACCTTTCTTATAATAGGCTATAGTGTCTAGATAATTTTTTGCATCTTTAGCTCCAAACCCTGGAATCCAATAAGAATGCACCAAAGTATATATTTTCTTATTCCATTCAATTAAAACAATGCTTAACATGCTATTTTTATAAACATAAATTAGGCATATTAGGCATAACTGGGCATAACTAGGGAATTCTTTCGCAGAATGAGAATGCCTCTTCTTTTAGATCTAAACCAGAGCCTACCAGAATGCAATAATTCGTTAATGATAATTTAACATCCTTATTAAGTACATATGTTTCTTGTAAAAATACTATTTGAACTTTATGTAGCTTCAGGTATTTAAGCAGGTTTCCCCATTTTATTGGATTGCTTAATCCATTAATGCTAACAGAGACATATTTAAAATCAGACATTTATAAGAGAACATATTACTGAAAAATACTTTTATGTACAGAACTATTATATGCTTCAGAGATAATGAAAAAAAAAAACATTCAGCTATGGACAAATCTTTTAAAACAATTAGAATATTATTTAGCAATATAACCTTAAAACATTCTACCATGGAGTAACAGATTCCTAGTTTATTGATAAAATCAAACAAATGACATATCGACCTCCTGGTTAGACTAACTACACTTCGCTCCTGCTTCTGCTTCATGCATGCATGTCCCCTATCTTAGTATGAATCACTTTAAGAAAGTCCCTCTATATGTTGTTATGAAATACAGGAAAATGTTAGTTAGGTCCTGTTTCAGTTTAAATAAGCCATATTACTTATCACTGTTCTCATCTTCCTTATAACATCTTCTTGATCCTCAGACTGCAAAAAGAAAGTTATCAGATCTTATTTTCATGTTTGCTATTATGAAGGTCAAGAAGTTGCACCCATCCATCCATTCTCAACCCCTTTTCCCATTTTGCACATGTTATACATGTCTATTTTTTCCTTATCTCTTTCTATTTCTGCGGATACTAGCTATCTTAATTAATTTACTATTTACATGAACTTCGTACTTCAGTTATAATCCACATGTACTATGCCATTTGAAAGAACAGATATACCATCCCTTATATATTAGGAAATTGTTATTCTAGTTCCTTCTTTTTATTATATACTTTAATTTCTTGCAATCAGTCTGCTATCTTATTTATGCATTTTATCAGAGGGAATTTAAACTAACATTAAATATTTTTAAAATAAAATGTATCAAATAAAATATATCTGTGATTTTTAAATCAAATACCAAGGAATATAATCACCAGTGTCATACCAGAAGTATTATAAGCTGTAGTGTGGTCCATGTGTTGTTATATAACAAGCAATCAAGCTGCTAATATATAACAAGCAATCAAAACTACAAACCAGTTGTTAGTTTCAAAGCTAATTTTTTACCTTTAATTTGTCATATTATATGAATATGTATATTCCTGGTGTATGATTTAATATAATGTGTTTTAATTCCTAGATATGCATGTTTTAAAGTTAATGTATCAGTATTAATACTTAAAGCACACTACATTTGCAATTTTAATATTCTAATATATCACTTTGGTTCAAAGGGTGAGTTGAAAGGTCAACTTTGACTTTAAGGAAGAAGAAGGTAAGAATAACAATTTGTAGAACCTTTTAAAGTTTCTAAAGCCTCACAAAAGTGCTTGCACCATAAATAGCTTCTTTTAAAGATAAATTTCTGTTAAAGATGCAGAAATAATTTGTCTAGCTCCACTTGCCTACACAAAAATGCTTGTAGCATTCATAGGTGAATTTAAACACTTCAGTATTAAATATAAAGGTCTATATTAGATCACCGAATACTTAAAAAAGTGAACGGTGATTAATCGACCCTATGTAAGCGAAAGCTTACAATCTCGAACTGTCAAAACAGTGATTTTTTTTCTTAGGGAAAAAAATCACTGCTCCAAAACACATACACACAACACAAGCAGACCAAAAAAAACAGCAATCCACGCACATACACCTAAAATCTGACACCTAACCCTACACTAAACTATACACACACCACTAACTATCCACTTACCTTAACCCAAACCCTAAGGTCCATCACTATCGCACACTCACCTCTCCCGCTCCCTAACCCTAACTCACTTAACCCGCCCTAACCCTCACATCCACACAATCACACACATACCTAACCTGTGCCCTAATCCTAACTCACCTAACCCGCCCTAACACTCACATCCACACAATCGCACACTTACCTGAACCTGACCAGTAACTTTCCACCACAGCACTGAAAATACCAAAGCAACAGAAACGGACAACCAAATTCTTTCCCTAGGAAAAAATTTGGGTTTCTGTTGCTTCGATATTTTAAGCTATCACTGCATAGGGTTTGATAATAGAACATTCTAAGGTTTGAAACCTCGATGTTCTAATATAGACCCAAATATAAGCCATTCAATGCCATCTAATCAAGATATAAAACCAATGAGACATTTTAAACTGTCAGATACTTCTAAAATACAGTTAATATCTGTTCAGAACCTCTTTATGTACAGATAAACTCACAATAATTGTGAGTGCTCATTTTTTAACCTTTGTTTTAAAATAAAGGCTTAGCAAGTTACTTTAATCAGTACATAACTGCTAAATATAATAAGAAGGGAACTCACTGTGGCATAGATGATATAAAATGATGATTCCAACATTTCATATGCAGTTATTTCTCAGGTTGTCATGCATTATTTTATATGAAGCTTTCTATCACACTTTAAAGGAGATCTAACAATAAAACTTATGTTGAAAGAATGCCAGTAATGTCTGATAAGACTACAGTTTATATAGGTGTTAATGATGTGCTAATTGTTTAGTGACATTCCAATACTTTCTTTTGTATATGTAAAACATCCACTTATCTGAATTAGAATACAGCTTAGCATAGTTTTTTGCTTATCATTTTAAATTTCAAGCACTATGTTTTGTAACAAAGCACAAAACCATATTAAGAAAGCTTCATTATAGCAATATTTTATAGTTAGTGATATATATGGCATGACTGCTTACAATCTATTTTGAATTAGCTTATATATATATATATATATATATATATATATATATATATATATATATATGGATAGATATATAACTTAAAAGAAGATCATTTGAAATAAGGAATAAAAAATATTTACCTTGTGAAAAGTGACATTATTATCTCATCCTTACTATTTATACACTCCTTTATGTTACAGAACAAATATTACAATGAGAATGAATTCATTTTTCATTAATCTTTCAGTTGATACTGTTTTTCACTTTAACTGATCATCCTTTCTTTGTTGCATTTCATTTGGAGATGTAGACAAACTCCAGTTCATATCTTTCATTTTTTCTAGAATTTTATTCCTCTGTATAATAAAGTGCCTTCCAAAGAGTTAAAAGTCTGATATCCTTTTGTAAGATGCATCTTTATTTTTGTTGGAAACAAAATGTATGCTTTAATATTATTTTTCTTTATATCCTTTATAAGTGGTACACAGACTTTCCTTTTTGACATAATTGAAGTTGAATAATCATTCTCAAATCTTGTAATGTTTTCTTTTATTTTAGTTTAACTGGATAATTAGTCTATGTTGTTTATAAAATAAGATATTTATACTGGCTGGAAAAGAATCTAACAATCAACGACCTTAGTGTAGGATTTTTATTTATTGATTTGTTGAAAAGTGATCTATGTGCTCTTGCAATACCGAAGGAAAGAGATTCAGACAGGTTCAATGTCTTAGGCTGCCAGGTCTTTAGAAATTGAACCGTACTGTCTCCTTCCTCTTTCTCAGGGATGCCACAAAACCTACTGTTGTTCCTTCTGGATCTGTTTTCTAGATCTTCTATTTTTTTCCCTGAAATAATTTATTTTATTTCAGGAGAAATTCAGTATTATTTTGTCTCAATCATTCTTCCATCTAAATCAGTCATTGCCTCTTCCATATTTGAAATTTATGAGTATTGTTGTTTAAAAGCTTCATGCAGCACATTTACCTGTTTTTTTTTTTTTTTTTTTTTTTTTTTTTTGCATTCCTCCTTAATGATGTCTATTTTGCTATTTTGCTTTACAATTTATCCATCTTTATAGAGTTCATTTATGTTGCTAAGTATGGACCGAATGTCTCTCTTCAAAGTATTGTCCTGACTGCTGGGTTTAGAGTGACTCATTCTGAGGGAAATAGTTTCTTGATAGGAAAAAGGGCTGAAAATGGTTTCAAAGTTATTTTTCCTGTAGTAGTTTTTTTTCAGAAGTAGTTTAATTACACATCCATCTATCCAATTCTGAAACATCTTCTTTGAATTTTAATGTAAAAATCCTGTCAGATATGTTAAAATGAAGCAGAGCAACAATACAGTGCTATTAACTGCTCACCATCTTGGTCATGCCCTCTGTAGCTAATATTCTAAGTGTTACACATACCTTAGTTGCCACAGGTATTGATTCCCCTCGGTTTGCCCTTCCTGTCAATTGACGACCACAGAGGTTGCAGAGTTCCTGTAGTGTGTCTCTATCCACCCTGTAGCTCACTACATTTTCAACCTCATACAGACCAGGAAATTTAAACAGTGTCTAAACACACTTCTCTTTCTTGGCTGTGGTCTGTTAGCAACAGCAGCAGCATAGACTTAGGCATGTTGCACATAACACATGCAGAAGAGTAACAGCCGCCCCTAATATTCTTTCCATGTAGAGGAGTTGCTGTGGCTGGATTCCAATAGGCTTTGGAATTCGAGTGCACATGATTGTTTCATAGCTTGTTGAATAGCTCCTCCATCTTGGATTGGTTGATCAGCATACAGTTCAGTTACATATGCTGTAATTAACATTCCATGGTATTTACTGTGTTTGCACAGCATTACACGAGCACATGGTTTTATACCACTGAGTAGGTAATTAATGAAGTTATATATTACATGTACCAGAAATACAAGCAAATCAGGTAGAAAAGATAGAGATAAAACAGGATTGCATGTAATAACTTTAATAGATATCATTTCATTCTTAACTGTGCTGACAGAATCAAGGGGCTAGTTCATCTCCAAAAACATTTCATATAACCTATCCAAGTCTGTTAGTAAAACTTGTTCATCAGAGGTAAACATGAACAAATGTACCAATTGCCCCTTTACTAAGCTAAGCTTTTATTTTATTACATGATTACCAATACATTATTGGCCTTTTATATCCACATATGTCCATTATTTAAATAACAATTTATTTTATTGAATGGGGGGTTGATTTAATTGTAGAATGCTTTAATTATTTAAATATTACTACTATCTTTTTAAAGTGTTCATAGAATTATTGCTATACATCTATTGACTTTTAGACTTTACACTGTATAAGGATATTAGTAACAGGATTAATAATTCTAATCTTTTTCATAAACCCAACTTTTGAAATGCATATCTTCACTACAACAAGAACTGATGTTGCTATGGGTTCCATTTGCATCCTTGGCATACCCTCGCTTCTCCAGTCTTGTTTTTTGAATTTTTATTTTGTGTTTCCCATCCCAGATGTATTTGTAGATACAAACTATATACCATTGCATTGTCCTTGTATTAATTAATGTAGAGATTGTACAGGATGCTGTAGTTCCTCCAATGTGCATGTCAGTCAATGCAAAACATTGATGTCTGACTGAAAGACTTAGTCAAAGAGTTTCTTCTTTTTCTAGGTTGTTTACCTTATTTAGGGAGCAGCATTTGGGTGGTGCAGGTGGGAGTTGGTTTCAGTGCACGGTTTTATTAGTTAGTGCTGTTTTTTAAATGTTTTCTCTATTATACTTTTGTATTTAGTAGATTTAGGATAATTCTAAGGAAGGCTAGGTTGGGGGAGTCATGAAAAGAAGGAGCTTAACTAAAACTACAGTTAAGAGCTTTCATCATCTACTGACATCCTCAGAACCATTGAATAACCTGCACTATGCAAACAGCGAATAAAACACATAGGCACAAACACTCCCTTCAGTTTTGTCCAATAGTAAAACAAGGAACATGAATAACTTCCAATCAGATACCTTACAAAAACATCCAATAAAAATTAAGAATCAACTCCATACCTCTTGAATAATTATGCAAATACATCCACACATACTGTCCAACAAATTACTAGAACTACAAAGACCAATCCTGTGTGGGGAAAAAGAAAAGATGACAAATAAAAACAAATAATGAGAAAGTCATACTCTGGAAAAAAGTTTTTTACACTCTTTTGCTCTGTTTTTCAGTTCACTGACAATCAAAATGGATTCATTAAGCCCTGGTGCATAGTGGCATTGCATTTCAACTGCCACATCATTTCACGGTGTAACTGGTGTTTTTCCAGTCACTCAATAAAACATCACATCCCACCTGCTGCAACACACAGAAATTAAATTTAACAAAGTTGCAACATGTCAGTGTATCTCTAGCTAGTGCGCTCTTACTGTCTTTTTTTCTCAATACTGTAAACATGCTGATATATTCTTTTGTTCAGTGCATTGTTGGTTTTGCCAATGTAAAAAGTGGTAGATAACCCACACCGTGCCATATAAACCACCTGCACTGATGTACAGTTAAGTCGGCCATACATAGCACTGTTGTTAATGAAATTAAATAAAAAACCTTCCATGCTGGCATCAATGTACCAACACTGGTGACAATAACCACATTTGATAGTTCATGAAAACCCTGTAGTAGTAGACTTTTTTGGATTTTCTAAAATTCATTTGATGTTAAAGCAATTATTGAAAACAAAAGTAGGGGGTTGAATAAAAATAAATTTTAGGTGGTCATCACAATATAGTACTGACCAGTTTTTTGTTAAGTCTCCCCTAATTTCTTAGAATCACTAGTAAAATGCAGCAGCATGTTACTGTTGAAGTTTGTAACTGCGCTATTGGAAGTCTCCGCATCTTCATCCACTCTATTAAACTGCAGACCACGCTTAATAATCACTCCGTACTTGCTGGACCTTCCTTGGATAACTGTCTCCCAGGCTACATCAATAATATATGCTGGGTAACCTCTTTCCAAGGACATGGATTTTAATACCACAAACTAGTGTAGACATCTTTGGTCATTAGATGTAAGTCAGGAAATGTGAATACACTGACTTTTCACCACTCTCCACTTTTGATGGAGGGGGTGGTTACTCTGAAAATGCAAAAATGAGTTAAAGAACACTGGTAATTGTAGTCTTGACTGTACCAAAGTTGATTTTCTGCACATAAATATCAAGAAAATGCATACCTTTCAGATCAATGTGGGATGTAATAAAATAAAAAAAAAAAAAAAAAAAATATATATATATATATATATATATATATATATATATATATATATATATATATATATATATATATATCTGATAAAACAAAATATCCCAAGAGATGTTTTTGTTATATATATATATATATATATATATATGTGTGTGTGTGTGTGTGTGTGTGTGTGTGTGTCCGCTCAAGATCTCTCACAAAATCAGCAAGTAATTCTCCATCCCCAAGCCAGATGAAAAAAATATCGTCCAAATAGCAGTAGTAACAAGGGCAGTATATATGCATGCTTCCATCAGAAATGGAATGTAATTGATAGCTTTGTTTCAGAACCTGCTGCAAGCGCATTTACCACTAGGCTTTGTATCCTTTACTTCCATTTGTACAGCCCTAAAGCAGTCTGTAATATCACCAATAAATAACATCGGTGACAGAATACAAGTTCATCTATTAGTTTTTTTTTTTTTTTATATTTACTTTTTGTTGCACAGGTTAGTCTCACTGTCATAGCTCTCAACCTCTTGGCACAGACAAAGCCAAAAATAATGGAAGGGCAAAGCCCTAAAAATAGGGATACATTTTAAATATTGTTCTTATAAACTTAGAAAGTTGCTAGAATAAAAGGTCTTGTGTTACCATGCATTTTCTGAAGGATATGAAGTCTGAAACTCAAATGCCAATTATTATATAGTGAATTTAGTCTTCACTGATTTGCCATAAAAATCCAGAAATCCACAAATTTTATGAGGAACAGACCAAAAATATGAAGCAAAAATCTTGACATTCTGCAAAAATCTAGACAGATGAGAGGTATGCTCATTATGTCTGCACTCTATTTCTAAGGGAGACTTGAGGCAATCTTCATATTGACTAGGGATTATTTAGACAGAAATCATTAGAAATTACATTTTTCAATCAGTAAAAGTTGCCTATGGTCTGCTTTTTGATGCAGTGACTGGGAGATAAAGTACAGAGGTAGGTGTGTCAAACAAATAAACAGAGTAACCCATGAGAGTATTGATAACACTGCTCAGGAATTGAACAAATTGCATTTTCAACACAACAAGCATTAAACCTGCATGAATTCCAGTGATATATGTACAGATGTTACTTCCACTGATGGTAGAGAATAACATGCTCTGGTACTTCATTTGCAAGATTACAGCTATGTTACCACAGTCAGTGAGTCTGTTAATATTTTGAATAGATGAACGGAAACATTTCTAAGCCTATTTGTACTCAGAAAGACATTTGTATTGTCAGTCATATGTCTCACTGTCTGATCTGGGACTGTCACTTCAGTCAGCGGAACTGTCAGTGTTTCAAATTCAGTTAGGCAAAATATATACTAAGTTTGAAATTCCTCTAACTGAGACAGTTACATTTTTCTGAGATATAGCAACCTGGCATTGGCAATATAGATATATATGAGTTCTATGTCTATGTTTATATCTATATAAATATAGATAGTGGAATGTGGGGATGCTGGAAGAGCTTAATCCCCCTACAAAAACTGCATTGTTTTACTACATAATAGCAACATTTGTAGTTTATTATTAGTTGCACATATTTTCTTCAGTTTCTGGACTTAAGCTGTCAAGTCATGAATTACCAATAGGTCTCAGTCAATAGTCTTTTTAAAATGTTATTTTCTAAGTAATTCAAATTTTGCTATTATTTTGTTGCCTCTAAGATGATGGAATGTAAGATTGCATTCTGTTTGTATCACACTGCTGTTTACCATGATTAATAATGAGCTACTTAAAAAAAAATGCAAATCACGATCACTATGCTGTATAATAAGTATAATGCATTATTGTTACCCTGAACATGTCAAAGTCGTACTGTTACCCTCAAGATGTTGAAGTCATTCTTATGCAAAGATAAATGGTAGCATGTCTTTTCTGTGGGGACCACAGCATGCTACAAGAAGTGAGAAATGATACATGGTTAGACCATTTGTCTATAAAAGCACTGGTAACATTGATAGCTTTGCAAATGAATGTTCTGGACAATGGGAACAGCACTTGTTTTGTAGCCATCCATTTTACATAGACACATAGTGTCTACTTGGATTGCCAGTGATCCACAGTTGAAGATGGACTCAAAGAAGACAGAAGAAAGCTAAGAACAGAGAGGAAAATAATTCAAGTGCTGTTCTTCTCATCAGTGAGCAAGGTTCAGAATAGTCACTAGTGGTTCTGCTTTGAAACCCTAACTGGCAAAACCACAAGCAAAACAAGGACTGAAGACTAATATGTAAACACAAAATGGAAAAAGTAAAGTGTCAATACATACACTTTGACATTTTTGACATTAAAAGGTTTATATGAACATCTGGTGATGTTCAACTAACATTTTGCAGGGGATCAAGCCCCCTTGCACCCCCTATGTGGGGAGTTGCACCCCCACATGCCCTGCATATTATATATACAAACTATGAGATCACACTACAGTTAGGAAAAGGGTATATTTCCTGATCCCCACTGTAGTGCGATCTCCAGTCAAAATGTCAACCTCAGATGTGTGAATGTACACTGGCATTTGTTAAAGTGGATTCGATCAATGCTCCATCCAGTGTTCCCGGAACCTAGACAGCCCATTCGACCATCCAAGTTTCAAAGGGATGCCTTTCAACATTCTCAAGTTAAACTTATATATATATATATATATATATATATATATATATATATATATATATATATATATATATATATATATATTATACATACAAATTAACTTATGGTTGCACCTATTTGAATAAGGAAGAAATCTCACAAGCAAGAAAAGTGAGTCACTCTCAGTGCACACTTAGAAATTTCACTGGCAATGATTTACTGTGGAACTAATGATAAATGTTGTGTTCCCCATCATCTCGTGTATGGATAAGTGATGCACTAGTTCATTAAAGACTTGTACATGATACCCCTAAAGCAGCACAATACATTGTTCAGAATAGAAAAGGCAAGCTGAAGGACACATGAAGCATGCTGAAAGTGGGATGTCATAGATTGCATTACTCACCTGCCATACAAACTCAGAGGGGTGGCTGGTTATAGGACAGACATATACATAATTTTTTTTCAGGTAATGGTACAATGATCAGAGAGCCCTTCCATAATTGTACATGGGTATGCAGATCACAATGTGAAGGTACACAGCATATTGATGTAAAGATACAAAAACATATAAAGAAAAAGGATTTTTGTTATGTGGGAGTAATAAGGCTGAAAACCTTAAGTATCTGACCTGCAAATTTCTGAAATACTGTGCAGGCACTCACATAATTCTGTCTAGCTAGTCCAGTTATGTTTTAGATAAATCATTTAGAATTTTTTACTTTAATTTTTGAATCAGTCTGAAACCCAGTAAGTCCACTTTTCACCTCCAAGCTTGATCAGTACACCATTCCTGGATTATAAAAAGTATACCCACTTCCTTTTAAATCACTTAAAATTCTACACCTTATCAGAACAAAATGCTAGATGAACATCTGTTGTTAGGCATAATACAAACCAAGTCAAGTCATTACTGCTCAGATTTGGTTTACCACTGGCAGAGGCTTGCTTTATGCTCATATTTTAAATATTTGAAATAAAACATTCAGAATCCTTGAAAAACCTTAATGCTGTATGATATTATATGATATTATTTTTACATATAATGAATCTCTTTCTTTTTTGAAAGGATTCCATTTAACAAAATATGCATTATGTTGTCATAACAAAGAAAATTGTGCACCACTGTATTTCCAGCTCTAACATTGCATTTGTTCATAAACACTAATGCACGGTGCACATAAAGGAAGAAGTGTAACCCCCTGCTGTGGTGTTACAAAACCAAATTATCTTAATAATGTTTGTTTATGGACTCATACAACAAATTCCCAGGGAGAATAACTGCCTTTTATTTTACTGAAAGGACCTTGTAAAACGAAGAACATGATTTGATTTAAATTAGAAGAGACTTTTTTTTCCTTCAGACAGTTTTAAAATTTTTTATCAATGTTACACGATACAACCTGAGTTTACACTTTGTCAGGATTGCTGTTTACTCATTAAACTAGAAACATGCAGACTGCAGTGATTTTGAAAGCAATAAATAAAGATCATATCAATGCCTGTTAGCCGCTATCCTCGGAATTCAGGCCAGATTGAAAAGAAGCCCTTTCTATAGAAGCAAAGATAATTCCATCTTACATTAAAACATACTGTATCTTGAAGAATATGTCTCAGATACAATGCACAGGCATATTTTCAACATTGTTGTTATGTTCCTCAAGGGCTAGTGATTTTTTTGGATGTAACTATAGCTAAGAAGGAATTGGTCTAACCACCAGCATTCATAGGAAAAAATGCCACCGTCCCAAGTATTTGCACAGGGAAAGTATGCATTCACAACACATTTTTAATAATAGTATTAAGGGACAGGCTATGAGGACCTCACGTTTATCCTGTGATGACAAGGACTTTCATGAGGGACTATGCCGTCTACGGGATGACTTTATGGGTAGAGGGTATGAACATGTAGAAATTGACAAGGCATGTAGTAAAACAAATGAGGAAAGAGGGGGGAGGGCCAAGCCCTATTACTCACAACAAAATGATACAGTTAAGTACACTGAAAGTAGTTCTGTGAAAATGCCCATGGTTATTACCTGTACATCAGAGGTGAATAGGATTAGGGGAGTGGTCAGAAGTAACTGGCATATTTTACACGCTGATGCTTTTGTGTTGCTGTTATCTTTGTCCGAGGTGTTTATTCACCCTGCCACGTCCATCCTAGACCTATCGGAGTAAAAGGGTTTCCTTTGGCTTCACTTAAGTCCATAACCTCTTGCACATTCTCAGCAGTGTTTTGTGCATCTGAGAACATCACTGTTGTCCCATATTTTCTCCACTTTTTGATGACTGTCTTCACTGTGTTCCATGGTATATCCAATGCTGTGGAAATCTTTTTGTACCCTTCTCCTGACTGAAACCTTTCACCAATGAGATCCCTCTGATGCTTTGTAAGCTCTCTGTGAACCATGGCTTTTGCTGTAGCAGACAACTGAGTAAATGCCAGGAAAATTCTACTAGGACAGCTGAACTTTATTTGGGGTTAATCAGTGTCTTAAACTGATGGCAGGTGTGTACTCAACAACTCAGTAACAGTACCTTTCCATTGAAAGAAAAGGTCATTCACAAATCTTCTGTAACATATGATGTTGTGGAGATAACTGTTGTTGTTCAGCACATGAGTATTATCCCATTCCACTAATGAGTTGTTGGGTTTTGTTGCTTATTTAGAAACTACAGCTTTTTTGAAATTCACTTTACATTATTCAAGAAATGGAATTAGTTTTTTGGATGTGTATCTGCCGATAGATGATGGTGGAATTCAAACATCTATACACTGTAAAGAATGTCGTAGGAATAACTTGTTGGATCGATGTAGCATGCACCCCAAACATATATATAAGAATGTGTTAAATGGGCAGATGCTGAGGAATTCATGCTTACACACTAATAATGAGGATTTTTATTATGGCTAATGAGACTGTTACTCAGGAATTTATGACAAGAGGATACAAAGAGAGGGTGATAAATGAGAGTGTGTGAGAGGTTATGGACTTTCAGGAAACCAAAGGGGAATCCCTTCTACTCCGATAAGTCTATGATGCACATGACAGGGTGAATAAACACCTCGGACAAAGATAACAGCAACACAAAAACAAGGATAGTGTTGACATATTTTAGTGATATTGGCTATGTGTGTCAAACCATCAGAGACAACTGGAAAATTCTGGCCAGTGATAAGACCATGAGACGAGTTGTGGGGGACATACCTTCTTTTTCTTTTAAGAACAACAAGAATATAAAACAGCTACTGTGTCACAGTCAATTTAAGAATGACATTGAGATCAACGTGACAAAACCAGGGACGTATCCCTGCAGAACATGTAGCTGTTGTAAATACATCACCAAACAACAGTGTTTTGTGCATCTGAGAACTTGCAGAACTTATTCTTTGAAGGTGTATATGGATTGCAGAACTGCTCTGTGTCAACTCTGCAACACATTCTATGTTGACAAAGCTAACCACCAACTTAAAGAGAGGATATCAAAAGATGTCAGTGATATACACATAAAGGGCATTACGAATCCATTATACAAACATATTTCCAGGAATATTTCCCATTATTTTTATTTCATGGTGCTGCAAGTTGTAAAAGCAAACATGAGGGGTGGTGATATGATGTTTTATATGCAGCAGGCTGAGATGAATTAGATTTGTGATTTACAAAGTGGGCACATGCCCTGGTTTGAACACTTAGGTTCATACTCATAGGTTCATAGGTTCATACTAGGCTATCTGCCCTAGGGCATTTATAAGCCTAGCCAGAGTGTGTATAGCTTTCGCCACTCATTTTAAATTAATTTTGCAATGCCCTTTTTTGAGGTTAGTATACTGTGCCTCTGTCTAACAGTGACACAGAAGTGATACCCGGGGTAAACCGCCCTTTTTCGAGGTTAGTATACTGTGCCTCTGTCTAACAGTGACACAGAAGTGATACCTGGGGTAAACCTATGATCTCCCATCCACTCATCAAGATTCCTCTTGAAGAGAGTCAATGAGGGACTCTGCCTAACCTGGACTGGGATTTTATTCCAGAGTGAAGGGAGCCTCTGGGTTATGAATCTGTCCCTCCAGCATGTCCTATTTATTTCAGTGCTGAGGTTCAAGTCCCTCGAGTGTGTAGCTCGATGGGATTTGGATTTTCTGAGGTGCAGCATGTCCATTAATTCCAGGTTGGACATGGCTTTATACATCAGGCACAGATCGCCTCTGAGCAGGCGGTATGCCACTGAGTAGAGCTGGAGTTTCTTTAACCGGGCAGCATACGGCATCTGTTTGAGCCCCTTGATCCTCTTGGTGAGGTACTTTTGGGGTCTTTCCAGTTGCTGCAGGTGTCTGGTAAGGTACATCCCAAAAGGGGCATTGTACTCAATTATGGGCCTGATGAGGGATGAGTAAAGAGGCACGATGACCTCCCTGATCTAGATGTGAATCCCTTCATGATTAGGTGGGCTATATAAAATGTTTTTCTAACCACTTTGGCCACGTGGTTGTCAAATGAGAGATTGCTATCAACTTGGGTCCCCAGGTCCCTAATTACTTCTTCTGTACTTAATGGATTACCACCTATGTGATAATTTGTGGGCACTTTGTTTTTGCCAAAGGGGATGACTATACACTTTTTGGCGTTTAGCTTGAGGCCATGGCTCTGGCACCAGTTGTCTGTTTCTATGAGGCCCTTTTGGAGGATGCTTGTGTCAGCTGGAGAGTCTATTATGGCGCCCAGTTTGCAGTCATCTGCAAACTTGGTCAGCCCCAGTCCTTCCATGTTGGCCTGTACCTCAGAGAAATATATACCGAACAAGAGAGGTTCCAGGACTGAGCCTTGTGGGATGCCACTTGTAACTGGTTTGGAGTCTGACATGGCTCCAGCTATTCTAACCATGTGGGTTCTGTCCTTGAGCCAGTTTGCAACCCATCTAGTGACATAGGGGTTTATATTTAGGCTGGTGAGCTTATCTATAATGCCTGAGTGGGGTATTGTATCGAAGGCTTTTGCGAGGTCCAGGTAGGCTGTGTGGACCACCTTCCCCTTGTCAATGGCCTTGGTGACTGTTTCAAAGAAATTGACCAGGTTTAAGAGGCAGGATCTGCCCTTAACAAAGCCGAACTGGGTAGGACCCAGTGTCTGTAGGTCCCCAATATCTTTATTTATAAGGTCCATGATGATCCTTTCCATAGCTTTGCAGACCAAGCTAGTGAGACTTATGGGGCGATAGTTTCCAGGATCCATTGAGGCACCACCTTTGTGGAGAGGGACTACTGTTGCTGTACGCCACTGTTTGGGTACATATCCTGTAGTAAGGCTGAGATTGAACAGTAGTTTTAGGTTTGGGTTTAGCTCATCTTGGAGTTCATGTAGGACGCAGCCCGGGACACCGTCTGGTCCCATTGATGCTGTGTTTCTTGCTTTGGAGAGGGCAGCTCTTACCTGAGCATCTGAGATGTCAGGGGGGCAGCACTCTGCTGGGATAGATATTAGCCCTTTTGGTGGGGAGGGGGGGGAGAAGTTTGCGCTGAAACTGTCAGCTAGGATGTTAGCAATGTCTGTGGCTTCAGTGTATTTTTTGTCATTTTGGACTAATTCTGAGCATTCCTTTAAAATCAGCATTGAGAAGGCATTGTCTGAGATCAGTCAATTGATTGGTTGCATATGGTTTTTAAAGCTGTATGCTTGTTTTAGCTTTCTAGATCTGATGAAGGGCATAGTGAATTATGAAATCACTTAGTTTTTTTTATTTTTTACATGCTATTAAATTTGTTTTTAGCTGAAGTCGTGGTGGTGATACTGTTGTTTTGGCTGTTTATCTCTGTTACGTTACAGTATTCACCTACAGTGGTTGGCTTGTATAATTTGCTGCTGTTGTGATATATATATATATATATATATATTTATATATATATATATATATATATATATATATATATAGATATATATATATATATATATATATTTATATATATATATAGATAGATATAGATATAGATATATATATATATATATATATATATATATATATACAGTCATGGGACTGTGAGAGATGTAACCCTCATATTGTGGATTCAATGGGAGTTCTGCAAAAACACTTGCTTTTTTTTTTGATTGGACATTGTATCAATGTATTTTTTTTTATGGAATATACCAGGATATATTGCATTCTGTAGGACTAATATATTTAGATAGATAGATAGATAGATAGATAGATAGATAGATAGATAGATAGATAGATAGATAGATAGCGTCTATATTAGATAATCGAATGTTTGAAAGTTCAACTCTCATATGGTCGACCCCATATGATCGAACTTTCAAAAGTCCGAATACCTAATAAAAATAAAGTACACAGAACACCTACCTGAAGCTTTTAAGCAGGGGAGCAAGCCCCCTGCTCTGCCTACACCCCTGCTCTTTAAATATGCCAACTCTGAGATTGCACTACAGTACAGAAAAGGGAATTATTCCCTTACAGAGATCTCTGTTACAACATTCGAACATTTAAAAATCCGATCATATGGTTTCAACCATATGAGATTCGGAATTTTGAATGTTCAAGCATTCAATATAGACCCAGATATTATATACATACATTATATGCTTACCTTCATGTATAAATAATAGTCCATCCTAATGCAAAGCTTATTTATACCCATAAATCAAAAACATTAAGCTCAGAAACAACTGATTGTTAAATTTTGCTATGAACATATGCAATAAGCAGATATATTATAATGTAATTTAATATAATATAATCAATCTATCCACAACCCATTTTTCCCATGTTCACACATGGGTTCAGGGTGACACTTAAAACAGTGACAATCATCTAGAGCTAATATTTACACATCAGAGTGGCTAGCCCTACCTCATTAGCTCTTCCACACCACACACACTTACTCCTGTGGTCAATGTAGAGTGTGCAGTCCACCTACTGCATGCCTCTGGAATATGGGAGGAAACTGGAACACACTGAAGAAACCCATGTAAACACAGTGAGGACATGCAGACTCTACACAGAAGGCACCCCAACTGAGAAGTGAACCAGGAAACCGCTTGCTGTGAGGTGAAGAATCTATGTGCTGTGCCACTGTGCTATCCTCCACTAATATACTATAATATAACATAACACAATATAATAAATATATATATATATATATATATATATATATATATATATATATATATATATATATATATATATATATATATATATATATATATATATATACATATATATATATATATATATATATATATAGGTCCCCTTTGAAACATCTAATTTCATAACACTGAGACCAGAACATCAAAAACCCAAAACATCTAAAACCCATAACATTGAATTTCATAGCATCTAACAGTACAAATCACATGAAAATAACACCCCCTCCACATATAGTGACAACAAACTACCAAACACAACGTTTACTACATTTCTGCAGGGGGCTTGATACGGTGGGGTTAGGAAATTAACTTTTTCCCACTGTAGTGCGATCTTGGAGTTGGTATATTTAATTTATGGGGGGGTGCAGGGGGGCTTTCCCCCGGCAGAAACATAGTAAAAAGTGTGTTTGGTAGTTTGGTGTCATTATATGTCGTTATATGTGGAGGGGATGTTATTTTCATGTGATTTGTAGTGTTAGATGTTACGAAATTCGATGTTATGGGTTTTAGATGTTTGGGGATTTAGATGTTCTGGTCTCAATGTTATGAAATTAGATGTTATGAGTTTTAGATGTTTCAAAGTAGACATACATATATATATATATATATATATATATATATATATATATATATATATATATATATATATATATATATTGTATTGATTATCTACTTATGTAGAATGTTTGCTTTGGCAGGTGCATAATATGCAATGGAGAAACACTGGGGGCATCAGACTTATCAATTTAGATAAGTATAGTCGGCTGCTGTCAATAAAAGGTACATGCAAGTAACATGATCTATTAGGTATGGATTTTTCTAAGATGCAAACTTGCCTTGAGGTGAGAAACACAGTATGACATCTGGTGTTGTAAATAATCTTCAGCATGTAACATGAAAAGGGCTACCACTCATTTAGTTAACCATGAGATGGAGTGTGATGAAGGTGACATCTGTCACCAGCATGAATACGTACATGAAGAGAGTTTTATATACTACCTAGAGGAGGATACAGATTTAGCAGAATCATTAATTTTGCATTGAACGTGTTAAAAAATGGCTACTAGAAAGAGCTATATAGCAAAAATGTGGAGACATATAACTGATACTTGAGATTTTTTTCTGTCTTGCTCAACACCCTCAGAAAAATAAGTTATAAGCAAAATACATGAGGTCTGGAATCATTAACAGTGTCTCTTGTCATTTAATAAAAATGATGGGGATACTATTTAATGGACGTAATATAACTTCTTAGATCTGATCTGTGATCTCTTAAATAGGAAAAGTTTTATCTGTTTATGATCTAGGTTAATTTAATACAACTTTGTAATGATATTTTTTTTCATTAAAAGTTTAATATAGGACCATTACAGTGTCAATGCTGGTGGATGGGTTGGGGGGGGGGCTTGCTTTCTACACCTAGTCACTCATCCAACTAAATGCAAGCGAAACTTGGATAAAATAGAACAGGTGCTCGAGCTCAGGAAACAGAGCCTAGGATTGCAATGGGGAAATGTCCTGCTGGAATCTAAAATGTCCTAAGACACCCAGAGGCAGGACAAAGCATCAAAACTGGAGATGAGGGAGATGATTAATATACAGGCAAATATAGGAATAGATTCAGAATAAAAATGTATTAGGCAGAATAGACAGGAGTGCTCTCAGCTCATAAAGAAGTCAACAATTCTTTTAGTGGATTAAAAGAGAAAAGGTGCAAATTAAATTGCTTCACAAAACTAAACTAAAAGTAATGCATGCACACAAATAGCTACAGATGGATAGATAGATAGCTAGCTAGATAGATAGATACATAGATAGATAGATGAGATAGATAACTAAAATGAATGAATGAATAAATAAAGAAACTAGGACTTTCAGGAAATATCTGCAGATCATAAGTCAGGAGGAGGCAATGCAGAAGTGGCTACATTATTTAACAGAATAAAGAAGATCAAACAGAGCTTGTTAGGACTATTAAAAGGGAACGTTGGATAATATCTAAAGGAACACTAGAGAACAGAAAAGTAGCTTTAGACAATATATACACTCTAATAAGGATTATCTCTATTTTCTAAAGACCTTCTTTAAGTATGGAATGAAATGTAGTGTCAGAATATAATGAAATAATAGAAGAAGATTTTAATGTTACATTTGGCTTTCACCTCAATAAGTTATATGGAAAGAAGGAATACTATAATAGGACTACACATTTTTAAAAAAAATATGATACGCATAGGGAAGATATCTCCCAGCTAAATGTCTGGAGCTATTTTCTCCAAAACCAATCGGACTATGCCTTTTTAAGAAATGACCAAATCCAGCAGAGCAGATTGGATTATGTTTTAGTCATGCAGAAAGATGCACATTATAAGGCAGACATGAAAATAACAGGATAAATACATTTCAGATCATACAGTTGTTTCCTTAAATATAGTATTATGGAATGAGCATAGCAAACAGAGAAATTGGAAATGGGGGAAATTGTGAATATAACCTTATAACTAAAGAAGATCAGAATAAAGAATGGCATTAAAATATATTCTTTTGAGAGTCGTACAGGAGAATGAGAGTGGTAAAGAAAATATTGGACCAGTATGATAGGGTGGGATAAAAGCTCCAACAAGGGTGCATTAATGATGGAGGAAGGTGTTTAGAGCAATGTGAGCCTTCAAAAGAAGATTCTGGTAGCTGTTCCTAGATGAAATGTAAGGACAGTATATGGAAAACTGTTTTCCACTCAGAACTACCAGAGGTGTTGTGACAGTTTCACATTTTTTATAAGGTACTAGTCTACTCAGTCTTTATCAGTAAACTAGGATAACATCAGGCTGGGGGATGCATGTTGACTTGCTGAAGAAAAGTTCAATGAATGACAATACAGTGAACCTACATCCCTGAAAACAACTTTCAGCAAACCTCAAAGTATTTTGAGGACAAACCCCCTACACCCTCCAAAAGAGAACACCCTACATACCCTATCAAACATATGTATACCAACTAAATGGGCACACTGAGAAAAGTGCAAACTCCATGGTTCCACTTCAATACATCTAATTCTCATAACATCGAACCTCAAACACTGTCAACATAACATCAAAAACCCAAAACACTGAAAACTCATAACATTTGAAAACTCAGAACACTGAAACTTTGCATTATAACATCAAAAACTACAAAGCACATGTAAATAACATCTCCTCCACCTATAAAAATGCCAAACTAAAAACACTTTTTACTACATTTCTGCAGTGGGGCAAGCCCCTTTGCACCTCCCTAACCCCCATAAATTAAATATACCAACTCTGAGATCACACTACAGTGAAAAAAAATTAATTTCCTTACCCCACTGTATTGCAATCACCATACAGAATGCACAAATAATGTCTAAATCACTTACCTGTATGGCCTAAAAGTAGGTACAGACTGACAAAATAAACACTATATAAATAGTATAAATTCCTACACTATATAAATAATAACTATATAAATAAAACTACAATGTCTTACAGTGATACCACAAGATTAACAGATTAAACTATAACATTTACATGTTTAATGATACACTACTAGATGTTATACATTTTCAATGTTATGAAATTCGATGTTATGAGTTTTCAGTGTTTTGGGTTTTCGATGTTATGGTCTCAGTGTTTTGAGTTTTGATGTTATGAGAATTAAATGTTTTGAATGAGAACCAGTGCCATTACTGCTAAAACTGACTTTCAGCAAAATTACTTCATGGTATTGGCACTTACTGAAACTATATTTGTACTCTTGTCTGCCTCCCAGCTGGATGTAGTGACCTTGAAAATGCGATATGCCTAGCGGGGTTAACCTTGTCCAAAAAAGTAAGTGTATGAATAAATAAGTTACACCACCCATTGCTTGAGCTGGGTGCTAACAGGCTGTCTTGAGTGTGTTTGGTTGTGTATCTCTCCTGTAATCTTCAGTGGACGCTGACCATAAGAAATGTAACACCATTTTATCTCTTCTCCTGGTTTTGCTGCTTGCCTACCACTCTGGTATATATGTCACAACCTCTTAATGTTGCTCAGCTTAACTGCTTAGCTAATCATTTTATGAAGTAATTAGAGGGACAACAGCTCTGCTTTCACCATCTCATTGGTCTTCATGCATGTCCACTAAAGCACTTTAATTACAGAATGCATTAGTCCATTACCATGTTTGACTTTAGCACTTGCATGCATGCAAATAACTGCCTCACTGACACATGCTTAAGTGCTGCAGCACTATCTGTGAATCATATTCTCATGTGAGTGAGCCTTTTTGGTACAATTCTTGTGAATTTTACAGAAACATTTTTTTGTAGATTAACTCTAGCTAATTCAGGTATTAGACTTGCCATATTAAATGTATACTCTAAATGTGAGTACAGAAAGTATTCCCATGATAACAAGATTATGTTCTACTTTTTATGACCTCATCAGGGTGACAGCTAAGTTTAAGTAGTGGTAGCAGCAGCATCTACAGCTGCTGAGGCATCCTCCTCAGGGGAGGGATAGCAAACAATGCAATTTTCTGATTTTTGAATTTTGTGTTAAAATATTTGCTAAAGCTAGGGTTGCCACATTTTCAAACACCCAAAGTGGGACATTTTTGGTACAAACATCAGATTTTGCAGGCCAAAACATACCCATGGCCAGTACAAAGGACAGAACTTCACTTTTTTTGCCTAAATAAAAGCTTATTCTTGTAGCATTTTTTGTTGCTTATTCTGTTTTTGATAACATTTAGGTGTTTTAGATACAGAATAACTTTTATGCAACTATTACATAAAATATAGGAAATCATTTTGTTCTAAAATCTCAGGACATTTGGCATTTTTAAAATGTTTTAGCAGGACACAACTGCCCATCAGGAACTGTCCCTTGCAAAGTGGGATGGGTGGTAACCCTAGCCAAAGCAGAAAAAAAAAGGTTTATGCATCGCCATCTTTGGTAAATAACTCAGCTGGTTAATAAGGGATATGAAGCTTATGTGCTAAAGAGTTGTATTGAAAAGGAAATCTAAAGTATGGATACTTAGGCTAAGCTGTTTTATGTAGGGTGATGTTTACTCATGAAAAAGGGTTTCCTCAATGTACTGTAGTATCCTTTGATCTTTTTAAGCTACTCACTTCCTTTACTTCTGACAATTCCTCTGGGAAAATCATCTTTTCTCTGAAGTTCTGCGGAAAAAATCCAGAAACAATGAAGTTCATGAAGTTAACACACATCAAAAAAAGCTCTGAAACAGTATAACACTGTGTCAGACAGCATATACTCTGATTCAGTGCAGTGTAAAATGAGGTTGAAAAATGTTATGTGGCCACACTCTGAAAAATAGTGTGATCAATGTTATACAATGTGACTTGACGGAGATTATGTATTCAGAAGTATTTTCTTATGCAAAACCTCTGGGGTTATTGCAACATAAGCAAGCTATTCACTGTCAGAATTTTTAGACGTTATGCACGGATATGGACTGTTCTATGGCAGATCATGTAACCTGAGCCTCACAGCAGGCAGACAGCATACTTGTCATGATGCACTTCCTCGTGCATATGAACCACTGAAGTACAAAACAGGTACTGTTCAGAACACATAAAAGGGGTATGTACAGAAAAGTCCACACTATATCAATATTATGACTGGGAAAAGGAAGTCAGATTATAGGACAGCGAGAAAGTAGCAAGAGCAAACAGAAGAATGCACAGAAAGAAAAGGAGAAGGAAAAGTGACATGGACGAGGGAAGGATGTTTTATTTTGGGGGTGTGTGCCCTTTTTTATAGAAGATTGCAGTGGGAAAAATGTGGAGGGGTGGGTAATATCTGAAGATAGGAAGAAAGGAAGGTATGGGGTGGCAGCAAAGGTAGACACCCAAACATATTGTATAAAGACTTTTGGGAGGTGTTGATTCAAAAGGGGGATCACAAAGAAGACATGCAGACAAACAGAGAGAGGGTTCAAATGGTGATGGAGAGGATTGGACAGCAAGAAAGGGGGATACAATGATGGTGGATAGGGTGAGATGAGGGCAGCCTGCCAAGGGTGAACAAAACTAGAAGTCAGGAACCTCTGAGATTGATATCAGGCATGGACCCATTCACTGGTGTCCTGATGGTCAGAACCATACAACTCTGAGACTCTACAAATTACATGAGAATACACTCCAGGGTGTCACCTCAGGCATCCAGCTGCTGGTCCACCACAGTCTTTACTAGCCTATACACCTCCTAATGGTTGGTCTAGTGGGAGTTCTTGATGCTGCTTTATGATGAGAAGCCCAGCCGGCTCCAGGGGAAGCAGCATGAGAGTCCATCAGTGAACCCCCTAGGTTGTCTCCCAGAATGCCCTTCATCATCCTGCAGAGAAGCTGGCCTGGAAACTGCTGTTTACTCTGTAGGTAGTGATGAGGCTGATGTAGGGCGTGGTGAACTCTGTGACACCATGGTCAGCTTTGCACTGGATGTCTCATAAAAAATAACATAAATGGAGATAAATAAAACAGCAAAGGAAAATAATAAAACAAAGAAGATGACAGCGATAGAGAGAACAGCAGAAATGCAATGATTTGTACGTTTTTCTACACCTTTGTTCTACTGGTCCTGGAAGGAGAAAAATGCAGGCAGTAGGGCAATATGACAAGACTGAAGGATATGAAGTGAAGTATCCTCTCATCATGTGCAGCACAGTAGCACCAAATTGTTAACCAGAGTCTGAGTGTGTGCATGTGTGCGTGTGTGAGCATGTGTGTGTGTGAGCATATGTTTGTGTGTGTGTGTGTGTGTGTGTGTGTGTGTGCGCGTGTGTGTGTGTCTGTGTGTGTGCACAATGGCCATTGGAGCTTAACATGAATAACATCAATATGCAAATGATTTGCACAGCCTTTTGGTGGTAACAGTGTCCAAACAGGATGCCTACAGAGAGTATCAAATTTGTGGATATGGGGCACAGGGTACCCCGTACCACATATAATATGACTCACAATACAAGCAGTAATACACAAGGGATATGTAATCATGCAGTAATACTGCACCTAGACAAACAAAATCAAACGTAAATATATAGCAGCCTGACATTTGCATGCCATTGTATGCCAGGCATACTTGGTTGCAACTGGCAGTGGAATGAACAGTAATACAGTACGTCATGTCAGACAGAAAAGGGCAGTGAGCAGTACTTGTACAGTGATCACATATGTTTAAAACACCGAAGAATGCAAACTGAAAAACTACTCCAAAGGAGATCTACACCATTAATTGCATTGTTGCAGCTATGCTCAGTACTGTCAGGAAATCTGGCAGAAGTAAGGGCAGTACTACAGTTACACATGCATTTACCCAAGATATAAAGCAAAGCAAAACTAAAAAATGGTTAACTTAATTAGCAGCATTGCAAATGCTAGCAGTCCTGTGCTATGCTAGTGAAGTGGACAGATATACAAGACATGACAGCAATTCAATATACACCACCACAATGCTTGGATGGTCTTGTCTGCTTCCTCTGGCAGGTGACCCTGTTCTACTCGATCTCATTAGGCACTGAAAGACACAAAACAGTAAAAAAAGAAACATATGCACCACCCACCCACATACATCACCAACTTGTTCTAGATATAAAATAAGGCCTAAGTTTGTAAAAACAATCAGTGTGTAGTCACACATACTGTAGTACTCAGTCTCTCTCTGTCTAATATTTTAATCCCGTTGGTATTGAATGTCAGGATAGTGCCTCCTCAGGTTGCAGTACTGATATTGGAGCAGTTTTGTAGGCTGAGTGATGCCCATGGTATCACTTACCATTTTGCCAAGTGAGTGTCATACATTCTTCTTATACTGGGGCACTCACATGAGCTCCATTCAAGTGCCCAGAGAGGTGCTGGTGTGGTAGTTGGAAAAAAGATCTTGGTGTCCCATCTACTCTCCATGGAAGCCTTTCCAAATTCAACCTTTCCAGAAGCCATAGTCAGTTAAGAAGCTGATACCAAGGGGGAAATGGTAGCCGAGTTGCACTGACACTTATCTCCGAAATTATATAATGTGCAAGGCAGCCCAAAGCCAATGTGCAGTAGTACAACAAAAACAGACATGCTCGGAAATGTGGGGAGGGGAGAATGGCCGATGCTTGCCTGTCACACATGGTAATGTGCCCCTGCAACCATAGGCAAAATACAATAGGATGGCAACACTCTGCTATTTCTGTCATGATCTGCCATTGTGCTCATTAGGTTTGTTGCTGGGTTGTCAAAGCCCAGGTGCATGGTTTTAATGGAGCTCCTGAGGTATATAAGGATTGTACCAAAGACTACCATCCAAGTGTATAGGTAGGCATTGGCCCAGCAGCATGATTTACAGCAAATATCTTAAGGCACAATATGCCCAGTTAAGAAACACTTTAGGGAAGTTACTTCATTAGCATAATTGCTGTGCTATAATCCCAGTAGTACTGTAATCAAAGGTGCAGTCACCATTGTAATGCTCATCGCACTGTCAAAACTGCAACAGCATGGCAAGCTTATATTAAAATAAAGAATATTGGAGTGCTATACACATTAAAATGTGCACTATAGCAGCTGTGATAAGGGGACACAAACCATTAGCAGGTAGAGATGCAGATGAATATACTTAGCATATTGTGGGCATTTTGCTCAACAGCAACCTGCATCCAGTGGGACTGATAACACAGAGACTGGGAAAGGGCACTAAAAACATATAAGGTACAAATCCATCTATCCCCATCCCACCGGATGGCCTGCTGAATAATGCAGACTGCTGGAATAGCCCTGTTGTACCGCAGTACAGACAGAGAGGAATGTGTTGGAAGGCATTCCTTCTGCCACAGGAGTACAGTGGACACACAAAGAGATGTAAGGGAGGTACACATGCCAGATCAGTAAGGCAGAATATGCATTCTATGGGACACATGTTAGCACTGTCTGTGGAGGCACAGTTCCCAGCAAATGGATCACAAGCCACATGTTGCACAATCCATCTCCAAACTGTCCCAACTGCATGGCAGTGGGAATGTGGCCATTGTAAATACAATCCAACAAGCATGTCTCTTATTGCAGTCACAGCTGAATTACATGTGGTAGGTTTCTGAGATGATGTGTGAAATATTTGTGCCCAGTTACTGATCATAGGTGTATGTTCCCATGTACAGTACTACAATGGCAAAGACAGAGATGTTACTCCAGCTTCTGTGGGGTGATGACAAGTACATTACCATCAAAGACAAGGCTGACAGGACCTACTAGAAGTATGAATGACAAGACCCTGTGATGTATGTGAATGCCAGTCGTGGCACAAGAGATATGCACAACAGGTGTATTGCAGAGCCACTCACCTGGTAATTCATGCTCATGCAAAATGTCAAGCTATTATGCAATAGCAATTGGGCACGGGAGGAGGTCTGCCATCACAGACAGCCCTCATTAATACCAAAGAGTTCTTGGTGTTCTTGTATAGGGACAATGAGAGGGCAATGATACCTGATGGCAGTCTCTTTATGTAGGAGCTGGAGTCCTGACAACACTGCATGCCTCCGTCAAGACATAGCAGGTTAGTACTACTATAAGCCAGTAACAATGCCTAGTGGTACAACACTGACCTGATCTCGCTGATGGTAAATATCAGCATATCTCTCCTCTGGCAGACTTGGGATGTAAGAAATGCACATCTGGAACAAGGAGTATCCATGTGATCATTGTGTGAATAATATATTACCTGAAATTCTGCTGTTCCTCCTTACTATAACCCTAACCCACAAAGACACAATGCAAATCCTCATAACCACTAACACTGAAACTTTTGCAACAGCAAAATGTTTTGGAATTAATCTCCTAAGCCAACATTTACATTACCCAAATGCAATCAATCCTCCTTCTTCAAGCATCTAAAGCGGTCGACAATGTAAACGTGTCATATTTATGAAGCAGTTCCCTCAGTCATATAAGTACAGATGCAACCAAGAGAGTGTCTATTTGTACATACGTATGTAGTGTGTGTGTGTGTGTGTGTGTGTGTGTGTGTGTGTGTGTGTGTGTGTGTGTGTGTGTGTGTGTGTGTGTGTGTGTGTGTGAGAGAGAGTGTGTGTGTGTGTGTGTGTGTCTGTGTGTGTGTCTGTGTGTCTGTGTGTGTATAGATAGATAGATGGATAGATATAGATAGATATATGGAGAGATAGATAGATGCATAGATATAGATAGATATATGGATAGATAGATATAGATATCTTATAGTATATTCAATACATTTCCAGTTAGTCTTCTGAAGACATGTTGACCTGGTATAGCTTTTGAAAGTCCATTTTAAAGTTCATTTGCACATCCACATGTTCACTGGAAACAGACAGTGCCCAGACCATTAGGTTTTTGTACATCATGTAAACTACAGTGATGGGTGGTTCCCCTGAAGTAGGTGTTTTTGTCTCACTTAGCTGCTGTTTCAGGTGCGTTCATTGATGTTACATCTTTGTATTTTCTTGGCATTTCCTGTCCATCTGAGAAAACAGTAGCATTCAACTTAGTTGTTCATAAATTAATTTATTCAGTAATTATTTTCCCATAATAATCATTTACTAAATGTCTGTTTCACTTTCAGTGGCAAGATATATGAAGGTTAGAAGTCCTCTGTTTGGATAAGTAAACAATAATAGGACCCACCAAGTGCAAGTGTTTTTCCTAGATGCTTATTCTGAAAATGTTCTTATATCAGCAAAACAGCTGTTTGCAAACATCTGCAAAACATGAATTATCTTCATGTAAGCTGTCATAGTGCTTCAGTGTATCCTTCCTCTCAAATGATGTAAAAATAAATTTATAAAACTCTGAAATGAAATGTTTGTCACCAGCCATTTCTCCATGTAATCAGTCTGTAGTTATTCAAGTACTTACACTGGAGTGCAAACATTAATGCTAAATCTTAACAATGGAAAGCAATGATTTTTTTTCCTGTGGATTACTTTGGTAAGTAGCAAAAAAAAAAAAAAAAAATCTGCAATTAAGCAACAGCAAGCAAGCAGATATAGTCATCTAAAAAGATGGAAGACTTTACACAGTGATAGTGATTTCACTTTAAAAGGCTGAATGTCCTGAAGCGAGCACTTCACACATAAAACAACACAAGCTATCTGGGATTGTCATTGCCAAATACTGTGCTGTCAGGAATACGGCTCGAAAGATTTCTTTTGCTTTTTCAAGTTGAGGCATGTGAGAGATTCTGCCAGTGGCAGCAGCAGAAAGAGATACAGTACACAGGAAAGACTGATTCCCCTACAGGATCATATAATCATTCTTCTGAGTTGCAGAGAAAAGACTTGGCAGAAGCAGCCTTGAAGCAACATTGACTCTCTGGCACCTGTCACGGGCTTTCCATTCATTGTAGTGAACACATATCCATGATTCCAGTAAGTGCTGCGAGCTGGCCTCGTGGTGAGGGAAGCAAATAATTGACAAATGCTTTAGAAAATTATGGAAGAAACCTGTGTAGCTGACAAAACATTTTAACAGTTATAGAAGGAGCTGTTTACAAACAGTATTGTTATAACTATATTAAAAAAAAAATAATAATGTTTCAGCACAGATGCATGCACAGCACATAGGCACACATGTATACCTGCATACCTGATAACGCCAAAAGCTTGAAACGCCGATGACGAGAAGACCGACACTGGAAGATTGACAATGAAGATGACTGACAGTTGAGTATCCTGATGCTGAGAACACCAACATGTCAAACGAGCGCTAGTGGGTAAGTAAGCGGTAGTGATGGACATCAGGGTTAGGGTGTGGGAAAGGTAAGTGTGCGATAGCGACAGTCTGTAGGGTTAGGGATGGGTTAAGTGAGTTAGGGTTAGGGCGTGGGTCAGGTGAGTGTGCTGTAGTGACAGACATTAGGGATAGGGTTTGGGTTAAGGTTAGTGCATAGATAGTTGTGTATGTAAGGGTCAGTGTAGGTTTGTAAGGTTTTTGGTGTGCTTGTGTTGTGTGTGTGCTTTTTGGACAGGGGATTTGTTTTGTTTGTTGAGTGTCGCGATTGTGGTTTGTCGGGTATGTGATGTTTCGTGTTTCTGAACATTTGGTTTTGTGGTGTCAGTGATTTCATTGTCGGTGTTTTTAGCATGTCAATGTTGTCAGGTAGACCCATATATATATATATATATATATATATATATATATATATATATATATATATATATATATATATATATATATATATATATATATATATATATATATATATATATATATGTATATAAAAGAATACACACAGGAGTGAATGCTCATTTGTATTTATTACATATGATTGAATTAAAGTTGTATATATTGTACAAAAGTAGGAGTGAACAGGAATAAGAATGCTTGACTGAAGTGGTGGTAGCTGTGATGCTGTGAAAGACTTATTGCAGTTAATATGTATCTGCAAACATTTGCCAGTTAGGGTTAGAGAAGGAGTTAGGTGACGGGAATGATTTAGTGTTGTGCATGTTTGGTGTTATGTGTGCTCTGATTCCTTTTCTTTTCTATAGAGGTACTTTTTGGGAAAGTGGGTTTATTAATGTAATGTTTGGGGCTTGGGGTTAGTGGTAGTTTTAGCACACATAAGTAATATGGTGCAGGTGGGTGAAACCCCATCTGCCCACTATTACCTATGTGTGCAAATCCTAACTCTGCCCCTAATCCTGCCCCGACCTTAACCCTACACATTATGTTACCGAAAACACTGCCCCTAACAGAACTACTATTCAAACAATGCTTGATCTGTATGTTGATGCTGAAATTTACAGATATAGGGCTTTTTTAGTGGGATAGAAGTATTCAGTGTCTTGTGATTCACTCTTAGTAATATTAAGTGTTTTTATATATATTAGGCTATACTGGTTGATCTAAAACAGCAACAACTGCAGCTCAGGCAATCAAAACAAAGTAATCACTCACTCACCTTATGAAATGCAACCACACAAGCCCAATTCCCAGCATACACAATGGATGCCTAGATACACACACACACACACACACACACACACACACACACACACACACACACACACACACACACACACACACACACACACACACACACACACAGACACACACACACATGCCTGCATGCACGCACACAGAAACAGACACACACATCCACACATACACAGAGCAAGATGCATACAAATACACCACTACAAGTGTTTTTGCAGGAGGGGGATCCCCCTGTATACCCCATGAATGAGAGTGAGACTTTCCCACACTGCCTCAGCTTTATATATGCCAACTATGATATTACACACTAGCAGGGAAGGCTGTATTCCATTCCCCAGTGTCCTGTGATCTTACATTGATAAAAGCCAGTGCCTTTTGAG
>NC_056726.1:1591202287-1591327287 GCF_019279795.1 Protopterus annectens
TTTTTCTCTAGCTCATTGAGAAATTTTTATTTATTTTTATTTTATTTATTTTATTTTACATTTGTTGACTTGTCTAGTCTAGCAGGATACATGTCCATTTTCAGTAGAGGCCCAGGGAGATAAGCTCCAAACATAATAAAATTACAAAATAGAAATTAGAAAATAAAAATTACAAAAATTCACTACTTACACTAATAGCTTGTATATAGAGATAAGCTCCAAATATAGTAAAATTACTATATGTAATATTTAAAAGTTACTAAAGTTCTACTATATAAGAGAATTTAATAGTGTATGGGTTATAATTAAATAAAACGTTTGTCTAAGAAGAGGAAAAGTAGTTTAGAGTCTTTGCATGGGTTTTAGATATAAGGAGGTACAGGTACACTTGAGGTTCTAATGTTGCCATTTGTAAGTCAAAGTAGGGGAACACGAGTTGAGGGTAGAGAACAAATGTTACACATGAGGGCTGGAATAAAGTTAGCTTCTAGGATTAAAGTTAGAGAGGGGACAACGCCCATAAGGAGGGCATATGGCAAGAAGAGTTAGTAATAGGAAAAGTGAGGTTCAGTCAGGTTTAGTGCAGGGATGGAGCCAATGATTTTTCATAAGTTCTTTGAGGTGTTTTTTGTAGAGAGATGTAGATGAGAGATGTGAGTGACATAGGAAGCTTGTTCCATATTTTTCCCACAACGTTGGATTTTAGATTTGATATTGGCGATTAGTAACTTATTAGCTGAACGAAGTGTTGCAAGATTTTTATATGGGGTGATTAGGTTAGAGAGGATTGGAGTATTATTTGGGTGATGAAGGATTTTTTGTATGATCACTAGTTGATTATACACCAGCTGGTTTTGTAGTTCAGACCACCCGAGTTGTTTAAGGTTGTGACAGTGGTGGGTTCTAAAAGGGGTGCCAGTGGCAAATCTTGCTATATTGTTATAGCTAGTTTCGAGCTTACTTAGATTAGATTTTGATAGATTGGTATATATAGCAGATGCATAGAATAGGGTAGAAGTGAGGTGGGTCTGGGCAATGGTGGTTCGAACTAGAGGTGTGAGGTAAGGTTTAATTCTATACAAGGAGCCAAGTTTTTTACTGACCATCAGTATAGTATTGTTGATATGATCGTCATAGCTAAGGTTATTATCTATAGTAATGCCCAGGAGACGTGTAGTAGTATCAGGGGAAATAGAATACAGAAAGCAAGACCATGAGGTTATTTTCTTACTCACCTAACTGCAAATATACACTGCCAAATTAACTTGAGATGATATAGGAGTGTAATAGCCCTGAACATTTCATTTTGATGTCGACAGGTTCATTATAGAACTTTTAGTTATTTATTTACCATTTCTTCACTGAGATACTCTAAATTGACTTAACCTTTTTAAAGAGAGGCTAAAGAAAACACCGCACAAAAATATATACGATTATATAACATTAATATGACTCTTGTGTAGAAAGAGACAAGTTGAAAATTATGAGATATTTGCCTTCAGAAAAGTAGTTCAAAGATCAATTATGATTGCTATTTGCCTGAAATATATCAGTCTGATTATTAAAAGAAAGAAAATGACCATATATTCAGGCCTGTAAATGAATATTATTATAAAAGGGCAGGTAGCACTGTTGCAGAAAAGAGGAAAATCCCAGGATGCAAAAAACTCCCTTACCAGCCTCAGTAAGAAGCTGAGATCCCTCATAAAATCCTCCAAAGCTAGTTATGAAAGTAAAATTGCCAAAGATTCCAAAGACAACCACAAGGCATTCTATAACTTTGTCAAGAATCTAAATGGCATTGCTCAGATCTACTCTGAGCTACAACAGAATGGCATTAAATATACTGACCCAAGGATATTGCCAATATCCTCGCAGAACAATTCAGTGCCAACTTCACCCCCCCTCTCAGCCCCTAAACGGCCCATCTGAATACCGGAAGATAGCCAAATTTCGGTAATAACGACCACACAGGTAAAAAACGCACTCTCCAAAGCTAAGAATACAGCATCCATGGGACCAGATGACATCCTGGGTTGTGTATTAAATGAACTACAAAATGAACTGGCACCTCACCTAAGTGTCATGTTTAATCATAGCCTCACTTCAGGCTTCGTGCCCACTGTGTGGCACACAGCTACAGTTATCCCACTCCACAAGGGGGGATCCACCTTGGATCCTGGGAACTACCACTCCATCAGTCTGATGAGCCAGATCTGTAAGGCCATGGAACATATTATCATGGAACTTATAAACAAAGACATTGGCAACCTTCAAACACTGGACCCCACCCAGTTTGGGTTTGTGAAGGGCCGATCTTGTCTCCTGAACCTGATTGACTTCTTCAAATCAGTCTCCAGAGCCGTGGGCAAGGGTAAGGTGGTCCACACAGCCTATCTGGACCCTGCCAAGGCCTTTGACACCATTCCTCACTCTGGAATCATTGATAGAATTACTAAGCTGGGCATTAATCCCTACATCACTCGATGGGTTGTCAACTGGCTTACCGACAGAACCCACACTGTAAAAGTAGCCAACTCTAAATCCAGCACCAGACAAATGACAAGTGGAGTACCTCAGGGTTCAGTCCTGGAACTGCTCTTGTTTGGCATCTACTTCTCTGAAGTACAGGCCAACACTAAGGGACTTTGGCTAACAAAGTTCGGAGATGACTGCAAACTCGGAGCCATTATTGAATCCCCAAATTATGTGGATACTCTACAAAAGGGCCTTACAGAAACAGATGCTTGCTGCCAGAGCCATGGGCTCAAGCTCAATGCCAAGAAATGTATAGTTATCTCCTCTGAGAAAAAAACATGTACCGATTAATTACCACATAGGTGTCAGTACACTAAACTCCGAAAGTGTGATAAGATACTTAGGGACACAGGTGGACAGTGGTCTCACCTTCGATAACCACATTGCCACAACAGTCAGGAAATCCTTCTATGTGGCACACCTCATCACTAAGGGCTTTTCATCCAGAAAAAAGGAGGTCATTGTCCCACTGTACTCATCCCTCATTAGACCCATTATAGAATACATTGCTCCGTTTGGTATGTACCTCTCAAGACATCTGCAACAACTAGAAAGGCCGCAGAAATACCTCACTAAAAGAATCACAGGCCTAAAGCAGATGCCCTATGCTGACTGCCGTAAAAAACTTCAGCTGTGCTCTGTCGCATATCATTTACTCATAGGAGATCTCTGCTTAACATACAAGGTCATGTCAAACCTAGAGCTGTTGGACATGCAACACTTAAAGAAATCCCAGTCCTTACCAGCCACACAACCCAGGATCTAAACCTTGTCATCACAATAAACATAACATGCTGGACAGATATGTTCCTGACCCAGAGACTCCCCAGACTCTGGAATAGGCTGCCCATACATGTCAAGCAAAGCGCCTCTTTGGCCCTCTTCAAAAGGAACCTTGACGATTGGATGGGAGAAAGGAAATTCACCCTGGGGATCACGTCAGTTGCCCTGTTAGACAGGGGTCCAAGGAAGTAAATAGTGTGGGAAGAAATAGCCAAGGAATTGTTATGGCTAGGCTTGTATAGGCCCTAGGGCCAATAGCCAAGTACCGACCTATGAACCTATGAACAATGCAATACATGAACAAGCATATAAGATACAAATTATTTTAATATGAAATAAGAAGAAATATTTGATGCTGTGCTGTAATGTATATCAAACTGTATGTACAGCAAATGACGTACCTTCTATTAGCATTTAGTACATTTGCCATAAAGAAGGTATACACTTTCTATATATGAGGAAAAATATGACCTAAGCCAGGATTCATAGAGGTACATTGCAAGGCACTGCATAGCTTCATAACTCCATTGTTTTAAGCAGATATGAATTAATAAGCAGGGGCATGCTGCAACCATAAGCAACCAACTGCAATTCAAGGAGACCATATGATGCAGGACAGAAAAGTTATAACCTCATTTGAAGTGTAGAAACTACCCATCTACTTAGTAAGGAAAGGAAGTGCTCCAATCATGCATTGCACAAACTCATGAAAATAATTCCAATAGCTACAGCATGTAGCCCTGACATACCAACAACAAATAGCATATGTTACAGACATAATTGCTGTTGTCTGTGCAAACTGGTCATCTTATTTGTTCCACTCACTGATGGAAAGGGGAGCTAGAAGAGGTAGAAACAGAATGAAAGCACCAACAAAAATGCTGCTTGGAGAAGACAGGCAAAATGTTTTTGTGGAAATAGGTCCCTCATTTTACATATATGTGTGTGCATGTACATCTATATAAAGAGCTAGCTATAGAAATAGATACACACAAACATATTATACATATGTAAGATATACAGGGATGAGATGTCAGGAAAGATTAAAGCAAAGGGGAGGGGGAAGAAGTGGGACTGTAGGCAGGGGAACAGACAAACTAATATGAAATAGTATAGATAAAAATGGATAGAATGGTGTACACTAGGAAGGGGATACCTGGGACATATGCAAACAAGAAAACATAGGACAGAAAGAATGGCTCAGAATGAGGATGGTTGTTGGCAACATGCCAGCTCCTGGTCAGCCCAGAGGATATTACTGGGACACAGTAGCTGTAGGGACTGGTTCCAGGTGGCTAGTGTAATGGGAAAAAACATTCTGGTGGCCCAGTGGCAGGGGCAGCAAATCTAGGAAAGCCATAGTTTGCTTCAGGAGAGCCTGATTGGTGACAACCCTGGATGCCAATGCTCTGTCAGATGCCACCTCCACCAGTGCTGAGCTGAGACACATTACCTGCCTGGAATGAAACACAGCACATACCCTTGGTGAGGAACTCCAACCCCAGTCACCCACCTGTGCTGCAGCCTTGGATGGTCCAGCAGCAGGTTATGGCTAGCATTCTTGTGTGTTGCTGATATCATCATGACCAGCAGAAAATAGACAGAAAAGAAATGGTACTAGTACTGAGAACGGTCCACAGAAGCTGTAAATGATATGAGTACAGGTGAGGGGATAAGAGCCTCATGCACCCTCCTGTACCAGAAAACTTCTGGTAGGATTCTCCTCTTATATTGTCAATGCTGAAAGACAAAACCAGCCAACACACAGAGATAAGGATGAGATTAAGACAACAGTGCAAATATGCGTATAGATGCAGTGAAATACACGCCTTCGATGGGTCCTACATCCTGTAGAATCAATTGTCAGATATACCTGTTGAGGTACATACCAAAGAGGGCACAGTACTCAATGATAGGTCTGATGAATAGAAAACCAAGAACAAGTAAAAGGCACCAATAAAGCAAAGCAGATCCACAACCTGGAAGCTGGCTCTGGAAGCCCAGAATAAAAAGTTGATGAAATGCTGATATTCCTTCTTCCGCAAGGCAGAAAATGAAAGGCTGCAACTTATATAAAACTTTCTTGCTTTAATAACAAACAACAATCTCCTCAAGCGCTTTCACTCAGCCTGGTGCTGAGCTTTTGGAAGAAGGAATATCGGCATTTCATCAACTTTTTATTCTGGGCTTCCAGAGCCAGCTTCCAGGTTGTAGGTCTGATGAATGCCGAATACAGTGGAACAATGACTTCCTTGGGCTTATATGCCATACTTTTGTTCATTAGTTGTGCAACATAGAATGATTTCTTCACTACTGTAGACATATGATGGTCAAAGGCTAGATTACTATCTATGTGTGTCCCTAAGTCCCTGACTATTGGGTCAATTCTAAGGGGTGTGTTGCCAATATGATAATTACCAGGGGTGGATGATTTCTAAAAGGATACTATTATGCATTTCTTGGCATTTAGTTTTAGTCTTTAGTCCATGGCTCTGACACCAGTTGTTTGTTTGTGTCAGGCTCTGCTGGAGAACATTTGTGTCATTGTGGGATTCAATGACAGCTCCTAATTTGCAATCATCTGTAAATTTACTCAGCCAGAGACCACTTCAGAGATGTAAATGCCAAAAAGGAGTGGTCCAAGGACTGATCCCTGAGGGACTCCACTTGTGACTGGTCTCTTTGTAGAGGTGGACTCCCCAATTCTAACTTCCTGGGTCCTTTCTGTGAGCCATTTGGCTGTCCACCGGATGACATACAAGTTTGTACCTAACCTCTTGAGTCTGTCAACAATGCCCAAGTGGGGTATTGTGTCAAATGCGAGTAGCCAATGTGAACCATTTTTTCCTTATTCATTGCTTTGGTTACCTTCTCAAAGAAGTCCACCAGGTTGAGTAGGCATGATCTGCCCTTGACGAAACCAAACTGGGTTGGGTCAAGTGTCTGGAGGTTTACTATAGCTCTACTGATCATTTCCATGATAATTATTTCCATGGCTTTACATATAAGACTAGTGAGACTTATGGGTCTGTGGTTTCTAGGGTCAGTAGATGGCCCACCTTTGTGCAGAGGGATAACTGTTGCAGTTCTCCATTCATGAGGCACGAAAAGTGTCTGGAGGCTACAGTGAAATAGTAATTCCCAAGTCGCTGATAGATCATATTTCATGCTATTTAGAAGGCATCCTCGGATATTGACTGGGCCCACTTATGCAGTGCTCTTGGTCTTGTAGACAGCATTAAGGACCTGTTCTCTAGTGACAGTATGGAGAGTTATATTTGATGGTATTTCCTGAGGGCAGGCTGAGGGGAGAGAGGGGTAAAGTTGGAGCTGAATTTATCAGCCAGGAGGTTTGCTATATCTTCTGGCTCAGTATAGGTGGCTCCATTTACAATGATCTCTGAACACAATTGTGTATTGCTTTTGAGGTTGCGGACATAGCTAAAGAATGCTTTTTGGTTGTCCTCGGCCTGGGAGGCCAAACTTACCTCAAATTTGGCTTTGGTAGACTTTACTTGTCCTCTGAGTTGTTTTTTTTTAGTTTGTTGACAGTGCTTTTATCCTGCTAGGTGCTGCACCTCCTAATTTTTGCCATGATTTTCTTCCTCCTGTTATACAGCCTATTGATTTTGTGATTCCACCAGGGTGGCTTGTTTTTTGCGTTAGTTCTGTACTTCTTCCTGATAGGTACAGCCGCATATATGCTTGCATAGGGGTTCTGTGAATAGTTCTGCATTGGCAGCAGTGTTCTCAGGGTTTATGGGGGCTTGAAATTTTGCTGGGTTATCACTTAATAGCAGGAGGTTAGCCTTCGAGTAGTTCCTGAATACTCCAGGTTTAGGTGCAAGTCCAGGTTTTATTTTTACTTCAAAGGAGACCATTTTGTGGTTTGATCTTACCAGGAAAGACATTACAGTAGGGGGTGTGCAGCACTCTCCCATATTAGTGAGGACCAGATTCAGTATAGTTGCACCCCTGGTTGGTGTATTGACTATCTGGTCCAGGGAGTTTGTGTTTACAAAATCCAGGAATCTCCATGCCTGTACATTTTGTATAGCATAGGATTCCCAGTTAATACCTGGGTGATTAAAGTCACCCATAAATAAGGTATTGGGTTGGAGGGTTAGTGTTTCTAATAAGTTTAAATACATGGTATTGGTTTCCTGGGTCATAGAGGGGGACATATAGCTTGCAAGAAAGTGGTACTGGATTTTGCCTGTATTGATTTGAACATGGAACAGCTCAAGTGCATTGTCCTGTTTGACCAGCCTTGAAGTATATTTAATTTTTACGTAAATAGAGACACCTTCACCTTTAATCTCTGGCTGTGAAGTAGTTGGCCTAAATTTGTGAAAAGCATTATAAGCTTGCATTCTTGGTGTGCTGTCCATGGCTTTAAACCATCTCTCAGTGATTGCACAGATGTCACCATTCTCTAGGGTGAACAGAGCTTCTAGGGAGTGGAGTTTTTTGTGTAGACTAAATACCTTTAGATTTTCTTTGTTTTGATTTGCTATGTCAGAAGAACTTTCAGTTTGGCATTGCCTAAAAAAGACACAATGGGAGAAGCTAATGTTTTAGCTAATATTCAAAAACCTTGAGGGGAGAGGTGCAGACCATCCCTGGCAAAGCAGCGTGGTCTGTTGGCCATTACCTTCCATGCCGACAAATACTGTACCTCCTTAGAATAACACCAGAAACTAAGTCAATTATTAAAGTCAATCATCTTTTCTTCATATTGTGGTGTCATCCTTGGAGAAGGTAAAATGCTGCTCAATGCTAGGGTCATACCAGCCTGAGACACATATTCTGAGGGCTCCATGATGTCTGTCTTCATATAGTCTAGGGCGGTATGTCTCAGGTCATTTACTCCCACACAGACTATGACTGAGTCATATTGGTACTTGTGGTCCAATGACCTGAGTGTGTGCATGTGACAGATCCTAGCCCCTGATAAGCAATTGACCGTGACTTTCTCCTTACTCACCCTGTTGAGAGGGACATCACTGTGTCTCATGATGGAGTCTCCAAAGACTAGAATGTTGGAATGTGTGGGGCTTGCCTTATGGGCTTAGAGGTAGCGGCTCCATGAGATGTAGCTCTATGTGTCGATGTGAGTGTTGTTTTGAGAGAGTGCATTTGGGGCTGCTGAGGGTATTTGTCATTTGTACTTCATCTAGGAGGTCTTTGTAGTTTAGGAAGTTTACATTTAAGTGCTTCAGCATATATGCATTGATATGTCTGCTTTGAATTGTGTGTAATGGGTGCAGTGTGTGTACTACTGATAACCTCATTGACATTAGGAGTACTTTTATGTGAGAGAGTTGCCTTCAGTGACATTGTGTAAATACAGCTTTCACATACGATATCAGTTTGTTTGAGAATTAATTGGTGGTCAGTAAACATAGGGCAATTTCTACATTGCCTCAGGATGCCCATATCCATCAAGCTGGTAATGGGGACAGTGGGAATATTCATACCCATGGCAACAAACCCTATTTTATTGACTAGACAGTTGGAGTGAGAATATCAATCAATGTCAGGAGTATACGGTTTGCAGCTATGGGGACAGTGCTTTTCACTGCAAACTAGTTGTCCTGTGTGCAACTAGGTATTGGAGAAATTTCAATCGTGCTTTTACAGGAAAAATGTCACTCAAGGTGTCTGAGTCTGTACAGAGCACTGCCAAACACTTGAGGGGAAACTAATATGTGGACCCTGAAAATTTAAGAATGGAGTATTTAAGCAGATATTCTGAAGTTAGAAACAAATCAAGCAGTACTTACAGAAAACAAAGAATTAGCTTGTCAAGAATGATGAAAAGAGGGGAATTACATGAATGGCTACTGCCTGGCTACTACTAGTGCTGATCTCATGACAGCTTCACTCTTCTGGGATACAATTCTCCTGTGTTTCTTCTCTCACCAGAAGCGAACTGTTAGCACCAATCCCAAGATAAGAAGCAGGCCACAGCCTGTTTGGAGATCCATAGTCTTCTCCCAGTTGATGCAAGGGTCTGTAGGCTTGTTGTAGCCATTTCCTGGTAGATGCCTTGAATAGCAACCAGAACAAGCAGGCGCATTAAGCACAAGCACTCACTGTCCAACCAGAAACAGTCAGGAATCAATACACTCTGTTCCTTCTCTCACCAGGAACATAATATAAGCACAAATTCCAAAATGTCACCTATGAAGCAGTTATTAGGCTTTTTGGTGATCATCAGTCTCCAGGAAATAATGTCCCTGGGCTCCTTCTCTCACCAGGAGAAAAATAAAAAGCACTAATCCCAAAATGACTGCTGAGAGGCATAATGTGAACTCTGTAATAACTGGTGGTCTTGTAATTGATGTTAAAGGTAAGATGAAAAAAAAAAAGAGTTACTATCCTAAGCACTGCAGTGTGCAATAAGCAGCTAGTTATGATAGAGGGGGTAACTTAATCTTTAGCTGTGAAAGTGTAGAGCCACTCATTTTAAAAGAGCAAGATAGATTGAAAGGGGGTGGGCAGTTCTGTATTCTGGTTCTATGGAATACAGTGGGATGGCCAATAAATTTAAATAGTTTAAAGGAAGTGATTTCACAAAATGACGATTTGTGCTTACAACAGCCAATGAAAGGGGACAGGGAAGGAGAATGTGGTCAAATTAAAATAAGGGGCAGGTAGCTAGAAAGATAGTTGTGTTTAAGAACACAACAGCAACAGGGTGAGAGGGAGGGGGAAAATTCTGTCTGACTCACAAGAGATCCATTTGTGGTCTCTTACCTTGTTATATTATGCAGTTAAAAGCAGAATACAAACAATACACAGTGTTAAGAAAACAAATTACAGTATACAAAATAGAAAAAGGCAATAAAGTAATACAAAATACAATAAATCAAAATATGTAGAATTTGTTGTAATACTACAAGCACATGTACTGAAGAAGAAGCCTGCAATGGGGTTCATTCCCTATAAAATTAGTTGCACTATAACATGTATATGTAATGATGCTGAAACTTAAAATGTTACCTACATCCTGTAGAATCATTTGCACTAATACAAGTAGTTTTAATGACTTAGAAGGCCTAGAATACATCTCAGTTACCTACATCCTGTAGAATCATTTGCACTAATACAAGTAGTTTTAATGACTTAGAAGGCCTAGAATAGATCTCAGTTGTCCAGATTTTTGCAGAATGTCCAGAGTTTTGCCTCATATTTTTGGTCTCTTCTTCTTAAAACGTGTGGCTTTCTGGCAAGTAACTGACGATCAAAGCTACTAAATAATGGAATACAATTGAATTTTAAACATCATATCTTTCAGAAAATACATGCTAACAGAAATCATATAATTTTAGCAACTTTCTAAGTTTATAAGAGCAATATTTAAAATATGTCCCTATTTTTGTAGCTTTGCCCCATTATTTTTGAGCTTTGTCCAGATCTCTTGTACTAGGAGGTTGAGAGGTACAGCCTAGATGCTGCTCATAACCTGCAGAATCAGTTGCATTACTATGTGCACAGAAACAAAGCCAAAGGCCAAATCAAACAAAACAAAAAATACTATGCTAATATATGAGAGACACCAAGGAAATCCCCCAAAATTTTGGTAAGTAGTTAATAAGATACACAATCCAGGACAAGCATGAACCCCAACCCCTTCCACTCCAAACAACCTAGCCACCACAGCTGAACAGTTTAACAAATATTATACTGAGGCTGTCCTAGCACTCATCGGAAATAACTGCCCTAATCGATCAAATACACTTATTGCAAACAACAATAATGATAACTCCTTCACCTTCCAAACCATTCCCACAAGTAACATCCAAAAACTACTTAGTAAACTAAAACCAACAATAGCTAGAGTCTATGCTCTCTCCCTCACAAGCTAGTATGTCTGGAACTAAGAAGGTTTTCAACACAATCACTACGCCTCAAACACCATTCACACCTACACAACACACATCCACATATGTGGAGGTTCTCAACAAAAACATACCCAAACAAAGGAGACCTCAGAAGCAAATACACAGGCGAACTCCAAAACCCACCACACCACATACCATACATAGTCCACACAACAGTGTCTCGCAACCACTATGGCCTAACCATAAACCCAACATATTAGTCATAGGAGACTCCATTGTGAGACACACAGATGTGCCTCTCACCAGGTTGGATAAGGAGAAAGGCACAGTTTGTCAGGTGCCAGAATCTGCCATATCATGCACACACTCATGTTTCTCAAGAACAGGTACTGTTATTACTCTGTCATAGTCCATGTTGGAATGAACAACTTGAGATGTCCCTCCCTGGACTATATGAAGAGAGACATTATTGATCTTGCTGAATATGTGTCCCGGGCAGGTATGTCCCTAGCCTTAAGCAGCATTCTACTGTCACCCAGAATGATGCCTCAATACAAAAAGAAGATGATTGACTTTAACAATTGGCTTAGTTTCTGGTGTCATTACAGGGGGATTCAGTACCTGACAGGCTGGAAAGATATGATCGACAGACCAAGATGCTTTGCTAGAGATGGCCTGCATCTGTCTCACTTGGGGCTTCAGGCTTCTGGAAAAGGCCCTTGCCTCCCCCATAGTGCCGTTTTTAGGAAAAGTCATGAGTTCTATACTACCAACATAAAAATTTCAACAAAATGCAAATTAAAGGTCATGCTGCTAAACGCTAGGAGTCTAAACATGAAACTGCACTCATTGCAAGCATTCTTAACCCTGGAAGATACTGACATTTGTGCAGTCACAAAAACCTGGTTCAAAGGTGTGGAGAGCACCCCAGCCTTACCTGGTTACTCATTGTATCATACATTCAGACCCCAAAATGTGGGCAGCAAATCCAAAGGAGGTGGAGTTTTAATATATATTAAAGACACATACACCTCCATGCTGGTCAAACAGTATGATGCACAGGAGACATGCCTGGTGCAGTTAACCGTTGACAAGACCCCTATTCAAATTATAGCTAGCTACATGCCCCCAAATTTGACTCAAGATGCACACTTCACCTACTGGGACCTCTTCAAATCTATCAAGACTCAACCTTTTAACCTGATCCTGGGTGATTTTAATTACCCAACCATAGAGTGGAAAAACTACTCATGCCAGAACACAAATGCCCAGAGATTCTTTGATTTTATCAATGCAAATGCCATGGAACAGCTAGTTGATACCCCCACAAGAGGTGATAATATCTTGGACCTGGTAATGACCAGAATGAGTACCCACTGCAGCACCCCTACAGTATCATCCTCCCTCTTAAGATCCGACCATAAAGCAGTCAGTTTCAAAATCACCATCTCCCCTGACCCCCCCCCCCCTCTAGTTAGGGTCAGACAAGAAAACTCCAAAGCTGATTACAATCTCCTGAGGGATGTTATAAACAGCTTCACAGCTCCTTCATCCTCTGTAGGAACTGGCATCGATGTCCAGGTCTACACCAAAGTACTATACGAATATTTATATAGATGCATGGACTCAGGCATACCCGACAGAACAAAATCATCCTCCCCAAGGAAGAGTAAACCTGTCTGGTGGACATCTGCAATAAACAAACTATATAACAAAAGGAAAAATTTGCTGTCCAGGACCAAGAAGGAGCAGGTGCCAATTGAAAACAATCTCTCCTTAGCCAGAACAAGCATATAAGAGCACTAGTGAAATCCTCTAAAGCCAACCAGAGACAGTCATAAAGCTTTCTTCACATATGTCTGCAATCTCAAAGGAAACACCCAGATCTGTTCAGAACTGGTGGTCATGGGACACTACATACACAAATGCTGTACATATAGCCAATCTACTGGTAGACAGATTCATCAAAAATTCTTGCCTCTGTCCCCCCCATCAGTAAATCAGGACATCCCCAGTACCTGCCCCCTACCCCTTATCTCTAGGGAACAGGTCATCACTGTCCTCTCAAAGGCAAAAACTACAGCCAACATGGGACCTGATAACATCCCAGGCTGCATCGTACATGAACTTGCAGCACCATAAGGCATGCTATTTAACCAAAGCCTGAGCACTGTCTTTCTCCTGCCGAGTGGAGGACAGCCACTGTCATTCCTATATACAAAAGTGGAGCATCCACCAATCTTGGGAATTTATAGACCCAGCAGCCTAACTAGCCTGATCTGCAAGGCCATGGAACAGATTATCATGGACCTCATTAACAGAGACATTGGCAACCTCCAAACACTCGACCCCACACAGTTTGGCTTTGTCAAGGGAAGGTCATGTTTGTTAAATCTAGTAGACTTCTTTGAGACAGTCACATGGATGAGGGGAAGACAGTGCACGTCACCTTACCTTGACCTGGCCAAAGCCTTCGACACTATTCCCCACTCAGGCATAATAAATAAACTCTCTCAAATAGGCATCGATCCATATGTTACCAGATGGATAGTAAACTGGCTCACTGATAGAACCCATCTAATCAAAACAGGGGAAGCCTCCTCAAGCGGTAGACCTGTAATGAGCAGATTACTCCAGGGATCGGTCTTGGGGCCTCTGTTATTCGAGATATACTTCTCTGAGGTGCAGGCCAAAACCAGTGAGCTATGGCTAACCAAGTTTGCAGATGACTGCAAGCTGGGTGTTGTCATCAATTCCCCAAGTGATGTGGACATCCTCGAAGAGGGTCTCACCCAAACAAATGACTGGTGTCAGAAACATGGCCTCAAGATGAATGCCAAAAAATGCATCATCATCCCCTTTGGGGAAAGTGACGTCCCCACATATTATCACATTAATAACAACGTCCTAAGTACACAGTCAGTAGTGAGGGATCTGGGCACCCAGGCACCCAGGTTGATAACTTGATTTTTGACCACAATGTTGCTTACATTGTACAGAAAGCTTTTTACATGGCCCACCTCATAAATAACAGTATCTCATCCAGGGACAAAGAGGTCATAACATCCCTGTATTCTTCCCTTATAATGCTAATTATTGAGTACAATGCTCCCTTTGGCATGTACCTTGCAAAGCACATGCAGCAGCTGGAGAGACCACAGAGGTTCCTCACCGGAGAATCCAGTGCCTCAAACATCTACCCTACACAAATAGGCTAAAAGTCCTGTCCTTCTACTCAGTTTCATACAGACTACTCACAGGTGACCTCTGTCTAGCATACCAAGCAATCTCAGAATCTGCCTTGATGGGACTGCTGCATATCCACAAGTCAAGCTCCACTCAAGTAACCCATATGCTTGACCTCAACCTGGTCTGTGATATCAATAGTACTTGTTGGTGGGACAGATTTGTGTTCCAGAGACTCCCCCATCTGTGGAATAGACTCCCTCTCCATATCACGCAGAGTACCTCATTATCCCTTTTTAAGTGCAACCTGGATAATGGCATAGGAAACAGAAAATACATCCATGAGAGACATTGGCAACCTGTATCCCTGCTGGACAGGGGCTTTGGGTGCTGACTAGACTAAACATGGGCTAAATTCTTGGCTAGGATTATAAAGGCCTCAGGGCCAATAGACTAGTAACCTCCTATGATCCTATAGCATTCTCAAAATATCAGCTCAAGCAATCGCATATCCTGTCTCAATACTTTTTAATCATTCCATCTCTGAAAAATATGTCCCACAGATCTGGAAAATGTCACACATAATCCCCCTTCACAAATGCGGGAACTCAACCAAACTCTCAAATTATAGACCCATTGCCATCCTATCTCCAATATCTAAAATGTTAGAAAGATGCATCCACTCACAACTTCTCCAATATCTCACATATAATAGGCTTCTAGTCAATTCTCAACATGGATTTAGACACTACCATAGCACCACAACTGCCCTCCTAAGTTTTTCCAACACCATTAGTCAACACAGAAATGAAGGTATAATTGTCTCATCAGTGTTCCTTGATATGTCCAAAGCCTTCGACACAGTATTCCCACCCCAAGCTACTTATTGCTCTCAATAATCTTAATCTTAGTTCCTCTGCTATCACCTGGTTCCAAAGCTACCTAACAGGGCACCAAAAGCTGTGAAATGGTCGCAAGATCTCTCTCCACTACTCCCTGTCACATTAGGAGTCCCACAAGAATCCATACTTGGCCCCCCTACTCTACAGTATATTTACCAACAATCTTAGCTTGGCAGCACATCTACCCTCTATGATCCAATATGCAGATGACTCTACACTCATATGTGCTGTCCCTACCCTACAACTCCAGGACATTACACAAAAATCCTTCAGTGCAATTGAATCATGACTCTCAAACTCTCAGCTCATTCTTAACCTCAGCTAAACCAAGCTTATGATCTTCCACCCCACCAGAGAACCAGACCCCCAACACACTTTCCATCACAACCACACACCGACAACACAATTATCTTATCAGAATCCCAAACAAAACAATCGGGAGTAGTAAATGACAATAACATGAGATTCAGCCAACATATATCAGAAACAATTAAGAACGTTGACATAAAATCAGGTACCCTGAATTGAAACAAAAAAATTTCTAACCAATATTACTAGGGTAGCTATTGCCAGATCCCACCTCCTATCAACATGCCTTTATGTCTCTGCGCTACTTATTAAACTCAAGAAATCAGACCTTGAAAACGTTGAAATATGCTACAATAAGATTGTAAACTTTGCCACAGGTGCATCACACAGGTCACACCATTACTTAGCTCTAAAATAACTCCCCTGGTTAGCATTACCTCAGTCAGTGTCCTATAATAAATTGACAATGGTAGATAAAATACTTCACCAACCTGAAAAAAACACCATCTATCCAGAATATAATAGTACCTTACTCCAACAATTACACACTACACCAACAAGTCCTTTCTAAAAGTAACCATGGCTACTAATACTGCAGGAGAAACACTCTGCTCCAGTCATGTAAACATAATACCCCAGGATAGTCTTCAAGATATAAAATACTAATCCTAGACCCTATGTTTCTTTAAAATATTACACCAAACTAGCCATAATATTGCTCTACTTATGTTTCACTCTCCTTTCTAAAACTACTAACACTTCCCACCTATAAACAATTCCTAGTACTAACCACCTAAACTGCTTCCTTTCTTCCTTACCTAAATATACTTAAATGAATGCTACTTTAAAAGCTGATTGTAAAAATAAGAGTAAAATTTTACATACCTAACTTTATAAAAAAAAGAGTAAAATTTTACATACCTAACTTTATAAATGTCAGCCTGCATTGTTTGTTTAATAGTGTTTGTTTGCGTCTTTCGGCTTTTCCCGGTTAGGGGTCGCCACAGCGGAACTCCGGTCCGCTAATGATGGGCAGTAGATTTTTACGTACTGGCTTGCCGGGCCTAATGCACAACCTTCAGCAAAGGAACGCCCATTCACGCATGTCGCCACACAGAAGATGCTCTAATTGAGAATCGAACGGGCAACGTCTAACTGTGAGGCGACAACGCTACCGTAGCACCCTTATGGTATATACATGTTTTGTCTTTTTTACTATTCTATTGTCAATCATACTTCGTTACCCTAGCTTGTAAATTATCTTTGTATAATTACAATATATACCAAAATCTAAAAGCACATGTTATGTATAAATCCACTCAATATTTCTCTGTATGTGGAGCTTTTCTCTTCAGGCCTTCGCTGAAAATGGGTGACCACCCAGTCGGACTTTATAGGTAAACAAATATAAAATAAAAATAAAATAAATAGAATAAAAATGTATGTGTAAGGAAAGCCAGAGCTGGTGACCAGAGAGTATAGAATCAGTTGTACTACTACATGTATGTGTAATGAAAGACAAGCTTGATGTAGTGACTATAGCCTGAGTAATCAATAGGATTATTACATGCAAGTGTAATGAAACAGAAGTCTGAGATAGGAAAATAGTCTCTATAACCAGTGTATGTAATGAAACAGAAGCCATAGATGTTGCCCACAGCCTGCAGAATTAGTTGCATTAATACAAGTACTTATAATAGGTTCATAGGTAAATACTAAACATCCATTCTGCAGAAGATTATATGCCTAGTTAATTACCAGACAGTGACCAAAGGTAAGAATCAAACCCTATACCTTGTATATGTGAGGTAAATACCTTGACCATTATGTCAACCCGCTTCTATGAAACAGAAGCCAGAGATGTTGCCCACAGCCTGCAGAATCTGTCGTACTAGTACATGTTTGTGTAACAAAACAGAAGCCTAAAATGGTTCCACAGCCTGCAGAATCAGTCACACTAGTACATGTTTGTGTAATGAAACAGAAGCCTAAAATGGTTCCCATAGCCTGCAGAATCTGTCGCACTAGTACATATAGGTGTAATGAAACAGAAGCTTAAGATGGTGCCCACAGCCAGCAGAATCTGTCACACTAGTACATGTTTGTGTAATGAAACAGAAGCCTAAGATGATTCCCACATCCTGTGGAATCAGTTGAACTACAAGATGTATGTTTAATGAAGTAGAAGCGTGTGATTGTGCCTATAGCCTGCATAATCTGTTGCACTAGTACATGTATGTGTAATGAAACCAAAGCCTGAAATGTTGACCAAAGCATGTGGATTAGCTATACTGCTACATACATGTACAGTCAAGCAAAAGCCTTTAGATGATGCCTAGATAATTGGGCATACCTGTCAACCTCTTAGAGAAAGAAAGCTGGACAAAGTCATCAATAATGGGGGGACAAAGGCCCAAAAATTGGGACACTTTTTAAAAATTGCTCTTACAAATTTGATAGAATAACAGATTTTGCATTAGCATGAATTTTCTGAAGGGTATGAAGTCGGAAACTCAAATGTCTGTCATTATTTTCTGACTTTAACCCTCAATGATTTGTCAATGATTTTCCAGAAACCATAATTTTTTGAGAAACAGACCAAAAATATGAGGCAAAAATCTGGACAGTCTGCAAAAATCTGTACAGTTGAGAGGTAGGGTCTATATCAGAACATCGAAGTATTAAAACTTTGAATGTTCTGATATCGAACACTATTCAGTGAACGCTAATAATAGCGAAGCTGCAGAACAGCAAATTCTTTCCTCGGGAAAGAATTTGGTTGGCCGTTTCTGTGGCTTCGCTATTCTTAGCGCTGCGGTGGAAAGTTACGGGTTGGGTTCAGGTAAGTGTGCGATTGTTTGTATGTTAGGGTTAGGGGCAGGTTAAGTGAGTTAGGGTTAGGGCGCGGGTTAGGCGTGTGTACGATAGTGACAGATGTTAGGGTTAGGGGCGGTTTAAGTGAGTTAGGGTTAGGGCGTGGGTTAAGTGAGTGTGCAATAGTGACGAACCTTAGGGTTAGGGTTTGGGTTAAGGTAAGTGTGTAGATAATAGTGTATGTTTAGTTTAGTGTAGCATTAGATGTAGGAATTTAAGTGTATGTGCGTGGTTGCTGTTTGTTTGATGTGCTTGTGTTGTATGTATGTGTTTCGGAGCAGCGAATTTTTTCCATGGGAAAAAATTCGCTGTTCTGAATATTCGATATTTTCATGTTTAGGTGTTTTGGGGCCGATGAAATAGCGTTCACTATTTTCATCTTTCAATAATGTGATATAAACGCGAGAGGTATGATTAATGAAACATACGCTACTCTTAAAACATCTCTGTGCAGTGACTCAGTCATATGAAATGCTGGGCAGCCACACAGACAGAGGCCTTTCCCCACAATAACACAACAACAACAACAAAAAAACACAGTGCCACAACAATAGCAGCCAGCAACAGTACACAGATCTCGCATACAGTCATCCATATCAGCCATCTTGGTATATTAACATAAAGTCTTTGGGGTGAGTAAATATTAGTAGCTTCTGAAAGACAAAATGCCTTTTAGAAAAACAGTAAGAAACACAGTAAAAAAATGACAAACACTTTTGTACCATCTGGTTTTCTCTTGCCTCATTTTGGTTTTCCACAGCTAGAAATCTTCATGGGAGAAGCACCACAGGTCATCATACCAGTGCCTATATAACTCATCAGCTCAGGGGATACTTGTATCGGGTCTATATTATAACATCGAATCTTACAAAGATCGAATGTTATAATATCGAACCCGTAATGTCGAACGCTGAAAACAGCAAAGGTGCAGGACACCAAATTCTTTCCCAGGGAAAGAATTTGGTTGGCCGTTGCTGTGGCTTCGCTGTTTTCAGCGTTTGATATGTTGGAGTGTTACGGGTTAGGTTCAGGTAAGTGTGGGATTGTGTGTAGGTTAGGGGTTGGGTTAGATGAGTTAGGGTTAGGGAGAGGGTCAGGTAAGTGTGCGGTTGTGTGGACGTTAGTGTTAGGGCGCGGTTCAGGTAAGTGTGCGATTGTGTGTAGGTTAGGGGGCGGGTTAGGTGAGTAAGGGTTAGGGCATGGGTCAGGTAAGTGTGCGGTTGTGTGTAGGTTAGAGTTATGGGGGGTTAGGTGAGTTAGGGTTAGGGCGCAGGTGAGGTGAGTGTGCGATAGTGACGGACCTTAGGGTTAGTGTCAGGTTAAGGTAAGTGGATAACTAGTAGTGTATGTAAAGTTTAGTTTAGATTTAGGTGTAGTATTTTACGTGTATGTGTGTGGATTGCTGTTTTTTGTGTGTGTTTGTGTTGTGTGTATGTTTCTCGGAATAGCAATTTTTTTCCCTGGGAAAAAAATTGCTATTCTGACTGTTCGATGTTTGCGGATTTCAGTGTTTAGGGTTCGATATTATAACATTCGATCTTTGTAGATTTCAATGTTATAATATAGACTCCTTGTATCTCTGGACTGCAGCTCTGCCAGACACTACCAAGCATCACCCTATGAAAAGGATCTGCATGAGCCTGTTGCAGCCGATCTCTGAAGTCACTGAGCAAGATGTTCATATAATCACTGTAGCATTTGCACAACAGGCAGGCCGTTGCCACGGGTAGTGGTATCAACAGCTGTCACCACAAATACACAGACAAATAGAATAGTGGGCTGTGAGGTATTCTTTAAATGTAACTCCAAATAGCATGCAGTACAACTTAGTGCGACTATGTAATGCAATGTGCTTACACGGTAGCCTGCATTTATAGGTGGGTGTGCATAGCATGCTGGTCTTGTGGATGGGAGCATACCTACACATTAATCTACTGATGTACTTCATTGAAATAAAGATATTCATAGACATGAGAAGACACTGGCCTCACTTTTGGCTGAAAACTCTTACTTATTTGTGACTTTTCTTACCAAGATATCATCTTACACAGCGAAACTCACAGCAAGGTACCATCAGCAGTAATGGTAATTCAGCACCTTGAAAACTTGTTGGGGAGCACAAAAGCAGCATTTCCATGGGAGAGAGACAAGAGGAGATTCAAAGTGCAGGAACATTTTCTTCCTAATGATAAGGTATGTATTAAAAATCATAGATTGGAAATGGAAGGAGTACAAGTTGGCTAACAAACAGACTAAGATAGCAGTTTCAATAACAAAGAACAAGGCATCAGAGGTTCTTCTCTACCAGCTTCTGGAAAGTGACTCAGCAGATAGCATAAAGAAACTGTTATCAGGCCACAAGGCAAAGACAGAATGGCAAAGAAAATAGTCATCAAGCCCCTTCGTAAGGGATGCCAACGACAACCTGCTCACCAGTCCACAGGCACAGCCTACAATGAGAGAAGAGGAGGAGCCCACCATAGAAGAAACTAAAACAACTTTTAGGAAAATGAAGTCAGAGAAAAGCAGCAGACTCAAATGAGATCAAGGTAGATATAATCAACATGTTGGGTGATTTAGGGGAGAAATGACTCCAGAGGGTACTTAGAGCAGTAGGGAGAGAATAAGCATTATAGTGACAGTGTACAAGAACAAAGGGGACACACAACATAGAGGTATAAAACTCCTGTCACAGTGCAGAAAAGTTCTGGATATGACGACTGATAAAACAATATGCAGAGAGAAGAAAGTAAGATAGCAGATGAACAGTTTGAATTTATATCAGAGTGCACCACAACCAACCAGATGTTTTCAGTGAGACAGGTAGTTGAGAAAAAGATAGAGATGAGGATAGAGTCCAGCTTTGCATTCCTAGACTTGGAGAAAGCATATGGCAAGGACCCAAGAAAACTGATTTGGACAGTCCTGTGATGGTTCTAAGCCCCAGAAACATTAGTGCAAGCTATGCACAAGGACCCAATGACACGAGTATGAACAGTGTTAGAACTCACACAGGGGGGCCCACTGGGAGCCACTTGTCATCAGGGTTCAACTCTGAGCTCACCACTGTTCATAGTGGTGACAAACTACATTAGCAAAGAGGTGGGTATGGGACAGAGTCACAAATTTGCTGTATGCAGATGATGTGGCATTACAAGCAGACTCTGAACAAGAACTTCAGCAAATGATAGGAGAATGGAATGTGAAACTAAAGGAACATGGAATGAAGCTGAGTATAGATAAGATAGTTGTAATGGCAGCAAATGGGGAAATCAGAAATAACTGAGAATTGAGATCTAAGGGAAAATAGTGGAACTGGTTTACAACTTCAAGTATCTGAGAGGGGTGGTGGAGAATAAGGAAGTCTGAATGAAGAGGTCAAAGCTAGAATCCAAGTGGCTGAAGCCAACTGTCACTGAGTGTCAGGGCCAGTGTGTGACAGAAATTGAGGTATCTAGAGGTGATGTAGATGAAATGCCTGAAATGGGTGATAGGATGCACACTGTGGGACAGACTAAGCAATGAGGACATCAACGCAGAGACTCAAGTAGCTCTAATTGCAGAGAAGATAAAAGAAAACATATTATGGTGGTTCAGGCACATGTGCAGAAAAGAAGGCAATCTGGTGAAGAAGATTTTGGGACAAAGAGAAAGAATGTAAGAAGGAAACGAAGACACCCAGAAAAGAGAGGGGTACATTTTGTGAGAGAAGATGTCACAGCTTGGCATGACTGTCGAAGAAGGTAAGAGAGTGGCACTGAATCAAGAGAGAGAGAAAGTAAAAAGATGGCAACATTTGACATGACAGCCTGACCCCATGTAAAAATGGGGAAAAAAGGGCTTGATGATGATGATTGGGCTGCTGACTACTGGTGGTGCAGGTCAGACATTTTTTGATACATAGTTGAATTGCTGTAATTTAAGTATAAATTTGTTGGGATTAATGAGATTTTCAGCTAAGGAATTAAGATAAATATTGGGGTCAATGAGGCACACATATGTTGTTTCATAACTGGCTATGAAGTGATAATTAAACTTGCTTAGGGTGAGCTGAGGATCACAAGAAATTATTCATGTGGTGTTGGTATCTTTGGTTTCCCCTACCCTCACTAGTCAGTTGTTCTAATGACATGATAAACACTAATCCCATGAACTGTTTCATTGTTTTGAAACCATGTCTCTCTGACTACGCATATCTGAACCCTCAAGTCTGGGCATTTTTTAAGACTCCTGGCACTGAATAGAGCCAGCTTAATGTGTCCTGAATTAGATTTCATTAGTTTGAAATGTGCATTAGATGGAGTGTGCCTAAATAATTCACTTTGAGATCAAAACAAGGGCTTTGTTCAGAATGAGAAAGAGAGGTACAGACCATACCTGGCAAAGCAGAAATGCTTATCAGCCATGCCATTCAAGTCAGTTAGATAGTTATTGAAGTCTGGTATATTGCTTGTGAATCTTAGCTTCATTCTGAGTGATGATGAAACACCAACCAAGGTCAGCATTTTTTTCAGACAAGTGCATAACAAGATCAAATTAATTATTGCACATGACCATCTGCGTAGACTGCTTAATGCCTCCTTGTGTAAATCTCTACCACACCGTAATGGCATCTGTAAGGATGGAGGGGATCTATGAGCTATTTACACATCCTTGACCCTGGCTCCAGTAAGGCATCAAATCATCACCCTATTTTTATCCAGTCTGGTGAGGGTGATGTCCATATGTCTGACAATAAAATCACTTATTTGTTAAACATAATCATATGTGGATGAAGTTTCAGTGGGCATTCACGGCTTGTAGTTCACACTCTTTTGAGGTATGTGTACTGGCTATGTATGTGTGGGGTGAAGTGGGTGTGTGGTATGTGAAGTAATGATGGGTGTGTTGGTATGTGAAGTAATGATGTCTATGTTAGTATGTGAAGTAATGACGGGTGTCTTGGTATGAGAAGTAATGATGGATGCGTTAGTATGTGAAGTAATGTTGGGTGTGTTGGCATGTGAAGTAATGTTGAGTGTGTTGGTATGTGAAGTAATGACTTAAGTTTCTTAGTCCTTAGTCTGGGAGTTTAAGGTAGTGCACTATTAACAACCTCAGCACAAGCTGATGTAGCAGAGGTGCTCTATGCTGCAGGAGTGTGTGTTGTACTTAAATTAATTTTGAGATAAAAAGGTAGCCCCCATGCTCAATAAAAACTTACATCACCAAGGTAGTTTATATATTTATGTAACACTTGTTTACTGGAAAAGTCTGACTTGGAACAAGCTAATTTTCAGTGGAGGCCCAGGGAGAAATGCTCCAGAAGCACATGTCTTTGTAATGTGGGAGGAAACCCACATAAATGCAGAGTGGACATGCAGACTCCACCCAGAAGGCATCCCAGCTGAGAATCAAACCAGAGAACCTTGTTCTGTGAAGAGACAGTGCTAACCTCTATACAACTGCACCATCCAAATACTTCTTTCAGCTTTTTCCCAGTTAGGGGTCGCCCCAGCGTATCATCTGTCCGCTCATGACTGGCAGTGGAGTTTTTACAGTGTTAAGTTGCCAGCCCAGCACCCAATCTTCCACAGAAGGCACACATGCACACAATCACACCTAGGGCCAATTTAGAGTGTCCAATCCACCTACTGCATGTCTTTGGGATGTGGGAGGAAACTGGAGCACCTGGAGGAAACCCATGCGACCACAGGGAGGACATGCAGACTCCTCACAGAAGGCATCCCAGCCAAGAATCAAACCGAAGAACCTCTTGCTGTGAGGCGGCAACACTAACTGCTGCACCACCGTGGCTGCCCTGCACCATCCAAATACTAATAATAGTTAATAATAAAGTGTGTTTGGTAAGCATAAGGCTGTTGTTACACTGACTCACAATAAATATTTCTATTATGCTGGCTACTGAAGGGGAAAGATTTGATGGAGAGTCCATAATGGCCAGGGAAATTGAGAAAAGTGGATAGCTTAGTAATCAAGTTTTGGTACAAGATAGACGTGTATAATGGGTTTGATTAGAAAATGTTGATAATATATATGATATGTCTAAAGGATGAAAGAGTTTGAGGTGTTAAGTGCTGCAGACCACAGATACAACAACTAAAAGAATGTGGACACAATAAGTAATGATTATACTATTCACAATTGCCTAAAATGTGAAAGTGAAAGCAATACGTATGAACATAAAGTAATCAGTAAGAAATGTCAAATTTAAATGAGATAGCCTTACCCATCAGCTTCAGCTATCATAACTTAACAGCAATAAGTTTGATTTTTCATAAAAGTGGAACAATCAGTAAAACAGCAGTATTCATAAGCAATAATCAACAAGAGAGGTAAAGACCATACCTTGCAAAGCAAAAATGCTTATCAGCCATGTCATTCAAGTCAGTTAGATATACTAGGCTATAGGCCTTGTGGACAATTTTACACTTAGTTCAACTCTCTTAAAGGTGGGAATCACACCCTGTAGCCAATGTCTGGGGGAAAAACACTTTAATTATTATGCCGCCCCAACCTCCCAACACAATATGGCTTTACAGGTGAATGCTAAGATAACTGCCTTGCAGAGCCATTTTAATCTTAACCAACAACATGATGAAAGAGTCACACTCTGCATCTAGTGTTTATGTGGTGAAAACATTAACCATTGTGCCAAACCCTTCCTTGCTTTTAGCTACTAGCAGCAGTAAGCAGTGGGCAGTATAACCAAAGCATCAGTTGCAACAACTGTACAGCAAAGCTACAGAAAGTCAACATAAATAGTTAAAAATTCAGAAACAGTAAAGCATATAGTTAGAATGCAATAACAACAAAGCAATCAACAGGAAAAGCATATTCCATAGAGTAATCCAGTGCCTTCAAGAACAGTACTGTAGAGCAGTAGCTTTAAATATGTAACAGAATAGCAATCAGCAACAAGCAGCCATGGACTGATGCCAGTGACCAAAAAAGTCCAATCAGTAGCTGAAATAATAAGTTAATTTGGTTTCTACATGCCTAGAATCAGAAAATGAGGATAGTGGAAAATTACCTGAAATAATATTAGCAGCTATGTAGTATTATTTTAGCTACAAGAGCAACAAGGTGAAACTTTCCAAAACTACTTATATGTAATAACACCACAGTCAGCAGAATAACAGAAATAATTTCAATGATGCATCCAGATGAAGTGTAATCAGTTATCTTGCAAGTTAAAAAACATAACCTATGAACTATGAAATTTTCCATTATATATAATAATACAATAGAAGAATAAAGCACAATAGTGCAGGTCTATATTATAATCTCGAAGGTTTAAAACTTCGAATCACTAAAGATCGAACTTTAGTGATCGAAGTCTTAAACCATCAGAAAAAAAAAACTAAATAAAAAAAAAAGCTAACTAGTGTGTAGGCAGGGGGGGCAAGCCCCCCTGCACCCTCCTCACCCCCCTACTTAAATATACCAACTCTGAGAACGCACTACATTGAAGTAAATGGAAATCTCCCCCTACGGAGATTTTCCGTTTAAAAGTTCAATGTAGTGTGTTTTTGCTATTCTTGTGTTAACAATATCATATTCGATATTGTCAGACTTTGAGATTATAATATAAACCCCAATAGTGCAACTATGCTGAGACAGAGTGGGTAGTGAAATGCATATGGTCTACAGAAGGCTAAAGAGATTGCCTTGCATATTCACTGGTGTCTGGCACTGGTTGCCCAATAGGAATAACAGTGCTTTGTACTACCTGAGTAATTCTCTGGGTATTTAAAATATGTAAGGCTCTATCACCTTCCACTCCCCACACCCAAATGTTGGCTGAGTAAAATACTGCCAACACCATACAGAATCTGGTCAAAGAAAAAAAGTTTCGCCAATCCTTCAGTGGAAAACAAGCTCATATAGCTGTCACGTGAAAAATCCTATTCTCTGCAGAGGCTGAAACACTGCAGACCCCACTATTAGGAAGCTAATGAAGTCCTTGAGGTGCATTAAAAAGTACGTAGTAGGATGGGAAAGGGTTTTCTTCTTCTTCTGTGTACTCTCCAGTCATCTTCTCCAGATTGTGCATTCATGTCTGTAAAGCACAGTACTCCATATATTTATGTTAAGAAGTTCCATCTGCTTTCAAGACAGATAATCACTTTCTAGTTAGAGTTAACACTGACTGAGACAAAATATCTTTAATTATGGAATTGTTGTTTGGATCAGCATCTCAAAGATTTGGAATGAAGCCATTAATATTATACTGGACCCCCATAAGATATAATAAGCCACTGACATGATACAAGAATTCATCCAGTGCAACACATTCTGAAAATAAATTCATCTGAGATCCCATTTCTAATCCATATACTGACAGAATCTTTTTCAAAAGATTAGGAATATTTTGTGCATCCTTTCTGGAGTAAGGAATGTAACATAAAAGATTTGCCATCCAAATAGATTAATTGATAGAGAGAGAATGGCACAAACTGGTACACTTAGGTATATATCCTTAACAAACTAAGAGAACTTATTAGAGAATATATGAATCATTTGTCTCTAAAGGGGGTGCAGCTGCATCTTTAACTTGGTTTCATGACTTTGTAGACAACAGATAAGTAAATTTTCCATTTTTTGCCATATACAGTTGATGAGGTCAAGAAATAAAGAACAGAAGTTTCACTTCGCTGTACTAGGGGCAATGATTGCCTGAGATGCTGTAGTAGACAGCTGTATGCCAAATGATTTGCATCTGAAAAATTATTTTTTCTTTGCCTTCTCAAAAGAAATTCATTATTTGTTTTGAGGAATAAAGCTGTGATGTGCCCAAGCTTGTTTATGTTGCTACTTGTCAAGGATGTGCTTCTTTTTACGAAGGAGTTTAGAAAATTCTGTAAATGTATTTTGGAACATAATTATGATATTAAGAATATTAATATTGATGCTTTATATAAACATTTAGCCATGTTTCCAGAACATAAAAAAAATTGTATTTCATGGATTACAAATTGTTAATAAAAGTCGTAGAGGAGGTGATTATAAAAATGTTATTGACCAAAAAAAAGTATATGGCAAATGATGCTGGGAACTGACAGATTTCCAGGTTTAAATGAAGTGATTGATATTAGGTGTTTTCTTAAAGGTAGAGTACCCAAGGAGTTCTGATTATGTTTAATTATTTAATTATGTGTTGATTGTTTGGTGTATAAATAATTCTTATTTGATTGTCTGTGTAACTCTGATGAAATCCGTGTTCCTAAGGATGGAAGCACTTAGTGAAAAACAAGTATTTTTATCTTCCCTGTTTTTAGTTTACCATGCATGTGCATCACAAATGCTCCCAAATTACTTTACTGACAGTTGTGTCATTAAACCATGTGCACACCACACAAGCTGACAGTTCAGCCTTTGTGATGTGTATAACTTTCGATCCTTTGACAGTGATATTGAATGAATTCAGAAACACCATATACTCTTGTAAGTCCATAAGGGCTGCCTAACAGAGTCCTCAGAAATCTGGCAGACCTCCAGACGGGGGGGGGGGTTGCAGAAAAATATCAATGAAACTACAGACTTCTTACCTTAACAGTAGTGGCAGGAAAGCTTCAGGGGAAAATCATGAGGGGAAGGCTGGTAACATTTCTAGAGGGTAATCTCAAGGACAGGATCTAACCTTCGTCCATGAGCAGAAGGAATTGCCAGTTGAAACTAAATCAGTTTAAAGACTGGGAGGCAGGTGAACCTGAAAGGCAGCAGCAGTACCTGTGATCTACCTAGATTTCAGTAAGGCCTTGAATTCAGTACCACATAGGAAGCTGATAGGATAACAGAGGGGATAGGCACAGCACAAAGACTGACAACCTGGATAGCTGCATCGAGAAGGGAAGGGCACAGAGAGTTGTGGTGAGATGGCCAGACTCAGGAATTACTAACTAGAAGAGCACTGCACAAGCCTGTTCAGAGTCTGTTTCTCTTCTCAGACATATGTGAGGCTACAGAAACCAATATCAAGCTTTTTGTGATAATGCAAAGCTAGGTGCAATAGTAGATGGTGGAATAAGAATTCAGAGATGCTGAACAAATGGTCAGAAATATGTCAGTAGATGTTCAGTGTAATGAAATTTAGAACTTAGATCACAGAAACACTGATATGGAGTATTAGATGGGCAGAGTGGAAATGATGCTAACAGACTAGAAGTAGTAACTGGAGTTATTAAATCACACCTGGATTGGACCACTGGGAGCAAAGAAAGAGGGGAACAGCATCAGCAAACAGAATTTTGAGGTATATACTCAAGGAGATAGAATCCAAACCTAAAGAGGTAATTCTTCCGCTTTCACATTGATTGGCACACTTACACCACTAGAAGTTGATATGTTCAGCATTTCTTAGATTTTATTAATACCAGTGCACATTGTAAAACCCTGACCTGGTCCTTACCAACCTAGCCCTCATGTGTACCCTCACCATACATCTTTTCATCCCTAGTTAAATCTGACCACAAATCACTCAGTGTCGCTCTTAGTGGTACCAGCATCAAAAAGAGACCAGTTTAGGGACTTTTCCAAGACAAGCCTGCTTCAGCTTGTAGAAAACCTGTGCAAAATTCCCAACTAACCCCCCCCCCCCCACACACACACACACACAAATGGACACAACTGACATGGCTGCCACATTCATCTCTGACTTTTACTAGCAAATAAACAGTCACATAGAAAAGCAAATGCATGCCCAGCCTAAACGTAAGAGTAACTTCAGAAATAAACCTCTGTTGTAGAACTCCCATTTAATAATCCTCATAATAAAAGATGAGAAATAATGAAAAGCTGCAAGAAGTCCCCATCCCCTACCTCAGGACCATATTAAAACATACAGCAAAGAAATTAGGAAATTTATTAAAAAACATAAAGTAGAATATAAAGTTAAGGGTCTTATAGTTACTGAAAGTAACTAAATACTTTTTTTTTTTCAATTATGTCAGGAAGTTAAGGAATAATGGGTGGAGCAGTGGTTAGCACTATCACCTCACAGCAAGAGGTTTTCTGGTTCGATTCTTGACCAAGGTTCCTTTTATGCAGAGTCTGCATGTCCACCCTGTGTTCACATGGGTTTCCTCTGGATGCTCCACTTCCTCCTACATTCCAAAGACATGCATCTGGACCTTGGCCGTGGTCCCAGTCAGACTTTCCTGGTAAACAAATAATAAATAAATAATGGCCAACAATGTACTGAACTTATCCATAATGATATCATACTTTGTGACCCCAAGGATACAGCCGATATATCCACAGACAAATTTAATGCTAGTTCTACCCCCCCCTACTCACATTGCTGCCCCAACAATCACTGAAGATGTATTTTCCTCTGAAGTCACATTTGAACAAATTTTAAAATACTTTTTAAAGCCTATAAATAATACTTCCATATGTCCAGACAGCATACCAGGCTACATTCTCAACAGTATCAAGTATGCACTATTGGAGCCCCTACTTAAAGTGCTCAGCCAAAGCATAACCACAAAGTTTGTGTTTGATGCCTGGAAAACAGCAAGTGTGACTCCACAGCAGAAGGGTGGTTCTGTATAGACTAGGGTATTTACATGCCTATCAGCCATGCCAGATTTAAATACAAAGTTAGGGAATGTATCCTATCAAAACTTATTTTTGTAGACATAAGCAATTTTACTAATCCTGACCTCAACCAGTTTGGTTTTGTGAAAGCACAGATCCTGTTTTCTGAAGCTAGTATATTTTTTAAAAAGGTTACAGAAGCTGTGGACAGCAGTCTCTCTGTGCATACTGCTTATCTCATCCTGGCCAAGACTTTTGACAAAATTCCTCATGCCCGTATTATTAAAAACTAGGTAAGCTTAATAACTCCTACATTGTGCTCTTGATTGCAAAGTAGCTAGTGAACAAATCTCAGGTTGTGAAAATTGTTGGTACCCTCTCTAAATGTAAAATTTAACTGGTGGGGTATCACAAAGGTCACTGCTAGGCCCTCCCCTATTTGGCATTTATTTTACAGACATCTAAACCAACGTCTAAGAAGTGTGTTGACCAAGTCTGCTGATGACTACAAGCTGTTCGCCATTATACACTCATCCACTGATGCTGAACAACTCCAGTAAGGTCTGGAATATGCACATACCTGTTGTCTCAAAAGTAGTCTCAAGCTAATTGCAAAAATATGCAATGTAGTAACATTCAGCAAAAAAGCTGAGCCCAGCTCATATGGTTTTGACAGTATTTCTCTTCAAACAGATATGATCATAAGATCCCTGGATACTTCTGAAGACAACTGACTCTCATTTGATCATCATGTTTCCGCCATATACAGGAAATCCTTTGTCTGGCCCTGGTGATTTCCAAGGGAATACAGTTACTGAAATAAGTCATCTTACCACTGTGCTCTTCCCTTATCAGGACCATCACTGAACACAAAGACTCCTTTGGTATGTACAAATCCAAGCATATTGCACAACTGGAAAGACCCCAAATATTTCTAACAGAGAAATTTAATAGCTTTATTTCCGTCAACTATTGTGATAGATTAGCATGACTTTCCTTTCACTCAGCAGTCTACCAGTTTACTGAGTTGACCTATGCCTTGCTATTTGAGCCACAAAAGACCCAGTCCCGTTTAACTTCTATTTCTTTACAAGACCAGTGGCTCAACAAACACCTACACTAGGGACCTTAATCTACACTAACAATTTAACAAAGCTTTCTCATTGGATAGGTTCCTAACTCCACCTATTCCTAACCTGTGGAATAAGTTATCATTGGAGGTCAAACAAAACACTGCTTTGGCTGCCTTTCTTGATGATTAGATGGGTAGACTGAATTTTACATCAGGGTTATCATGTCTAGCCCTGCTCCATTTCTGAGATAAGCATTATTAACTGTATGTAAATGGTGTCAAGAACTTTTAGTTGTGCCTGCTTACAGGTTTACATAACTAGGCATATGATTGCTTGCCTTGTATTGTTTTCTATGTTCCTATGTACACTGTCTTGGTCAAACCTCACCTTGAGTATTGAGTTGAACTCTAGAAGCCACATAAGGAGAAGAATAAGAGTGTGCTATGAAAAACCAGAGGGAAGCTGCCTGAAATATCCAATAATGTTGGGGAAAAGTATAACTAGATGTCATAGGAGCTACAGCATAATATTCTGATTTGAATCTAGAAGAATCTTGGGAAAATGGTATTCATACAAAATCTTGTAAGGGCGATATTAAAGGGTTATTCTGAACAGGAAAGACAGAAGAGGAGAGGGAGGTCACATGAAGCAAATTGTAGAGGCTTACTGCTTCCTGGATACCTGAAAGTACTTTTTCATAGAGAACATGGAACCTAGAATGACTATTGGACTGGGTGGTGGAGAAGGCATCCTCTGAGGCAAGAGACAAGTGGTAAAGATAACGGGGAAAGAAGCAATGTTGAGGAACTAGAATTTTAAGGCATATAAAAGCGCAGACTATGTAGGTATATTGCCTCTTTCCACAGTTAACCAAATGCGATGTAATGTAATATCAAATCATTCTTCCAGTAACTGCATCTCAGTTGGAGTTCATGAAAACATTATGCAATTCCCATGTAGCATACATGCACTCTTGGGCACTGCTACAGTATCACAGATTTTGTCCTAAAATGTTCTAGGCAGCATTATAGTTGGTGACAGATTTACCTTAGTTTCAGTTGTGCTGTATTCCTCCAGAGGCTATCTGCACTCATGTCTAGAGCTCACATCCCGTATACAGACTGAGCCATCTCCCTGTCTGGGACTACTAGCTACTGGCTGGGCACACACATCTAATTGAAATGTGTCCTGTATAGCACCAAACTTCTTCTTAACCTCACTCAATGGCCTCAGCTATCAGCGTATTTGATTGTGTCACTATCATTTAAAAAGTATAGTATGCTACCATTTGTGCTATAGTATGTTAGGCACTTTTTTACAGGTTTTAACTTTCTTTTTTAAAAGTTTAACTTGCTGCCAAAATGTCTCAGAACAAAATGCATAGAATTATTGGCTGATGAAATTTTTGTTTTGTTTCTCATTTTTTCTTAACTAGGCAAGCCTGCAGTCTGGTCAAACAGCTTACACAGGATGACATAGTAGGCAAATGGAAGATGAAGGAACAAATCCAACAAAATTTAGCCTTAATCCACTCCACTGTCAGCTGTTTCTTTAGACTGGCATGCATTTTGCTTTAGTCTGCCTCATTGTGCAAACTTTGCCTTAAGAGTAAATTGTTTTCGAATGCCCAAAATATTCTGTCAAGATGTGAGTTTTATTTATTTATTTCTCTGTTTGTTTGTTCATAGGTTCATAGGTAGGTTCTAGGCTATTGGCCCTATGGTCTATATAAGCCTAGCCAAACAGTACCCTGGCTTTTGCCACCCAAGAAAATTATTGTTTATTATTGTTTATTTATTTATGTTTTCAATGAGCTAAATGAATAGAAAGCCATATTAAGGGGTTATTATAATTACTGAATATCTATATAGTTATTCAGCACTGATATGAGAAACTGTATAATTAAGAACTGTTAAATGTACACTAATGAATAGCTGATAAAAGGTACATATTAATTATTTTTGAGACTTATACTAACAATGTATTCATTAGCAAAGAGAGTAAAATGCTTATGGCTCAGCAGTGGCTTTGTGTGGTCATTTCATAACATTTGAACATACTCAAATTATTTTGGTAATCATTAGCACATCAGGAAAATTATAATATATACAAATGAGAATGTCTGCAATGTTCAGTTTAAAACATAATAATAATAATTTTAATGGAACCAGGTAGCAGACGTCAGTTGAACCCCTCAGAGAGGGAGGAACAGTATGCGTTTGACTGACTACTATAATTACGATAGAATTTTCTGTTATGATACTTATGGGTGGAGCAGCATAAAACATACTGAGCAATCCAGGGTATTATTAATGCAGGTTAATAGGGTGAAATATATATGAGTGTCTGAGTGTGTGTCATGCACATACTTAACTGATTAAAAGTACTCTATTACTTATTATAATGACATTTTATTTGTTCTATTATTAGGTATCTTATGGTGCTAGCTGTAGGTGTGAAGTTATTAAGTGATTAAAATACATAACATTTGAGAAGGGTGTGCATTTTATGTACACTTCCTCTACTGTAAGGAAACTTTTATTTTTATTTATTTATTTTACATTTGTTGACTGGGCTAGTCTTGCTGGATACATGTCCATTTTCAATAGAGGCCCAGGGAGTTAAGCTCCCAAAATAGTAAAAATTTACAAAATACAATACTTAAAACATGACTAAGTTCACAGGGAGATAGGCTCCAAACATAGTAACATTACTAGATACAACAGTTAAAAATGAACTAAAGTTCAGCTGCATAAGAGAAATAATAGTGTTTGTAATACAAAATAAAAATTGTGTCTAAGAAGAATGGTAGCATAGAGTCTTTGCACAGGTTTAAGTGACAATGAAGTACAGGTGCACTTAAGGTTCTAATGATGTCATTTGTAAGTCAAAGAGGGAGAAAAGTGAGAAAGGTAGTAAAAGAAATGCACAAGGGCGAGGATAAAGTTATGTTCTATAGATTAATGCTGCAGAGGGGACAAGGTCAAAAGGAAGGAGTATAGCAAGAAGAGAAAATAAGGGGAAAAGTATGGTTCAGTCAGGTTTAGAACAGGGACAAAGCCAATGAGTTTTCAGATGTTCTTTGAGGTGTTTCTTGAAGAGACATGTAGATGAGAGAGATGTGAGTGTCCTAGGAAGCTTGTTCCAGATTTTGCCCACAGCGTTAGTAAAAAGTGAGTCCCCAGCTTTATTATTAGATTTGATACTGGAAATTAGTAACTTGTTTGCTGAACGAAGTCTTGCAAGATTTTTATATGGGGAGATCAGGCTAGAGAGGATTGGGGTATTATTTGGGTGATAAAGAATTTTTTGTATGATCACCAGTTGATTATACAGCAGATGGTTATGTAGTTCTGACCATCCGAGTTGTTTAAGGTTGTGACAGTGGTGGGTTCTAAAAGGGGTACCAGTGGCAAATCTTGCTATATTGTTATAGCTAGTTTCAAGCTTGCTTAGATTGTGTTTTGATAGATTGGTGTATATAGCAGAAGCATAGAATAGGGTAGATGTGAGGTGAGTCTGGGCCATAGTGGTTCTGGCTAGAGGTGTGAGGTAGGGTTTGATTCTATACAGGGAGCCTAGTTTTTTATTGACAGTTTGTATAGTATTGTTGATATGATCACCATAGCTGAGGTTGTTATCTATAGTGATGCCTAGGAGATGTGTGGTAGGATCTGGAGAAATAGTAGTTCCATTGTTAGAGGTAATTGTGAAGTGGATCACTGGAGACTTTTGGGTGGGAGCAAAAAGCAACAATTTTGTTTTTGTTGGGGTTTAGGAGGAGACAACCAGTTTTCAACAGTGTTAAATACTGTTTGAGTAAGCGTCTGAAGAGAGATTGATGATTTAGAAGTACAGATTAAAGTAGAGTCATCAGCACATTGTATGCAGGTGGCTTGAGGAAAAATAGTATTGATATCATTAATAAAAATGGAAAATAGAAGAGGGCCTAGGACAGAGCCTTGAGGCACTCCAATGATTACGGGGAGGGGTGTGGAGAGATTATTGTCCCAGAGCACTGCTTGTTGTCTATTTTCTAGATAGGATGTAAACCAAATTATTGCTTGTGGGTCAAAAGATTGTGCTTTTAGTGCACTGATCAGTAAGTTGTGGTTAACCATATCAAAGGCTTTTGATAAGTCAATGAATAATGTGGAAGATAGAGAGTTGTTATTTCGATTCCTATTTATGCAGTCAGTATAAGTTAGCAGGGCGGTAGTTGTACTATGAAAGGGCCTAAAGCTGTGTTGGCAGTTGGCTAGTAAGTTATTGTGGAGCAGGTGTTGAAGTTGTTGATGGTGAATACATTTTTCCATTATTTTGGCCAGTGGGGAGAGTAATGCAATTGGTCGGAAATTGGAGATATCAGTGGATTTGCCTCCTTTATGTAAGGGGATAATGTGGGAGACTTTCAATATGGATGGGATGTTACCTTCTATGATTGTTCAGTTTATAAGGATGGATATGGGATATGCTACAACTTTGGAAGCTATTTGAAGGTATTCTGCTGGCAGGCGGTCAGCAGAAGGGGTACATGGTTTGAGTTTATGAAGGAGTTTGCAGATAAAGGATGTTGGTACAGGTTGTATATGGAAGAAGGGCACTTGACTGCTTATGTTTTCTAAGGGGCTGGGGGATATGGGAGGTATTGTCTTTGCAAGGGCTTGAATAGTTTCAGTGAAGTAATTGTTGAAGGCATCAGCTATTTGCAAAGGATTATTATGTGGAATTGAAGATGGGGCAGGAGTTTTGGTATGACCTGGTTGGAGAAGTTTGTTAATGCCTGCCCAGAACTTTTGAGGATTATTAGCGTGAGATTGTTGAAGGTTGAAATAATAGTTTTTTTTGTCTAAGATAATGTCCTTTTTGGTTGCATTTCTTAGCTGTTTAAAGAATAGGTGGTCTGCAGAGCTCTTAGAGGCTCTCCATTTGGCCCATATTTTGTTTCTTAGGAACATTTTTTCCTTGGTTTGTTGTGTGAGCCATGGAGCTGTTTTGGTCCTAGGCCGGGAGGAGCGAAGGGGGGCATGGAGATCTAGGATATGTAGGAATTTAGTATTAAAGTAGGAAACTGCTTCATCCAGTTTGAGTTGCTTCAGAGGTGACCAGTTACAGGCCTTTAGTTCATTTTGAAAGCTTTGTGTTTGAAAGTGTTTTTTTGAACGAAAGGATATAAAAGTGTTATTGGTAGGACTAGGAGTCTTTTGCTTTGTTATATAGGTTAGAACATGGTCGCTAATGTCGTCTGGAAGTGTTCCTGGTATATAGGTTTCAGGATGACTATTTACAAGAATCCAGTCGAGGGTGGCTTCTTTATTACTAGGTTTGTGGATTCTTGTGGGGGTGTTTATTATTTGGGTGAAACCATAAAGATTAATGTGGGTGTTAGGATTGGGGGAGTTACAGGTAGTCCAGTCAATGTTAAAATCACCTAGTACAATTGTTTCTTGAGGCAGCAGGGTGGAAACGCTGCTAAGAATATTTTCAAGAGTGTTAATATTATTTCCGGGAGGAATGTAGGTACAAATTATATAACTAGATTTAGATTTGTTAAGTCGGAGTTTGATGGTAAGGGCTTCTGCATTGGTATTAGAGGGTAGTAGCACATTATAGGATGAAACTTGAAGTTCAGATTTATACAAGATAGCTACACCACCACCCTTTTTGGACGTGCAGTCACATCTAAGGATGTTGTATCCAGGTGGGGTTATTTCTAGGTCATGAGTAAAGGGTTTCAACCAAGTTTCTGTAAGGCAAAGGATTTCAAATGCATGCACTTGTAAAAGGGCATGCAATTGGATAAGTTTGTTGTTAATGCTACGGATATTGAGTTGAGCTATTCTGAGAGAGTTACCAAATTGTATGGAGGTAGAAACACCATTAGAAGTTTGTTTTAGTGGGTTAGTACATCTTATGTTATTTAACCTGATTACATTTGCATACACATTATTAGGCTTCAGAATATGAGGAAGGAATAGCATTTATAAATTTATATTTGCATTTAAATTAATTTAGATATTACAATATCTATGCCAGTTGTCAATAAATAACATAACCTGTTTAATGTTTCAAACATTCAAAGGTAGACTTCAAAGTAAAAATGAACAGCAAGAGATGTGTGGCTAAACATAAGACCATGAAACATCACGATGCAAACAGATAACAAAAGAAAAGTCAACAATGTGCAAACTAGTGCATTTTTCCCACATGGGCGGCCGCGGTGGTGCAGCAGTTAGCATTGTCACCTCACAGCAAGAGGTTCTCCAGTTCGATCCTTGGCAAGAGCACCTTCTTTGCGGAGTCTGCATGTCCTCCCTGTGGTCACATGGGTTTCCTCCTGGTGCTCCAGTTTCCTCCCAAAGACATGCTGTAGGTGGATTGGATGCTCTAGATTGGTCCTGTGTGAGTGCCTTCTGTGGAAGGTTGGGCACCAGGCTGGCAGCTCGACACTGTAAAACTCCACTGCCAATCATGAGCAGACAGGTGATCCGCTGTGGTGACCCCTACCCGGGAAAGCCAGAAGAAGAGGCTACATCCTTCCATACACCTGAATCTCAAAATATACTGCCTCTGTGATTATGCAGTTTTGAAGTTTGGAGAAACTTCTTTCCCCAAAGTTCAATGATTTGTTGAAAAAACTATATATTATTTGATAAAACATAGGAATCAATTAAAGTAATTACACTATTCTTGTTTCATATTTGCCATTGCAATATTCACCATACCTCTCATCCTCTTAGTGAATGAAACAGGGACATCATCAAAAATAATGGAGGGACACAGGTTTAAACCCAGGGGAAGAACTTATTAATCTACTGTGAAACCTTGCATGTTATCAGACGGGAAACATACATCGCAAATGTAATTTCAACAAACTACTATAGAAAACAGTACAAAACAATGTAAAACATTAAAAATAATTGCTTTTTGTACCTCTCTAATGTACAGGCACTTATATACATTATCTCTTCTGTAATGTTTAATTGTTCTGTATGAACTCTTTGATATTTCTTTGTAACATTTAACTTGCAATGTCTTGGAGCTTTTCTCACCAGGCCTCCACTGAAAAGGGGCTCTTTATGGCCCAGTTGCCTTCCCCAGTCATCAAACTTAAATAAATAAATAAATACATAAGGCTGAATATACTTGGAGAAAAGAGAAATATCAGCAAAGAATTAAGCAACTTTTCCTCATCTCTGATTCCTGCAGTCTGTAAACATAGTACCAGGACTGTTAAAAAGCAGACTGTGACATAACAACAGTTGACCAAGATGTCATATTTGCAATATTTTAAATTACGAGAACAAGTCACCTGCTCAGTAGCAGTGATGGTGGAATTTTTCCTGGGAAAAAGTTATCAGTATTAAAGTATGTTAAGGGGTAAGCAGTTAAGACCCTAATTGTTAAGCTATGTCTCTTTAAAATAAGGGTATATATTTCCATTTTTTAATACAATGCTGAAGTGTATGGAACACAAATTCTGTTACTGATTCTGATTCATCTTTATTTCATTCAATAAGAGAGTTTTCACTTATAATCGTGTTTGTTTTTTGTAGATCAATATGTATGTATACCTTTAAGAAACTTTCTAGGGGCTTGTACAAGTGTGTAAATACTGAGCATATGAGAGCCTGACTGCCATTTTGTAGTTAGCTATTGTGATGTACGCATGTATGTCTGTGTAGTCTGTCAGTTAATCAGTTTGTTTATATTTTGTACAGCTGTTATCCATCCTGATGTGTTTCTTTGTAATAAAGCATATAAACGTACTACCCCACCTGTTCGTTTTTAATAGTAAAGCAAGACAAGTGACATGGTATCAGAATGGGATCCAGAAATCCAGAATCAAGACCAGAACGCATTCAGTTAATGGTGGAGAAATATAGAGGAGTGGATCATCCTTACTGCATGTATCCCCACCACTTTTACTCTACCTCATAGATAACCACCTGCTTACCCCCACACAAAATGGGTTCAGACCTGGCCACAGTGCTACCACCGCTCTCTTCTCCTTCCTCAAAACCATCAATAAAGCTTGTGATTCTGGCTATCTAGCATCTACCCTCCTTCTGGACTTATCCAAGGCCTTCAACCCTATCTCTGATAACTTTCTTCTATCCAAATTCTCCAATTTTAATCTATTCATCTCTTCTACCAACTGATTCTCTAGTTACCTCTCCGATAGACAGTAGGCTGTCAAATGGAAAAAAAAAACACTTCCTCCTTTCTTACGACCCCTACAGGTGTACTCCATGGCTCCATATTAGGTCCCTTACTCTTCAACATCTTTATAAATGACTCCCATCTGTCTATCACCATGGCTAATCCTATCCAATATGCAGACGATTCTACAATCATCTGTTTGGCCACCTCCATCTCCTCTCTGTTAAAGAGACCTTCTCTTCCACTGAGCGCTGGATGTTAGATAACCACTTAGCACTCAACGCATCAAAACTAAACTTACTCCCTCTAAAAATACCATTATCGACAAGATCTCTTTTATTATTACTAGCCAAAACAATACTTCTCTTTAGATAGTATCCCATACCAAACACTCGTGTCCTCATCTATGAACATTTTAAGTTTAATATCCACCTACAAATGAATATTAAAAAAACTTACCAGAAACTCGGTATGCTTTACCGCCACTCTCACTCCCTCCACTAGGTTTGTCCTCTCCGCTACATACCTCATTCCTTCCCTCCTATATGGTGCCCCTCTTCTCACTAACCTACAAGCTTCACTAAAGACTAAACTCTCTTCCTGTTACAATAAAATCTCCAAGTTTGCCACTGGTTACAAATCCTCCACCCACCAATGTAATGCCCTTCTCAAACTAAATTGGCTAGAGCACCCCAATTATCTTACCTACATCCAACTCACTCACGCCCACAAACTTATCTTCTGTCCATCTCTCTACCCTTCTCTAGCCTCTTCATTCAAAATTCACCTACCCGATAGACTTTTGAGATCCAATAACCAAAATCTGATTGAACTACACAAGCCTGCTCATCCACCAGGCAGACAACTACTATCCTTTTCTGTAGCACGGCTTTGGAACTCCTTGCCACCTCTCATCCACACCACCCCTAACCACTCTACCTTCATAAACCTTGCTTCACTCCCATTTCATATCCCTATAGGAATGTTCCTGCTCTCACCCTACATAACTACCTTCTAAGCTACCATTAACCTCACCCCCTTTCTTCGCACCCCCCTTTCACCCCTCATACACCACTTCTTCTTACTATTCTCTCTTTTCTTACTTGACACCTAATCTCTTCCTATCCCCTATATACTCTGCTATAACTCTCTAATATGATACCTATGCAAAGCTCCTTCACCGCTGCTTTAGATTTACCACTGTATGAACTAAGATATTTTATAAATACTTACTGACATGTTGTTTTTTACCTTTTCTTTTGTAAATTGTATCCTGTATTACTCATTTTTAATGATTTGTCTAAATTGTATAATGTTCTTACGGAGCTTTTCTCCCCAGGACTCCATTGAAAACAGGCTCTTCTTGGCCCAATGGACTATCCCGGTAAACAAACTGTAAATTAAAATACATAAATAAATGGCTCACAAAAAGAAGTCAGAAATATATTTCAGGTATCAAAGCTTACTTAAGTGATTTCTTATTCGCAAAATATAAAATGAAGCACTCAGAATGCTCTAAATGAATTTCTAAGTAAACAAAATGTCCGAAACTGTGACATATTGAAATAATATTCAAATAACTACAGGAAAAATGTGTAAAATAATGTCTGAATTGCATAAAATGTATATAATAAAGGAAACAACAGCATTTTTTTCACGAGTTACTTTTTCACATTAATTAAAGTTATTCAAGATATCCGAGGTATACAAAGTGTTTGCAAGAATGTGCAGTATTACATTACAGTTATTTCACAAAATACAGCCATTTCAAAGCACATTTCACAAAGTGCTGTATTTTGAAGAGTTTATTGTGCATTTGAATGTTATTACAAGTATTGGCTGTGTGTGCATACTTGTACATAATTACAAAGGCCATTTTTTTCAGTGTGTTTGGACATAATTTGCTGGCATGGCAGATGGATTTTGAAAACCAGTTCCACTTGTCTTTGATAATAATATTGCAGAGAATTGGAGAGTGTTTGAGCAAGAGAATGCTATGTTCATGCAAGCTGCATTTTCTGATACAGATGACCATACAAAGGCATTTATTCTGCTTAATTTCGCTGGTTCAGAAGCCATAGAAAGAGAGCATTCATTTATGTATGTACCTGCTGTATTTGCAGGAGAGGGGGGAAACCGTCACATAGTGGTACCGCCTAAGTCAAAGGCACTTACTTTACACAAGCAATCAAAAGCCAGGGCAAACTTTTGCAGCAAATATAACTGACTTTAGAAATAAAGCTAAAATGTGCAGATTTCGTGATTTAAGGGATGATTTGATAAAAGACAGACTACTGTGTGGTATTAAAGCTGATGCTGTGAGAAAAGATTTTGCTTTGTAACAGTGATTTAACTTTGAAGAAGGCCATTGAGATTTGTCAGATATATGAGCTCACAGAAAAGCACACAGATATGCTTACAAATGAGAAATGCATGCTTCCAGTATCTTCTAGTGCTCATTGATAATAAGCGACACTTGGTTAAAAAAATAGGCCCAAGCATATGGCAGCAACTGTAAGCCCTGCAACAGTCACTGGGAAACACAGTACCTTTCTAGCAAATTCCAGAGTGTGCACAGTCTCATTAAAGCACATGGTTCATAAGGAAAGCTCAGATTATATCAGAATATGTATTGATCCATGAGATTTGAACAAAGCACTTAAAAGAGCTCATCATCCAATGGGTACAGTCAAAGAATTTGCTGCTCTTATGCCAAATGCAACTGATTATTCTGTCTCATAATCAAAGAGTTAATTTTGGTAAATTTTGCTTGACTGAAAATCTTCACTGCTAACCACCTTCAGTGCTCCTTTTGGTAGGTACAGATTTTTGGGAATTCCATTTGGAATAAATTCTGCCAGTGAAGTCATCCAGTGTGCCTTGGAACAATTTTTTTTTCTGGGTAGCCATGCGCTATTATAGTATATGACATTCTAGTAGGAGGTAATGGTGAAGCTGAGCATGACAGAAACCTGAAGAAAGTTTTGAAAAGAGCACGTGAGGTGAATCTTAAGCTGAATCCTCAGAAGTGCAAGTTCAGGCTAAGAGAAGTTGCTTATGTTGGTCATTTATTTACAAGTTCAGGCTTATGACCAGATCCTTTCAAGCAAACAACAATTGTTGTGATGCCAGCTCCAGAATCAATGTTCAAGCCCTACAATGTTTTTTGGCATGGTTAACTACCTAGGCAAGTTCATTCCAGACCTGAGCCAACTTTCACCACCACTTAGAAAGCTGAAATGCAAAAATGTATCCTGATTATGGTCAGAACAATACCAGAGAGCATCTGATGTCCTGAAACAGAAAATTGCCAGTCCACCAACACTCAGATATTATGATGTTCACAAACCAGTTACTCTTTCTTGTGATGCTTCAAAGTTTAGTTTTGGTGCAGTCATTTGTCAAGAGGGTAGACTAGTAGCCTATACATTTAGAACTCTCACCCTAACTGAAGTACAGTATGCACAGATAGAGAAAGAGCTCTTGGCAATTGTGTTCGCATGTTCAAAGTTCCATGATTATATTTATGGTAAACCTATCCAGATCGAGAATGATCACCAAACTCTAGTCACTATTTTGAAGAAACCTCTGCATACAGCTCCTGCCAGATTGCAACACGTGATGCTCAAATTGCAAAAGTATAATTTCAAACTTGCCTACACAAAAGGCAAGCTTCTTTATCTTGCTGATACATTATCTAGATTGCCCAGAAATACCACTGAACAGCATGAAAATGAAAAACTTGATTTTGGAGTCAAGGAAGTGAGAAATTTTTCTTCCACACATCTTGCTGAGCTTAGAATTTATACGGCCACAGATCCAGGTCTTATGAAGCTCAACCACTTTATCAGTCGAGGATAGCCGTCAAAGCAATCTTGTTTACCTCATGAACTACAACCTTATTTTTCTTAAAGAGATGAGATTTTGTTTGACAATGGTATCATCATGAAAGGTCCAAATGTAATTCTTCCAAAATCTTTACAACAAGAGTATATTACTATTTTGCATCATGGCCACCCTTGAACTGATTCTACCAAAAGAAGGGTGAGAAGATGAGTATTTTGGAATTCTATGTCTCAAGACATTGAGAGAATACTTTCATCTTGTTGTGTATGTAATAGTACTAAGCCACATCAACAGAAAAAAACACTTCAGCTAAACCAGATTCCTGAACTACGTTGGTTGACAGTAGCAACATACATTTTCAAATGGAATGGTCAACATTACTTGGTGTTAGTAGACTCTTATTCCAACTGGTTTGAGATTGACCTACTTCCTACCTAGCATCCTGTACTGTCATTACCAAGATGAAGCATCATTTTGCAGTGAATGGGAGTTTGCACAAAGTTATTTCTGACAATGGTACACAGTTTACAAGCCAGCAGTTCAAAAGATTTGCTGAAGTGTGGAACTTTACTCATGTCACGAGTAGCCCTGAGTACCTGCAGTCAAATGGTTTGGCAGAATGTGCAGCTTGAAGTGCGAAACAGTTATTAGAAAAGTCAAAGTGAGACAATAGTGATGGTTTCTTGAATCTTTTGAATCTCAGAAATGTTCCTTGTGATAAACATCTTGGTTCACCTCCACAGAGACGTCTGTCGAGTCAAACCAGAATCACACTACCATTTAGTAGTACATTATTGGTTCCATGTGTCAAGACCAACAGATCAGTGAAAGCCCATCTGTTGAAGAACCGCTTATCCCAGAAGTCCTATTATGTTAAGACTAGCAAACCACTCAATCCATTACGAGAAAGGGAGATAGTGAGGATGCAGATGTCCAAAGGTTTTGATCGGATTGGTATCATGAAAACTGTATGTCCAGAGCCAAGATCATACATTGTGGAATCGCAGGCAACAAAGTTTAGGCAGAATCTGAAACATTTGATCCTGGTGTCCGAGCCTGTATTGCAGTATCATACCTGTGAGAAAGACTCTATATCTCAGAGTGAGTTCTCCAGCGTTCCAGTTCCAAAGGACATTCCAGTAAATATCCCTGTTCCTGAGAAGAATCCCAAAACTCCTGAAGCAAGTTGTTCACCGATGACTGTCCTTGTTGCTAAACCCAGTTCTGATTGCTGTATCACTAGATCAGGTCGCATTTCCAGATGACCCAGATACATGACAACTTGGACATGAACATTGTGTTTATTTCTTATTCTCTATATGATTGCATGTTTTTATTCAAATGTCATTATATTGTGGGCAAGTCATTAAAAGAGAGAGGATGTATATCAATATGTATGTATACACTTAAGAAGCTTTCTAGGGGCTTGCACAAGTGTATAAATATTGAGCACTTGCGAGCCTGACTGCCATTTTGTAGTTAGCTGTTGTGATATAAGCATTATGTCTGTGTAGTCTGTCAGTAACTCAGTCTGTTTATATTTTGCACTGCTGCTATCCATCCTGATGTGTTTCTGTGTAATAAAGCATATAAACTAACTACCCCACCTGTTCATCTTCAATAGTAAACCAAGATGAACGACAGTTTTATTTGTTAATTGTTTATTGCATTATAGTATTCAATGCATATGCCCTCTGCATGTAGACAAAGTAATAAGATTAACTAACACTCTATGTTAAGGAATTTCATCACATATGCTGAACATAGTGCCAAACTGATCAAGGAATCAAAGGTACTGCTGAGTCCAGGTCTCAGAGTTGCTATTTCTTCTGGATGTTTGACCTAGTTTTACAAGCAGGGAGCCTGTCTGCCTCCCTGTAATGCCAGTTTTGACATACAGGTGGAGCTGAATGGCAAATAAGCCATACAGAGTAATTGCTCCACCTGTAGGACAGAATGATATGATAACCAGTATAATAAAATCACAAAAAGAACAAAAATAGAAAAAAAAAGCACTGGCAGGAACCACTCAAATAAAATAAAATACAGTAAACTCTCAGTTAATCGGAACTCATAGAGATTAGTAGATGCCAGATAACTGTAGTTTAACTCATAGAGATTAGTAGATGCCAGATAACTGTAGTTTCTAGTTGCTTAAGAGTTTCTATTAAAAATAGGCCTGACTAATACTGTACCCTATAGTATTTGTTTCATTTGACTTGTTCTTAGGTTGAGGAGAGAGGGAATTTATTCCTATCTTCCTTTTTAAAACTCTAAAACTCTAAAAACATAAGGTATGTTTCTTCCGGGGAGGGCTGGGACAGAAAGTGCAACACATGAAAATTGTACTTTATTTCTTCGATTTTTTTTTTTTTTCTGGTTGCTTGAGTTCCAGTTATCTGAGAGTTTACCGTAAAAGTTTTTTTTTTTTTTTGCTATTGTTATTTTATTTTAAAATTTAATAATTTGTATCCCTCAGATTTTAATGTGAATTGTAAGTGGAGAGTACTTATCTATTTAATTTGTATTTTATTGGTTAATTGTATAATTGGGATGTGCATTTAAGTAAGAAGGGTAAATGTGTTTTTTAGTACTCCTTGAAGGCTGTTTTAGAGCCAAGGTTGTTCACCAATGACTGTCCTTGTTGCTAAACCCAGTTCTGATTGCTGTATCACTAGATCAGGTCGCATTTCCAGACGACCCAGATACATGACAACTTGGACATAAACAATATGCGCAGAATTTCTCCCTTCCACATGGCTATGTGCGAATGGAAATGTGAAGATAAACCCCCTTATAATGTGGGTGTAGGGGGGATCTTGCTGTCCTGTAAAACAATGGTTTACTACTGTGCCTTTTATTTTATTTTACTTGAGTGGTTCCTGCCACCATTTTTTTCTGTGATAACCAGTATGCTTGGATTCATTCCATCCAAGAAGAGGAATGGGCATCGAAAGGAAACTAGCCCATCAAGGAAATCAATCTATTTTTAGTTATAAAACAATGCAAGACATCCCCAAACAAGTTCAGAGGATGAATCATAGTAAAAATAACTGCACATGCTTATGGCACCTCTAACTCTTACCACCCAGCTTCTACAGCTCTACCTGCACTGTAGAAGTAGGTATTCAGGGTAGTGTACAGCACTTAGTCTCACATACAGGTGGAGTTGTTGCTTTGCAGACACGTTCACTAGTATGGTACGCTCAATTTGTCAGCCTTGTAATATTGGTGACTTTGGTAGGTGTTGCAAGCCTGATTCCCCCTTTTTGGAATTGGATGTCAGACTCTGCCAATGTCCATTTGCTTACAATGAATGGGTGCTAGTGTAGCCCTATATTTTGGCCTTATGCTTAGACTAATTGCTTGGTGTGCTGTGTAACTCTCTGCCTAAAATATCTTGCAGTCTGACCCCCATCCCAATAGGCTTGGCTGCCTTTCATAATGTGTTTCTTCGCAGCTAGTACATATTTAGGAAAATAATAAAATTATGAACTTAAAGTGTTTACTTGTTTAATCCAATTTAATCCAGTTCAAAAGGCTTCTGTTTTAAGAGTGAGTTGTTACATTTTTCCTGATTTCAGTTCAGTATTTTGCATTACTGTCTGAGCATAATTTACTAAGTTTCCCATCAGGCTTCCCGATTAATGTTTATCATCTAGTTCCCCATGTGCTATCTCTCCAGTCCTGTTTCCTCCAATGTTATGTTTTTTCTGTCTAATTTCATATTGTTACAGTCAGATTGCAAAAATGCAGCTTGTCTGGCCATTCTGTTTACCTTTACATCGGCAAATACTATGCTAACTACCCTTGTGGGTCATTTTTTTAACCATCTTTTTTCCTTTCAAAGGTGAGAATCCAAACATCTATGTTGTGACTGCAAGGTAAATACAGTAACCATCATACCAACTCCCAATATGCGCAGAATTTCTCCCTTCCACATGGCTATGTGAGAATGGAAATGTGAAGATAAACCCCCTTATAATGTGGGTGCAGGGGGGGGGGTCTTGCTGTCCTGTAAAAAAATGGTTTACTACTGTGCTGCATGTTTTTAGGGTATTTGTTTTGTCAAAAATATGTGATCAAAGCAAATCAAACCAGCTGTATAGCTCAAACCAGGAAAATTCAAGCCAGGTAACAGCCAAGTAGCACTTCAGCCTACCAAATATGCAAAATTGCTGCTTGGAGAATCAATGGGGAATGAAATTCATTTAGCATAAATCCATTCACAAACTTTCATGCAATAAAGGTGCTCTATCAAGTATTTTTTAGCACACTTCTATTTGGTTCTGTACTGAATACATTTCATTCTGTTTGTTTCCTGAGCCAGAATTTAATTTATTTAATAATTTCTGATTAATCAGTAAGCATTTCAAGTACTTAGGAGTAATCATTCAAAATGGAAATATTTGAATATAATAATGACTTGGGTAGGAAGGAAAAACAAATGCCATGAGACCCAAACTGTAGACATGAGAGCTTTTACTTTTACAGAATGATTTATGGATCCATGACTGCACAGATGAGACAAAAACAACAGATGCCACAGTATTAAAAGTGACATGATATGTAGCTGACATACTGATATGCAAAGATGCAAGCCCCTTGTACCTCTCCACCCCTTATTTATATATACTAATTCCAATGTTTCAAAACTTTGAATGCTATAATATCGACCCGTTTTTGTCGAAAACTCAAAATAGCGCAGCCTCAGAACTTCAGAATGTTACGTAAGGTAAGATTTTGGTTGTCCGTTCCATGGCTTCGCTATTTACTCTACTGTGGTGGGAAGGTTACTGACCGGGTTAAGGTAAGTATGCAAACTAAGGTTACGGACCAGGTTAAGGTAAGTGTGGAAAAGGATCAGGGTAAGGTGAGTGTGCATTAGGGACATTAGGGTTAGGGAGCAGGTAAGGTGAGTGTGCAGCAGTTAGGGACTTTAGGGTTAGGGAGCAGGTAAAGTGAGTGTGCGGTAGTTAGGGACTTTAGGGGTAGGGAGCGGGTAAGATAAGCGTGCGGTAGTTAGGGACTTTAGGGTTAGGGTTGGGTTAAGGTAAGTGGATAGGTAGTAGTGTAGGGTTAGAATTATGGTTTTGTTAAGTGTATGTGTGTGGTTTATTTATTTTGGTGTGCTTGTGTTGTGTGTATGTGTTTTGGAACAGCAAATATTTTCCCTGGAAAAATTTTGCTGTTCCGTGTGTTCGATATTTTGTGGTTTCGATATTTAGGTACGATGAAATAGCATTCACTATTTATAAGGTACGATAGGGTAATATAAACGCTTCCAAGCATATTGAAAAAAACAAACATGGTATTCAGTAAAATAAAATACCATCTGCTATTGAGAAACCTCCTTCTACAATGAACCTTCCCTCGCTATGACGTGGAATCTCTCAAAACTTTCTGTACTCATCCGGAACAACAAAATAAAATAAAGTACAAAATTGTATAAGTCATAGTAAGATTAGTGATAATTGCTGTTAACTGCTAATTGATGTTGTTGGTTCTATATTCAATGACCTGTGATATATAGCAATAAGTGTTTTTTTTTTTTTTTTTTTTTTTTTTTTTTTTTGCTTATTTTTAGTATTTATTGCTTATTCTAGATATTTATAGCAATTTTGTTGTATACTGCATACTTGTACTGTATTTCATAGCTATTAGCTCACTGGTGATTTTCTACTGTGATAAACATTTCTGTAGTGTTTCTGTCTAAAATAGTTTAGGTTGCAACTGTAATATTGTCCATATTCCTGACTGTGTTTGTGATAAACATTTCTGTAGTGTGTTCTCTCTATAATAGTTTAGGTAGTAGCTGTAATATTCTCCATATTCCTGATTGTGTTTGTGGGCCTAGTTGTTTGTTAGAGGCTGTTTTCTGAACTCATTGTCCAGGCCATCTTAGTTACCAAAGACCATCCCACACTTCAGTGAGAGTTTAGTGTTTATGGTCATTGTCTAATTGGGTTGCCAGGTCTACAGCTTGGAGAAAGTACTTCACTGGTTCTTTTGAGCTTTTTTTAATATTTTTCAGGTTTCACCTTTCTGTTACTTAAGCAGTTAACTTCAACGTTTCAGCCATTACATACAGAGCTATCTGAGGAGGAGCACCTGATCTGTGATATATAGCAATTAGTAACCATTTTTTTTTTTTTTTGCTTATTTTATAGTATTTATTGTTTATTCTAGATATTTAGAGAAATTTTATTGTATACTACATACTTGTATTGTATTTCATAGCTATTGGCTCATTCCTGGTTTTCTGCTCTGATAAACATTTCTGTAGTGTTCTCTGCCTAAAATAGTTTAGGTGGTAGCTGTAATATTCTCCATATGCCTGATTGTGTTTGTGGGCCTAGTTGTTTGTTAGAGGCTGTTTTCTGAACTCATTGTCCAGACCATCTTAGTTACTTACCAAAGACCATCCCTCACTTCAGTGAGAGTTTAGTGCTTTTGGTCATTGTCTAGTTGGGTTGCCAGGTCTACAGCTTGGAGAAAGCACCTCATTGGTTCTTTTGAGCTTTTTTTTAAAGTTGTTTCAGGTTTCACCTTTCTGTTTACTTAAGAAGTTAATTTGAGTGTTTCAGCCATTGCACACCGAGTTATCTGAGGAGGAGCACCTGATCTGTAATATATAGCAATAAGTAGCCTGTTTTGTTTGCTTATTTTTAGTATTTATTGCTTATTCTAGTTTTATATATATATATATATATATATATATATATATAGAGAGAGAGAGAGAGAGAGAAAGAGAGAGAGAGATAGATAGCAATTTTATTGTATACTGCATACTTGTACTGTATTTCATAGCTATTGGCTCACTGCTGATTTTCTGCTGTGATAAACATTTCTGTAGTGTCTTCTGCCTAAAATAGTTTAGGTCATAGCTGTAATATTGTCCATATTCCTGATTGTGTTTGTGATAAACATTTCTGTAGTGTGTTCTGCCTAAAATAGTTTAGGCAGTAGGTGTAATATTCTCCATATTCCTGATCGTGTTCGTGGGCCTAGTTGTTTGTTAGATGCTGTTTTCTGAGCTTATTGTCCAGGCCATCTTAGTTAGCAAAGACCATCCCCCACTTCATTGAGAGTTTAGCGTTTATGGTCATTGTCTAGTTGGGTTGCCAGGTCTACGGCTTGGAGAAAGCACCTCATTGTTTTTTTGAGCTTTTTTTAAAGTTGTTTCAGGTTTTAACTTTCTGTTACTTAAGAAGTTAACTTGCATGTTTCAGCCATTGCACATAGAGCTATCAGAGGAAGAGCACCTGATCTTTGACATATAACAATAAGTAACCTGTTTTTTTGTTTATTTTTAGTATTTATTGCTTATTCTAGATATTTATAGCAATTGTATTGTATACTGCTGGTTTTCTGCTGTGAAAAACATTTCTGTAGTGTTTTCAGCCTAAAATAGTTTCCACCCTCCCTATTGGCATCTTGTCTTTATACCTGCTGGCCTTGCAGTTGCCCGCCCCTACTCTAAATTTGATCTTAGACACTCCCCCCAGTCTAGTGTCATTAGCTCATTCTACCTAATACAGAGAGAACATCTGAGAAGGCCAACCCACGTAGGTTCTTTCCTTCTGTTCCTCCTTTCTCCCTTTCTTAAAAAAAAAATGCCTGAATCTCCTTGTGTTATGACTGTGCTTCTCAAACATTTTGGAAATATAGAGTATATTTTAGTGCATTTATTAAAACTGTATTTACCTTAATATTGCTACAGCTCAAGTGCTTTAGGTTGCACTGCATCTGAATTGTTTTAGTGTAGTTTTAGCTGTTTTTCTGTATATATAGACTTTTCTGTATATGTAGACTAGCTACTTATTCTACTGTATTAATGCCTCTTAAATCGTTTTTCAGTTGTGCACTTGCCTTGCTTCATTTAAAAAGTTTTAAATTGCTAATTTTGTAGAGTTTTAATTGCATTTACTATTTAGGGCTACACACTCAAGTGCATTAGAATTTTCTGTGTTTATTTACTGTATTATTGCATTGTTTAGCCTCTTTTAACAAAAAAAAAAAAAAAAAAAAAAAAAAAAGATAGTCCCCGGGATTCATGAAACTTGCGCCAGGCACAGACATAGCGTAGGTGGTATAATGCCAAATATGGCCGTCGAGCGATTCAGGTATGATCCAGTTCCACGTGCACTACCGGCATACGCCAGAACTGCGCAGCCCTCGGCTTAGGTATGCTAATCACCCCATGCGCAGTGCCGCACCATGCAAATGAAGGTACATAGCGATTCATGAAGTGGTGCAAGCGTAGCGTAAGCCCACGGAAATGTAAACCAAAACACACGGTTTACATTTTCCCAAACAGAACATCGGAGCTATGGAAGTGAACCAGACTCATGTATTACAAAGTTAACATATACCAATGGCTAAATACACAGCCAATGACATAAGAAAAGATGCACAACACCTAAAAAACAACATTTAATGTCATGTCCACAGTAACGCAAAGTACAACCGCAGGGCATGTGGGCGCAAACTGGAATACAAAGAAAATATATGCAAATGTCATAAAATCGCAATGTAATACAAATCAGGATTTCACCATAATACTCAATGGTATGCATGGTACACCACAACCAAGCTGCAAGGGTTGCTAAGGGTCTGTGACAGTGTTCAGCGTGGTAACTATGCATTAGTAGTCAATGCCATGCAAATGAGGCAGGTAATACTGAATCACAAACGTCCCGCCGGATTAAGGATGTACCATACTGCGCAGCGCTATAACACCGAGGAGTGGCTCAGAGGTATACATGACATCAGCAGTGGGGTGTGCCACCGTAGCTGTAAGCACATTGGAGCAATGCAATTCTGGCCTGGCCATTGCTAAGCATAGCCGCAAGACAGGGGTGGGGAGGTAGGTATAGCATTGTCTAGCTGAGAGCACATATAGTGCTCGAAAGCGCATGTGTACAGGGATGAAAACATGCCCGAAACCCGGTAAGCGGATGCACACGCAGCAAACCATAGCACAAACAGGAAGGTCAGGGGAAGAAAAGAAGGAAATGCCGCAGTAGGGTAATTGGAGTACAACTGAGCAATTAACACCTATTAACTCACAGCGGGCAATCAAAGGCAGCTGACAAGTCTGCTCGCAGAAACCTGCAAAACAGGATAGGGAAGGTGTCGGATTGCAAAGAAAGGAGAACTGTCATAGCAGAGCAAAGCAAACCTACAGTAGACCGGCAATAGAACACATTACGCAAGATAAGCCATGTCTAGGAAAGTACAAATGAAAGCAGGCTGTAGGATGCCTGCCAGAAAATGGTAGGTGAAATGTGAAGAAATGTAAAGGGAAGGGCAAGAGGTAATCCACGGCAGCCAAATGCAATTCAACACCAAAGGCACCACAATAGTAGTTCCTGTAGTAAAACACATAAGATACCCTGTAGCTACGATTGTACATACACACCCTATGACATCATCGGTGTTCACAGCACAATAGTATAAAGTGTGAAAGCACCCTACACACACCTATGTATTCCCAAACACTGCACCATAGGTGTAAACACACGGGGAACTTTTAAAGTGTACATGTTGGGAGCTGCCATAGCTGTGATTCATCAACATGTGTTAGAGACTGGCGGTGTTGTGGAGGATGATGCTGACAACCACCACAGGCCCCGGAGGAGGAGAAGAGTGTTCAGATCAAGGGTAACCTACCAGGGTCTACATGATCTGGAGATAGTAGAGCATTACAGGGTGGATAGGGACATCTTACAGCAAAGAGTTGAGCTGTGCCAGCCACGCCTGAGAACCAGAAACAATAGAGGGGAACCCATCCCAGTGGACACGAAGGTATGTGTAAGCTTGTGAATACTAGTCACAGGTACCTTTCAAAGGCCAACTGGAGATATAATGGGGATCTCACAGGCATTAGCATCCAGGGTACTACACCAGTTCCTCGATGCCATGTTACCACATGCCAATGAGCACATATACTTCCCCCAAACTCAGGAGGAGTTGGCCAGCAATATGCATCACTTCCACCATGTGGCACACTACCCAGAGGTACTGGGTGTGATAGACTGCATGCACATACATATCAAGTCACCACCCGGTGAGCATGGTAGGCACTACATAAACCGCAAGGGATTCCACTCCATCGACTGCCAGGTTGTGTGCAATGGCCAGGGCATTATCATGGATGTGTGTGCTGGCAGCCCTGGAAGCTACCATGGCTCCCATATCTGACATGCCTTACAGCTGTATCAGGTATTTGTTAGGGGGGGCATCCCACATGGCCACCTTGTGGGGGATGCTGGCTATGCACTGGAGCCGTGGATGACGACTCCCATCAGAAATGCACACACACCCATGCAAGAACGCCATAATGAGGCACATGCACAAACCAGAATCATCATAGAGCGTGTGTTCAGAATGCTGAAATCATGGTTCCTTTGTTTGGACACATCTGGTGGAGCCTTGCAGTACTCTCCAGGCACGTGTGCCCACATCTTCATAGTATGTGCCATGCTACATAATATGATCCTGCGGAAACAGCTGCAGCAGGGACAAAATGGTGAAGGCCCTCATAGCCCATCGCAATTGCCAAGGCCATCACAGGCACAGAGGGATTCAGACCACGAACACCCTGTGCCAGCCCCAGTAGGCAGACGGAGGCATGCCCAATATGCCTATGCCTTGGCAAAGAGGGAATGTATAGCACATACTCTGACAGTGTAGGCCCCTATGGACTGACACACCTCTCCACCTACACACACAGTAAAATGGATGGCACACACACACATGACCACCTGTAAATTGTAATGTATAGGTGGCCTACTGTGTGAATCCTACATAGGCAGCCCTCAAACATTGTACACACAACAGCTGTTGGAACAAGAAATGTCAACACCTGTACAGTACATGCACCTATCAGCATATGTTGGTGCTGTGTGTATAGGTTCCTAGGTACATCGGTAGGTACACACCCGATTGTCAAAGGCCATACAACAAACGAGGCAAACAGTGTCTGCTGTTGCGACAACATCGAGTAACCAACTGTTGCTGAGTGGAACAGAGGCAATCACGGGATCACATGTGTGTAAGCACTGTTCTCCATACACTCTGCATGGATTCCTTGCTGCATTAATGAGGGGCTCCACATAATGTAATCATGGATGTCGTGTCAAGGCATGGGGTGTACCCATGACAGGTATCCCTCACCCCAGCATGCTCCACCTACTGTTGTTTGAAGGTGTAGCACATTATTGTGTGTGGCTCACTGTGATATACATACCCAATGCTGGATCACATCCAGTAAACATCACATGGACATACCATTAATTGGACTCATCCATATGTAAACTAACTGAGTTACCCATGTGATTGCAGTATGGAGTAACAGCCATAGTATACTTCACATACAAAATGCCATAACACATGTACAAATCCCGGATACCCAAGTGGTAAATGCAGTGACCGTCGTGCATGTTCCCGGTCCCACGTCCTGCAAGGGATGTAACATAATCCCAAAGGCACGAATAATGCATGTCGGATGCAGGTCATCAGATCATGTTTAGCACACGTTAGTGGGAATGTGCATTGCCCAGTGCTTGTAAGCGTCATTTAAATATGACTATACGGATATGCGCGAAACAGGGATAAGCTTCTCAGAATATCGCACAGATCACGGTCAGTGATGTCCAGAACAGGTGAAACCAGCATTATTCACCTCTGTACTAATAGTGCCTACTCTGAAGGGTTTAACGACCACTGCCAGGAGTAGAACACGCAATCATGTATGCAATCACCTAACACTATGGTAGCCAAGATGTACCTATGGCAGGTGTGTAATGTGACAGGTTCAAACACAAATGTGCGGAGTCCAGAAAACAGTATACACCGACAAGTACACAATGAAAGGTGTATTCTGCCTGTCACTCTCTCTGTCAGGGATATAGATATATATATATATATATATAAAAGGGTGATAGAGAGATACATGTTGATATATACGGATTCACCGATATCTGCAAATATATAGATAGATCAACGTTATGTACACAACCATGGAGGTACAGATAAATAGGATACCGCCGACTATGGAATGTGTCGCATACCGACACGCGTAACCACGAGGCTGAAAGACTGAAAGAACACAGTACCAGAACATTAGAACCACGAGTAATATTATCACGATATGAAGGGTCATTTAGTTACCGCTGCCGGTGTTGCGGTCCAGGTAGGTACTGTGTTCAACTGTGTTTGTGATTGTCGTAGTCTGTGTATGTGTGTGTTGAGGGTGCCGTGTGCATGTCCGTGTGACTGTAATGTGTATGTGTGTGTGTCTGCATCGTGTGTCTGTTAGTGCCAACTCAGAGGTAGATCATTACGGTAGGTGTGGTTATAGCTAGCCGTAGGCATACAGTTACCACCTGTCCCACATTAGGAGGGACAGCCCCTCACTGGGCAGTTGTGTCCTGACATAAAACATTAAAAAGGGTAAATGTCTGAGATTATAGGACATTATTATGTCCCATATATTATGTAATAGTTGCATTAAATAATTATGCCTGTATGTAAGAAACGTAAATGTTACATGCAATATGATAAGTAGCCAAAGTCCTACAACAATAAGTATGTATTGAGGATAAAAGTATGTGCTATCCTGTGTACTGACTGTGGGTATGTGTCAGCCTGTAAACACCGATGTGTGTCCCGCAAGTGTCCCACAATGGCCATTTGAATAGGTGGCAACCCATGCCAAAGAGGTTCAGTTACCAACACAACTTCAATGAGTGCAAATATCTGGGGCAGAAATACATGGGACAGCTGTCATTTAGTAACATTCCTTTACATATCGCTGTAATTCCGGAGGTATGGAAGTATCAACCTCACCTGCATACTATATAGAAGCCAATTAACAACGGCCCAATGTATATGCCCGTAACAAAAGTCTACTAACTGATAGGTCTTTAATTAGGGAAGGAGCCCACACACATATATGGAATATGTAGAAATGCAAGCCCCACAAAGCTGTATATCCTACGTACACCCACCTACATCCCCTGCACATGAAACTATAGCAATACAGACTGTAATTACAGCACAAACATCCAGTCAGTCAATTACATCTGCAGAAGCGTTAACACACCTTGTGAGAGACACATTTTAAAGGTGCCATGTGAAATTGTAGCCGTTGTATAATGGAACAAATGGCGATGTTACAGGTTTTGTTTGCAATAGTCCCTTATCAGATGGTTGGGATGACAGGTACACTCACATGTAGAACCACATACTCTAGCCATCACACACAATCCACAGGGGACATGAATCCAAACTATCCATGTCTCTACACATAGCAGTTGCAATTACACACAACAAAACACAATACAGGCCGTCTCCCCAAAGGTAGGGCAAATGGGCAACGCCCAAGTGGAGAATTCAATTATACCCCTCTGTTGCCATGTAATTGGCAAATGGAGTAGCTGCACAGCTGATGTGCAAGTAATAATTCACTCAGGAACACCAATTGGCGGCAGGAAACCACATGTTACAGGTATCAACGTATGTAAGGATGACTTGCCAGACATTCAAACCATATGCTCATACCATAAAACTGTTTAAACAGTGTAAGAGAGATAGTTACGAAAGTCCGGAACGATAACAAGGTATGTAGAACACTCAGTATGTAAGTGTATGTATAGCCTGTTTTTTATTAATTATGTTAGTGTATGTATAGCCTGTTTTGTATTAATTAAAAGTGTCCGCAATGCATAAAGTGGGAAAAGGTATTATGTAGTGATGTCTTGCTAAGCATAGTAACGCTTGTAGAAATTGTGTGTCCTGCAGTGGGCTACAAGGTAAACATCACAGACACCACAAGGGATGCTACATGAGGGCTTTAAACAGAACAATTCCATACCACCCACTGTCAGTGGTAGGGTATGTCCAACAAGTACGTGCCATAGCAGGGGATAGTATATGTTGATATACTGTCACAGTAGGCATGTGTATGGGCATATAACAACAATGACATGTCTAAGGTGGTCCTACTGTGCAAGTATGCTTTGCATTATGGGATAATATGTAAAATATGTGTAATGTACAGTATTGTAGGTAGATATGTCAGATATTCTACACAGCATAACAGGCATATCATGCATACCAAAGGTATCGTCTATTGGCATGTACAATATACAATAACAGGATACATATGGCTTGTAGTCACGGGACACTGTAACAGCATGATAGCTAATCTAAATGGAAGAGCTACTCAATTAACCATGCACAAAGGACATATAATAGCTTCACAAGTTCATAGTGGGGTACTATGCAGTCTGGCAAGTCTATGTGTAAGCCCAACTACAGTGTTTACACCAGAGGCACCTTTCTAGGGTAGTGTCCTGTCTGTGAACAGCAGAGCCATGTGTTACCTGCACCTCTGCACAGTACAGCCACTGCAGTGATCCCTGGCGTACATGCGTGTCTCCCATCTACCAAGTGAGGTATCACATGAACAGTGCTACTGAGTGTCCCTGCGTGATGTACATAGGAATCATGTTCCAAAGCATGGTGAGTGTCTGGTTTGGAAATGTTACCCTCAAGCACATCCCACTCATCATTGCGTGTGTGCACATATCCATGACCATGTTGCTCACAGTGGCTTTTGCTTATGTCGCTTATGTGGAGTATATCCATGAATATTGTTGTGGACATGGGCCCTGTCTGTTCAGCAGAGGTCACCCCTGAGTATGTAGTATGCAAATGTGTACAGACATGGTGTCCGTAGTTCTTCCACATATGTCAACCATCGGAGCTCAATAAACGTCATGGCGTGTTAATGTTGTGGTATGTAAAGCCATAGCTGTTCTGTAAGGTTCACCCTAAATGGGGTGTTGTCCCCTTGAATGTGCGTATACATCTAGAGTTCAGAGGTACAGTGGGTGCCTATGTTACAGCTACAAACCCAGTACAGATAAGTGTGGCCACATAGAAGGATATCCACGCCACAGTGGCAATATGGTTATCAAAGGAGTGGGTGCAACATACGTGTGTACTACGATCACGTACAATGTGACATGTATGTAGGGGACTACTACCTATGTGATAGTCAGTGGGTGAATGGTGTAATGCAAAGGGGATGTTCATGCACCTTGTGTCATGCAGCTTGAGGCCATGATATTGATATCAGGTATCCATCACAGTGACACCCTTATGGAGGGAGTCAGTATCAGCTGGTGGATCAATCATGGTGCTTTGCATGCAGTTGTCTGGAAAGCTAGTCAGGGAAAGTCCCTCTGTGCTAGCCGGTACCTCAGGGAAGCATATACCGAACATGAGGGGCTCTATGACTGAGGACTGTGGTACGCCAAGTGTAACTAAAATACAGTAGGTACTATGGTTTGCAACCCTCATTGTGTGTGTCCTGTCCATGAGCCACTTTGCATAACATCCTGAGACATAGGGTTCGATGTGCAGGTGGATGTGTATGTTGACAATACCAGAATGGAGAACGGTGATGAAAGCCAATGAGAGGACAATGTAGGCTGTGTGGACCCCCTTACCATCATCAACTACCCTGGTAACTGTATCAAAGGAGTCCACCAAGTGTAGGAGCCATGCTCTGGCCCTAACAAGTCCAACCTGGGTGGCATCAAAGGACCAGAGCCCACCAATGTCTCTGTGAATGGCTTCCATGATGATGTGCCCCATAGCCTTGCAGGACAGTCCAGTCAGGCGTATAGGGCAATAGTCCCTCTAGTGCATTGTGGCGCCACCTGTGTGGAGTGTGATAACTGTTGCTGTGTGCCATTCAGGGGCCACGATGTCTGATACAAGGCTATTACTGAATATGGTGGCCAAGTGGGGAGACATGTCATTCAGAGGTTTGTGTAAATCACAGCCTGGGATGTTGGACGGTCACATGGAGTCAGTGTTCCAGGCCTTATAGAGTGCAGGTTAGTACTGTGTAGTTGTGACCGCAGGGACACTGCAATGTTCCTGCATGGATTGTGGCCCTGTAGGGAGTGAGAGGGTGTAATGTTAGCATTGAACCCATCCGCCAGCATGTTGCCAACATCACTTGGTTCTGTAATGTTCCTGAGTAACTGTTGTATGTCAGAGCAGATATGGGTATTGCCATTGACTACTGACATACCTCCATAATGTCTTGTGGTACACCCTGGAATGTGTCACAGTAATGTTTACATAGCTAGGTTCGGAGTATGTGATGAGGGATCCCGTAGCCCTACTGAGGCTGACCAGTGAGCTACCCCAACCATGGGATTGTACTCCACTTTGCAACAGCCTCCTCCTGTTGTTGTAAATTATGTCCATGGAACTGGACCCCAGAGTGACGTCCGTTATCTGGTGGGTACCATTATGGATCTGTGTGGAATAGCATAATCCATGCAGTCATGTAAGTGCTAATGAAGAGCACTGGGGTATGTTTCAGCATTTGTATGTGCATTGTCCATCTGCACGGGTGTCATGACGTTAACTACTGCTGTCATAAGACGTCTGTAGTAGGCATTGTAGTACTCTTGTACTGTGTATGCCGTGAAGAGTGTAGTACCGGGATGTGGATAACAAGGGTGATTAGCATATGTTCAGAATCCACCAATGAGGGGATAACAGGTGTGGAACACCAGTCACATGTTGGTAGTGTCCATATCTAGGATATTGTTGGTCTTGGAGGTGGTTTGTATGGGTAGATCCAGCCGAGTGGAGGTTATGAATCCCGGACAGCATTGGCCTAATGTGTCTGTACATGAGTGGCTATCCCAGTTAAGTGTGGGGTAGTGTCAGTCTCACATCAGTAGTACCTGTCTGAACCCTACTGTCCAGTACACCAAGAAATGAGGTCTGGCAACCGTGGGGTATGTTGTTGAATCTGTAGCATGTTACAATGTGTATAGCAGTTCTGGCCACAGTTAGTTGCACGTGGAGCACCTCTGATGCATTATGCTAACTAGCCAGGATGTGTGTACAACATAGTGGAATATGGGAACACCTCAGCCATGGGTGTGCCGGTCCAGGTTACGTGACTGAATGGTGTGGTCTGTGTATAACCTGTCATTGCAGGTGTGCTCTGCAGAGCCTAGAGGCAGGTCCCAGTCACTGCAGAGATACTGAAGTGATCCATTATAAGGAGTGCCTTGCCTGCGTGGGTCAGAGATGAAGATGTCAAGCATTGCATCACATGACCCCATGTTTTGCTTGCCTGTTCCCGTTCTGGTGGTGAATGTTATTGGAAACTGTGCAAGACAGGCAGTATAGAAGCAGCAAGAGCCTTACATGTTATCTGTACTCCCAGGGCTGACAGGTGCAGGTCATCAGTGCCAAAACATCATGTTTTGTTGACCATGTCAGTCAAAGCTGACAGATACCAGATGCCTGTAGAATGACAGCAGAAGCATATGCAACTGTTGAAGTGACACAGTCAGTCATTGTACAGTGGTATCAGGTCCGGATGAATGCATAATGCTCCCCAGGCCTTGGCCCATACCTTCAGAGTTACAAGACCGGTGAGCTATTGCATGTCCCTGCACACGTAGTCTGTGAAGTTGCATCTCAGGGCAGTCACACTAACATGGAGAATGACAGTCAAATTGTACCTGGTGAGGTGTGGCATGGGTGCATAGGTTATGTTGCAGAACCAGTTACCCGACAGCAAGATGTAAGCGACTATCACCTTGTGTAGCCTGCTGAGTGGGACATCAGTGTGACCGCCTACAGAGTCACCTATGACTGGTGTGTTGTGTATGTTATAACACCCTATTGGCTGTATGTGTTGGCACCCATGAGTCTGTGGGTTATAAGTTATTGTTGTTGTGTTTGGTGATGGGGGCTGCCTTTGGTGCCTACACAGAGTATGGAGAGGTACTGCACAAGTTGTACTCGTATCTGTGGCCTGTGGTGGTGGAGATCTTGTGAGACTATGTGATGAGTGGGGTGTGTTGCAAATGTTACACATCCCCACATGATTGTCAGGTTCAGTCAGGGTTGGTGACAGCATTACCCCCAGCATGGCTGCATATGTGCATCTCCCACAGGCTGTAGTGTCGTATATTGGGAGGTGAGCATTGACTGTGTACATGAGACAATTGCTCTATTGCCACATGTACACCATATTCATCATATAGACAGGCAATAGCACTGGTACGTGACAGTTGGACATGCCTGTATATACAACCTTGTCTCCCAAGATATGTGAGTTACGTGTGTACAACAGCTGTTGTACTGTAAGTAAGCTGGAAATGTAAGGACAGACAGTGTACCTGTGAGAAATGGTGTGGAATGGGTGCTATATTAATCAGTAGCTCATGAAGTGCTCACAAGTTCTGAACAAGTGCTGAGCATGAAAATACAATACAGATAGGGTGTTGGATAATATCAACCCACAAGTGGTGACGACAGTCATAATTGGTGGCACCACACTATTACCCTGCTGAGTATGGTCTGCAAGTCCATGAACCATTATCAATGTAGATGTTAGCAGTACAGATGTAGATGACAGTACGGATGTTTGACTACATGTACTTTCGTATGTCACAGGAGTGTTCTACCAGTGGCCTTTGACAGAATCAACACTACAAAAGGTGCCAGAGTGACATGTGCATATCACACCAGTGCCAGCTACAGTAGAACAGGGTTAATGTGTTGTACTCCCCCCTCATTGTAGCCCATACCACACAGACAAATGTGAGGCATCTGTGTATGTAAGGATGTGAATGACCATGACCTATGAGAAATAGCTGTCTCAGTGTTGTGGACAACATACAGAATGGGTTTTGTGGGTGAGGTGTGTGACATATCTTCACAATCTGACAGATGATATTAGCATTGTTACTGCTAGGTGAATATCCCTGTACCCATTAACTACCACCTAGGCTGCGGTCAACATTATGGACATTGTGTAAGGGATGGTGCTGTGCAGTTCACCTCCCTGAGTTGGTGACATCTCCAGGCCTCTTAGGTAGTCATACGAGGCACCTATGTCATGACAGGGTGCCATCCATGAGCATGGAGATCATTGGACAGGCATACTCAGCTCTCGGGTGACCAATATTGGATCACATATCACCTTTAAGGGGTATTGGCCATGCGTGGATGGGCGATACCAGCCTTCACAATCCTCACTTCCACTATGCAGCATGCTGGCTACCTTGCATAAAGACATGTGCTACACTATGATGTTGGACATGCTACATGTACATATCCTGATCTGAAAGACATACGTCATGGACAGCCACCGTCCTACTATTAGGATTGCCACATGCTGGACAGATCCCTGTGCCACACATGTGACATACTCCCACCATACCATGCAACTCTGTCCATCAAAGCTGCACATGTCATCTCTGTCATACATGGTGTGATGACCGCATGGTAGATGTATTATCAACTGTCTGGATCAGTAATGTGGCACTGATGCACCTCGCGGTGGCAAAATGGCTGTTGGATACAGCTAGGAAACCTTGCCCATACATGCTTTAGTTGATAACCATCCATGCGAATGACGTCTGACTAGCCATTGTCCCATGTCTTTCACATGTGCAACACAGGCGATCCGTGGCAGGATATTGAACAGCTGTACAGTGCCGTGTAGATGTATATGGCAAAACACACGTATGTAAAGGTTTCCATGCGTATGTGTGCATTGTCACTGCTCAAGTCCATTAAGGCAGTGTATGTGTTGATATGTAACATATACACAGCATCAAGGTCAATGGCATTACCGTGGACACATCTAGGCATGTGCTGATAGGTAAGGACACCAGTGCAGGCAAACAGACATGCCCACATCAAGACAGCATTCACATGGAGTATGAATAATGTAATGAGGTGACACACATATATGGTGATGATATCCAATGCATAACGGGTGTTACATGTGTGTGACACAAACATGTCAGTCGTGTCAGTGTCATGATGATTTGAAAAGATAACTGTGCAGATGTACTAGATATACTAGAAATGTATGTGCAGCAGTATCTCTGTACATCTCTGATACTGTGAACTGTCACCATCATTATGTCTTACAGATAATGCCTCGTTCACACCTGCCAGCATACAGCCGCCAGGAGGATGATGTCCTCATCCCGTACCTCCATGAGAACTTTGAGGTGTTGTTCAGCCATGTGCCACAGCATGTCCAGCAGTGTGACGACCTGTGGCAGGATCTTTGCAGGTGGGTGAATGATGTGGGTGACCATAACCGTACCTACCAGCAGGTGCGCAGACACTGCAAGGACTTGATACGACATGCAAAACAGCGTGCCACTGCAATCGCCAGGGAACAAGGTGGAACAGGTGGTGGGCCACCAACTCAGCCCCCACTCACACACACGAGGAGCTACTGTCCAGTCTGGGGACACCCTCAGAACAGCATCCACAAACACTAGCTGCCATTGTGGAGGTGGGTGTCTCACAACCAATGAGCCTGGAGTTGCCTGGTAAGTCAGTACTGAACATATGACTATTATATCCCATTTAGTTGCATGTGTCACTGTACATTATGTAATGTAACATCATATGCAAGGTATGTTGGCACACATGCTGCATACTACAGTATGCTACCCTGTGTATGCACACATGTGCATACTATATGCTATTGTGCAGGTGAATGTGTTAACATGCACAGTGCACCCTGTGGCTGTCATACAGTTATGGATAATGTTCAAACTGCAGTGTCACCCCTATACAGGTACCTCTGGCGTGCCGCACAGACATCAGTCTGTTGCAGGTGAGACTGCCATCAGTGTCAGGCATGTTAAAGCATAGATCTATTCACCATGTGGCCAGTTAACACTTGTACACTTGATGTTTGGTCCAGTCATGATATACAGGTTGCACCAACCATCATTCACACTGGCTACCCATGTGCAATATATACAAACGAAATGATACACCGACATGAAACCACAGTATCTGTCATTGCTACATGTGTGGACAGCTGTGCATACAATGGTGGAGGTGTTGTACAATGTAGGCATATGTACTATACATTGGAACAACACGTGTGGTACATAAACAGTACCACACAGTGAGCTGGGATATGGGCAGCCCACAGGAGTCACCATTGTGTTATATGCCCCTCCAATGGGTGCACAAATTGTGATGTGCCAGCTGACATGTCCCAGACACGTAGTGTTCTGGCTGCAATATTGTCACACTATCCCATAACACATACCCCACATACCAAACATACAACACATTGTCTGCATAGCCCTGTGGATGGTGACATATCTGACATCTATGGGTGTATGTCATATGGGACAACACAGACATGTGAGATATATGGCCATCACAAACATTTGGCCAGCACATGTTCACACATGGCCATGGGGGATGGCCAGAGACATGTAGCCACACAGTAGATGTGATGTGTATATACCCTGTTGCACATTGTCCACACATGGTCCAATTATAGCCTTAGTTGACTGATTATACAGTTGATGTGGTACACTGGACATCCTAAAAGCCTGTGCACAGTGTTGAACATCATGACTGTATCATAGCATGACAGTAGTCAACTGTACAGCTTCCACAGACATTGACACCACATCAGGCTACAGATACTGTACATTTCCCTTGCTGCTGTAGGACATCACCATTAGCTGTGCACCTCGTGTGTGTGGTACACCAATGTCATGTGGGACATGGTGAATTGACAAGTCTGCCATGTGTGGACATGGTTGCCAGGCAGCTAAGACTCTGTAGTAGTTGTGCAGGGGTGTCATCTGTAGGTCTTCCAGTGACTTGTCACATGACACAGCATGGTTTGGTGTGTGTACACCTCAGCATCATGGGTCACAATCCACAGTTATGTCATGGGTATGCATGCAGTTATGGCTATGCAATGTGTGCATATTATGCACTGTATAGCAATATAGATGCCTCATGATGCCATGCAATGGTGCAGCGTCTGTACTTCACACTGTATAGCAATGTAGATGGCTCACTCTACCCTTCCATGCTCATGCACGTTTGCTAAACATGCATTCTATCTGTAGGGCATACAGACAACACTGCAATGTGATGCCCATTACGATGCTGTACATGTGTCAGGACACCATTGTGTCAGACATGTATGCATGTTAATGCACACATCAGCAGATTACATGTCAAGGTCACGTCAGCCATGTGTGCTGTTAACCTGTTCTGGTCCACATGGTGTATCACGGGGTTGCATGATTACTACCATGATTGTGTGAACTGCATGGCTACTGATATGACACCTGCTTGCTGTAGTGTGCACCCCAGGGAGGTATGCTAACACTATTAATGTCTGAGCTGCATGCCGTCTGCTGTATCACATGCATGCTGCATGCCGTCTGTCAAATCACATGCATGGTGTGTCTGTGTGTGTGTCTGTGTGTGTGTCTATTGTAATTTAGAGTCTTTCTTTGCATTCACAGGTGATGTAGATGCATTACCCTCCTGCGGTCCATCTGATGTTAGTGTCCCCACAGATACTAGCAGTGATGAACATATGCATGAGGTACAGGCAGGGTTGTCAGGGGCTGAATCTGTGCCAATGGTTGCCATCCCAGCTATGTCCCCCTCTTCCCGCACACAGTTCTGCTGCCCAACACATACTGCATCACCAGTGGCCATAGAGGAAGGACAGTCAGCGTCTGTTAGCGTGGAACAGGAACGTGTCGTGGCTACAGAAAGTGTGTCTCCACAGCATGGTGTCAGTGTAATGACTGCAGATGTGCCGCACAGGTATGTGGCCGGTGCTGCTCGTAGGAGGACCTCTGGCAGACATGCACCTGCAGGACAGAGCGCAACAGCCGGTATCACCAGACGCATGTTCCAGACTGTAATGGCAGCACAGGCACGTGCTGAATGGCAGAACAGAGAAGGGCAGAGGCTGCAGAGGGCTGCTATCTGTACTCTAAATGACAACATCCAGGCAATGGCAAATGCTCAACAGCAGATTGCTGATGTTCTGGACAGGCAATTGGGTGACATGGTCAGAATCCTTGATCGTGGCATGGCAATCCACGAGCGTGAGCTGTCTGTGCCAGAATATCTGGTAGGAGTGAGGTGTAGGCCACGTGGATGTAGGCAAGCTACATGACCTAGTGCAGGTCAACGTGAGCATGCCACCTCACATGCCCGCTCCCATAGTGCTGGTAGCAGTAGCAGTACAGCTGGTGCTACGCTGTTCACAACAGGACAGAGCAGGCCATGTGGACGTGGCCCTGGATGTTCCCAGCGGGGACACGGTTCCAGTGGACATGTGTCGTCGGACAGTAGCCAATCTGTACCTCCACCTGGTAGTGCCCATGCAACCCCTGGCAGGCACAGGTCATGTGGCCGTGGCCGGACACAGAGAGCTGTACATCCTGGTCTGTACAATCTGGAGCTGTCAATAATACCCTTGTGTAGGCCTCACAAAAGGTAGAACTGTGTGCACACATACACGCACACAGCAAACACATCTGTAGGGCACCACAACACCCACGTGCATACTGAACAGACATGTCCAATCAGATCACCGGCCCTTATCCACACACATGTTGTCATCCATTGGTGCAGCCTATGCCCCTGGCAAACATTATCACCCTGTGCATATAATGAAGCCTGTGTGGCATCCCTGTCATCCACACCATCGGTGCAGGGACATGCTCAAATGGTCTGATGCACAGGGTGAACAGAATAGTGAGAGAAGTGTATATTACATTAGTTGTGTAAGAATAGTGAGAGAAGTGTATATTACATTATTTGTGTACTGTTGACACGCACCAGACATACCATGTAGTACAGGTTTAGCATGCATTGTTATATGTTCACAGTATGTGTCTCGGTAACAACAGTAACAGCATGTTGGTAAAGATGCCCTGGTTCCCTCCTTATGGTCTACTTGCATGTGCCTACAGGTAGCAGTGTTTGCAGTCTCCCATGTGTAACTGTGGAGTACTCACAGGCACATATGGCAATATCAGCATGCTATACGTAGCCTCAACCTGACTGTTGGAAAAGCTAACATACCACAGATGTCCACACATATACTGATCTAGAGGCATGTGGGCTGTTTAATAGGCTACAGTGGCTAGAGACCTGACATCCATACCAGGTCACATCACAGGTATGTTGACATGGTGCAGGGGTTGTACACAGCGGTCCGGCCGATGGCAACGTTAGAGGCCACTTGATAGCATGAGGCCTCACTGTGTAGCAGTAATACCCTGTCACATTACAGGAACATGTCCACACTCACGGGGTCAACAACACTATAATTCCCAATCCATAGTGTTAGGTGAGGACCCCTGCCTATGTGGTAATCACCCTCACAGTACTGTGCACCCACACTACGCAACACAGAGAAAGAACATGTACAGGTAGCCAGTACGGCTGAGACCAATGGCATCAACAGGGTAGTAGACTGCATCACAATGAGGGGTTAGGGATCCTGTGTGTTCTGTATGGTAGCATACACCCTCACTCCATGCACCAGACAGCCATACATACACACACACACACACACACACACACACACACACACACACACACACACACACACACACACACACACACACACTGTGGAGACCACAAATGTCATTCACATACGGATAGCTGATATGTGTGTGAAACACACACCACCCCTGCCTACGTCATGCTTTCCACACTGCAGTATGTACAGATCTCTAAAACAGTGTACAGGGTTGTGTAACAATTGGGATGTATTCCCCAACATATGTGGCATATATGGTCATACAAGCAAACACACATGGCAGTACTATGAATGATACACCTGCTATATGATGATACTTCTGACAGACATGCAGCAGTATTGGCCACATTATGTGTACCAACGCTACCTCCGGCAATTGTGCTGCTGTATGCACACGGGCGGATGTAAGTGTTACAGGTATCAAGTGGCTTACAGTCAATAACACCTAACCACTGTGTAGGTTTTATGTCTTCACCGTCAAGTAACAGTAACATAGCGTACTGTTTGCACATGTAATGGTAGGATGGCGTGTGACACACCTGTGAGCTGTCCCTGGCAAACATCCATCTGCACAGGTGGATCACCACTTTATGTACACACATCCATCCATACCTGATGTACATCCTACCGTACTGTCAGTATTTCACCATATGCAGGTGTCAATGATGGGGCTGCATTGCAACTGCATGTTGTAGTTAGGCACAGATGAGTTACATACATCAGCTACTGCACATGCATGGTAGCTGCATGCACACTACAAATTGTACATGTGTGTTGGTCCTATATGCCTGTCATGTAGCCATGTTTGTATGCATTGCAATTGGTGGACATGTGTGATGACATACATAACACATGGACTGTTGTATGATATGATGGGTGTCATGGGTAACTACTACAGAGGGAATGTGTCCTCGGTCAACATTGCTACCTCATGTACTGTTAGCATTCAACAGCCATGGACCCACCTTCCATTTGCATGCGTGTGATTGCTCTAGCCACTTGTCTGCATGGAGGACAGCAAAAGCTATGCTATGTACATATGTGTTGTGTGTGTGGTCCATGCACATATCCACTGCAATTACATGTATGTCATATCCAAACATGTGTGTTCTTTGGTGTACAGTGACAGTCATCTGGCACAGCTGTGTAAGACCCAGGGCCCCTGTTATGTGTAGAGCCGACCTGGTTATGTACAGTGGTATCATTACAATGTATAACACATGATGGAACCCTGTCGGTACATTTGTAGTCTGCACAGTTGCTGTAGACCTATGTACAGTCCACTGGTCATGAGTCACACGGTGTTGTGGTAATGTATGGCTGTATATTGCTGGTCCAACGACAAGGTGATGTCTGAGGGCTACATAGTAGACTGTGGTGTGTACCTCTGTGATCTGCACCTGAGACATCTGTGAAGGCTCCTGTGTGTGTACTGGTCAGTACATGTGAGTGGCCTTCATGTACGTGGGGACAGTAACACCATACTGTGCCCTTCCGTGTTTAGAATCTGTGTGCATGCAAGATGGCCCTTTGCAACTGCTAAGTGTGTGAGCATGCCCAGTATGCCGTTGTGTACATGGACACACAGTACATTCCACACTGTGCCCTTCCATGTTTAGAATCCATGTGCAAGCAAGACGGCCCTTTGCAACTGCTAAGTGTGTGAGCATGCCCAGTACGCCGTTGTGTAGATGGACACACAGTACATTCCAAACGGATGTGTGATACTAAGTGTGTGGGCATGCCCAGTGACACCTTGTGTCAGTGATGTGCCTCTGTGTATGGGCATGGCCATTGACATCCTGTATAGCGATGGTGGTCATCCAGGCAACAGATGTCCATTTTCCACATCACGATAGATGCCTAAATTGAACACACTGGTAGACTGTCTTGAGGGGTGTACTGTCTGTGACGTGTCCTGTATCTGTGTAGTGTTGTTGCAGTGCTCTGTAGATAGGCAGTTGCTCCGATCACACCACTGCTGTGTGTTTGTCTACGTCTACCTTGGGGCAGTTGCCCCGATCACACCACTGCTGTGTGATTGTCTACGTCTACCTTGGGACAGTAATATGCTTTTAGACTGCTCACACTCTATACATTCCCTATCAGTGTCCTTGCCTTTGCGGATGATGTCATCCACCTAGAAGTATGCCTCTGTGAGTGCTGTGTTTAGTAATCTCGGTAGCGTGTTCTGTAACTGCGTAATGCTGTAGTGTGATAAGGTAGTTAGTTGTATGTTCGACTCCCAGCCCTGCCAAGTGTGTGCCTCTGTGTGTGTGTGTGTGTGTGTGTGTGTGTATTTCCATCAGCCTGGGGACAGAGTAATGCTTTTAGACAGCTCACACCACATACATTCCCTATCGGCATTTTTGCCTTTGCGGATGATGTCATCCACCTAGAAGTATGCCTCTGTGAGTGCTGTGTTCAGTAATCTCGGTAGCGCATTCTGTAACTGCGTAATGCTGTAGTGTGATAAGGTAGTTAGGTGTATGTTCAACTCCCAGCCCTGCCAAGTGCGTGCCTCTGTGTGTATGTGTGTGTGTGTGTGTGCGTATGTGTGTTTCCAGCTGCCTGGGGACAGAGTAATGCTTTTAGACGGCTCACACCACATACATTCCCTATCGGCGTCTTTGCCTTTGCGGAGGATGTCATCCACCTAGAAGTATGCCTCTGGGAGTGCTGTGTTCAGTAATCTTGGTAGCGCATTTTGTAACTGCGTAATGCTGTAGTGTGATAAGGTAGTTAGGTGTATGTTCGACTCCCAGCCCTGCCAAGTGTGTACCTCTGTGTGTGTGTGTGTGTGTGTGTGTGTGTGTGTGTGTGTGTGTGTGTGTGTGTGTGTGTGTGTTTCCAGCTGCCTGTGGACAGAGTAATGCTTTTAGACGGCTCACACCACATACATTCCCTATCTGTGTCTTTGCCTTTGTGGATGATGTCATCCACCTAGAAGTATGCCTCCGGGAGTACTGTGTTCAGTAATCTCGGTAGCGTGTTCTGTAACTGCGTAATGCTGTAGTGTAATAAAGTAGCTAGGTATATATTCGACTCCCAGCCCTGCCAAGTGTGTGCCTCTGTGTCAGTGTGTGTGTTTTCAGCTGCCTGAGGACAGAGTAATGCTTTTAGACAGCTCACACCACATACATTCCCTATCTGCGTCTTTGCCTTTGCGGATGATGTCATCCGCCTAGAAGTATGCCTGTGGGAGTGCGGTGATGCCGGAACTCAGTAGCACATTCTGTTACTGCTTAATGCTGCAGTGTGGTAGACTAGACAAGAAGATGCTCGATACCAGGGCATGGCAGGTGTGTGTTTGGCAGTTATACCGTATGTGTTGGTATATGTGGGTGGCTAGCTGCAGGATGTGTTCAGTTTGTTTTGTTGCTGACCTATATAGTGTCCACAGCCCGCATATTCTGCCAAGACACTGGGTTATTAACACATACATTCGCCAATAGGTCTGGTGAGTAACTGTCAGCAGCCCTACTCTTACCCTTGCTACGTGCTGACCCATGTGATGCAACATAACACACGTGCCTTGATATTAACAACACTACATGATGCAGGTGGCACATGTAGTTTCCTTTCCATTCCTGTCTAATGCATTGCTGTCATGTGGTTCGCTGTTGTGATATAAATGCCATATCTACATATGTGTGTACATGTATATGTGTGTATGTATATATACATATATATATGTCCATGTATATATGTATACAAATAATATATGTGATATATGTAGATGTAGAGGTGGACATAGATGTGCACATATGTCTGGGGACATCAGCACTATTGACTATTTGTGCCGGATGATCTGTACGTGATAACCTGGGATCTATGTATATCTGCCATGGAGTGGTGTTAATGCACATCGTCTGTGGTATGCAGGGCCACGGGTTGTAGTCATGTAGACACCGGTTATTTTGTTGCTGGGAAGACCATGGGCCATCAAATATGGGGATGGTAAGGCACCTGTTGCCAGTTGTGTGTGGATCTGAGCAACACTGAGCAGTGGTTAATATTTTGGAGGTTTGGTATGGGTCATATAACTATTCATTAGAAGACTATACTATGCAGATGAGGTTGATTATGGTATATCACATTTATCACCAGGGTGTGCTGCTGGTCACTGGAGTGTACGTCTGTAGTCAGCCAGGTGCAGGTCTTGAATATAGTTGACAGCATGGGAGGGGGGGTCAGGCATACTGTACGTACATTGCAGAACTGTGCCTCAGGAGTGCTCCTGCCTTAACACACCTAAGCTAAGCTAGGGGTGTGTCTATACCTGCCTGGTGACGTTGGGAGGGATGACAGCAGTGGTGGGGTAGTCAGGGTGTACAAGCTGCACAAACAGGTGTTGATCAGCACAATCAACTGATGACATGGCCAGCCCACACATGAACAGTACATTAATGCGAGCAAGCAGCATACACAGAGGTTTCATCCCCACTCTACAACACCGGTGTATACCTGCAGGGACATTTCACGACATAGTTCAACCAAATGACATGGGCTGCAGCAGGCAACATATACCAACATGTGCAGGAGGCTGGGGCAGTGAGGATGTGTATGTTGCCGAACAACTCTTACTGGGGTGACATAAGACTTTATAGACCGAGGGTGACTTACCAGGGTCTACATGGGCTAGGGATGTTGGAGCACTATAGGGTGGACAGAGACTTCCTACAGCAGCTTGTTGACCTGTGCCTAACACATCAAACAGGCTGAGAGAAATGCATCACAGTGGATACCATGGGATGTGTTGGCCTAGGTGTACTAGCCATAGGTACCTCACACAGCACAACTGGGGATATCATGGGTATCTCACAGGCATCTGCATCCAGACTATTGCACCAGTTCACAGATGCCATGTCAACACATGCTAATGAGCATGTACAGGTCCTCCACACACGTGATTAGTGGACCAGCAATATGCATCTGTTCAACCACATGGATGAGTACCCTGGGGTACTGGGTGCTATAGCTTGCACACTTAGCACCACCCGGGGAGCAGGGTAGGGCCTACAGTCAGTGCAGGGGCATACCCTCCAACAGCTAGGCCATATGCGATGGCCAGGGCATGAGATTAAATGTGTGTGCTGTCTGCCCTGGAAGCTATGATGTGTCCGATATATGGCGTCTGACACAGCTGTAGCACACCAATGCCTATATGGACATCCCCTACAGTCTCCTAGTGGGGGATGCTAGGTAAACACTGGTGTAGTGGCTTATAACACCCATCAGCAATGCACACACACCTGAACACTCACACCATACTGAGGCGGATGCACAGGCAAGACATATACATGTGCATGTGTTTGGGATGCTCGGTTCACAGTTCTGGTATCCGGACACATCTGTTAACTCTTACTTCCGCTGACAACACCCTTATTTCTCCAGACTCTACTACTAAACTATTAAGAATAACTATTGACAATAATCTCAGCTTTGACTCCTACATCAACAACACTATCAAATTAGTTAATAAAAAAATCGGATCCCTTTACAGAATTAAACCCTTCCTTACACCTGAAGCAAGGACCACCTTAGCCAGATCTCACCTTATCTCTACTCTTCTATATGCTTCCCCCATCTACACTAATCTCTCCAAAAACAACCTCAAGAAACTAGCAACATCTTACTATAACATTGCTAGATTTGCTTCTGGATCCCCATTTAGAACTCACCATTGTCTGAACTTAAAACTACTAGGTTGGCTTGAACTTCCAAACCAACTCATTCTGCAACAGTTCTTAATAGCTCACAAGATCTTACACCATCCAACTAAAATACCTATACTCTCTAACCTCATTTCACCATACAACAACCTGAAACATCTACGCTCTTCCAACAAACTACTGATTAATATAACCAAACCCTCTAACTCTGCAGGTGACTGTCTCTTTTCCAACTCTGATGGAAAAATGTGGAACAATCTACCCTCTCATATCACATCTTTATCCTCTCTCCCACTTTTTAAAAGACAGTTGAAAATTCATCTCAACAAACACTGGCTTTGCTCCTGCACCAACCCAGCTTAACTCTTCCACTTCCTCTCAATCTGTTCTTCTTCCTTAAGTCTTACTATCTCTGCTCCCTTACCCTTGTAAGGTCTACCTGATATAATAACTTTATAGACATATGTTATCCCTTGCATACTATGTAACTATAGCAAAAATAAAAAAAAAAAAACCCTTAATTAAGATATTTTGTTCTTTATATTTTTTGATTTTTGCTCTGATTGTATTTGTGTACTTAGTATAATCACAACCTCTTTTTCTACCTGTTTGTATTGTATTGCCTATCTTTGTTTAAACTTATCATAACCATTGGAGCCTTTCTCCCCGGGCATCTACTGAAAATCGACATATATCTAGCTAGACTAGCCCGGTCAACAAATGTAAAATAAAAATAAAAATAAATAAATATGTCCTGATTTTGTCAGTTTCCAGTTAATAGCTATAATATTTTAAATGTGTCCCTGATTGTCCTTGTGTTTTCTTGACTTGTCTGTGATTCTGTTGAAATTTGTCCCCAATTGGTTGAGAGGTCTGACCCACAGCCAGTAGTACACGGACAACCTCCACGGTTTGTATACGTTAAGGTTATTCATGTAGCATTATAATTGATAATACTGTTTCCTGTTATATGTAGCTGTTACTGATGCAACAAATTGATGTCTGACACCACTACACACACTATATAGCCTCCATTCCCGAACTCACAGGCCATGTGCCATAACTGTCATTTTGCAAGACACAACTGCCCAGGCGGGTGTGTCCCTCGCAGGCGTATAGGTGTTTAACCTCTTCTATTATGCTATCATCTACCTGAGGTGGTCAGCAACTTATGCACTTTCCGTCAGTAGCAGAACTCATATACCAATGGGTGTGAATGAACACTGTATCAGGAACAATGCATAACACCCTGCGGGACACATTTAGATGATTGGTTCTATTAACCAGACACATTCACAGTCACAGAACATATGTATTCATTCACGTTTGTCGAGGTACATGCTGCTTATGACTCATACATGTTGTCATCTGTCATTACCTGTATTCCGCCACCTGCTCACCTAATATCAGTAGTTCTGGCAGTATTTAGTTGGACTTTGTTACATTCTGATACATAACTATGGACGTCCATGCTAATCAGGTACACGGCACTGATTTGGTCTCTATGTATCCCCCGATGGTTTACAGACTATCCGGTAGATGTGCTCTTCAGGTTTGGGAGGTGTAGGCGTATGCTATGCCCACATAGGAATATTAATGACTTCCACTGGTCGGGCCTACTAAATCTCTGCCAACCAGCACCTGCACACTTAAGCCCATTAATGCATACCCATGGTCCACCTACCTGGCACCCCTCTACAGCAGTCATGACAAATACTTACTGCGAGCACAGCTGGGGTATGAGCACAACCCTACACATTGCCCACTCTCCCCATCTCGGGACACGTGTCGTACGTTTTGTCAACCCATGTATTATCACACTTGCACAACCTACTGTTCCATGTACACCTACATCCTGCTCGTATTAGTGTCAGCAGATTCTTTCATACCCTGAATTTTTGGGGACCCGCATGGGACACTGTTATCCATGTTTAAAGTGTAGACCTTGCAGAACTCTCCCACTGGTCCTTTCCTATCGGTGTTTTGGACAGCGGCAGTGTATTGATCTGTATTGCCTGTCTGTATGTCTGTCTGGCCTAGGTGGGTGATGTGGGGGGTACAACGTTTCTTTATTGGACCTCCCTGTCACAAATGCCCGGGCTGTAAATATATTTCCCCCTAATTGCTGTGAAGTAACCTATTTATGTGAATGTGTATATCTACACTGACATATAGTTTGTTTTGTTTGTATGTGTATATATCACTACCTGTTGTTTGTGTATATATATATATATATATATATATATATATATATATATATATATATATATATATATATCTGAAGTAAATCCTTGTGTGTGTGTGTGTGTGTGTATATATATATACATAAATATATATATATATATATATATATATATATATATATATATATATATATATATATATATCTGTATGGATATATATGTGTATGTAAATTAATATAGCTATCTGTATATATACCTTTTTATCTATATATACATCTGTGTGTCCGTTAACCTATACATTTCCCGGACATGGACACTTACACATGCGTATTGGTTTTATCCCTGCTTCAACAGCATACTATTGCCTTAGTCATTCTGACACCGACACTTCACTCCGGTGAACTTGTGCTCAGTATATTGCACGTTATGCAGAGGACAGATGTCGCAGGTTTTTCATGTCTGGGGTGCCGCTACTAACTGGGTTGTGATAGTGTCATTCGACCTATTCCACGTATGCGCAGCCTATTTTTCTTGCTACAGTGTTTGTTTCTGTACACATTCATATTATTACTGTTGATAGGATGTGTGTTTGTGTTACTGTGACTATACGTCGACAAATTGTTGTCTTCATGTAGTTGTGTCTTTCTGCTTTTCCCGGTTTGGGGTTGTCAGTAGAACTCCGTTCCGCTCATGGGTGGCGTAGAGGTTTTAAGTGCCGGGCTGCCAGACCTGATGCACAATGTCAGACAACAATACGCCCATTTACGCATGTCTCCACACAGACGATGCTCTATCTAGGAATCGCACCTATGTACTAGCTGACCTCCACGGGCCGCTCCATTGCACCCGGCATAACATACCCTATCACTCCTGTGTCCATACTCGCATATCCATAATTTCTCCTGCACACCCGTGTTGAGTTTCCCTGCATAACAGCCACTATACACCTGATATCGCAGCCATGACACACCTATACACATTGCCCTCTCATGATCGTTGGGGCCCTACACACATTTTGTACCGCCTTTTCAGAGGCTCACCATCCATTCATACTTGCACATACAAATTCTGGTGTTATGGATTACAAACGATTTGCGGATTACAAGTGTAGGTGGTCGCAACATGTCCTACATTCCGTCTGTTTACAATGATGATGTAGCACTTCAACGATGTTATGGCCACTGGTATAGCCCTGCCTCTGGTGTGAAGAGCGGTGCTGTACTCACACTTGTGCAGCTTTATGTGACATCCGCTGCGAGCACTTCATAATTCCTAACTTGCTCTGTATTCCCTTCACAACCCTTAGGTTTGCTTTCATCTTTCAGCGTTCCTAACATATATATATATACATATATATATATATATATATATATATATATATATATATGTATATATATATATATATATATATATATATATATATATATCTATCTATCTATCTATATATATATATATATATGTGTGTGTGTGTGTGTGTGTGTGTGTGTGTGTGTGTGTGTGTGTGTGTGTGTGTGTATATATATATATATATATATATATATATATATATATATTTATATTTATATATATGTGTATATATAGATAAATATGTAGATATATAATTGCATATTTCAGTTATGTCTGTGGATATTTATCTATACACACTTCTGTCTAACTATATATATATATATATATATATATATATATATATATATATATATATATATATGAAAGTTACAGCTGTAGAAGACAACATACATTTGCTATGCTAATAGCTGCGTACACCCATGCAGGCCCACTTGCATCTACTTATTCTGAGTTACATATGTTTACAGGCACGTCTTTAGGATTACATGTGCCTTATTCCTTATGACAGTACCACTTTGATGGAATCCGGTTAACGGACCCATGTGAACGCGGTCACCTTTACATGTATAAATGTTGGCTTTACAGCACAGAGGCATTCATTACACAATTAATATGTGTTATAGTCGTACTTTAACTGGGAATGCCTTTACGTTGGGCGGATGCTGTAACCACTACACTATTGGTGTTCTGGCTCATTTATATGTATACCCATGGTTTATAGCTACTCTGACATATGCCTCACCACTTCCCTTACACAGCAGGCATCCATTCTCCTGCTGGGAAAACCGCAGTACTACAATTAGGACATTCCCTGTTTCCTACTGCTCCGGACCCGTGCTGCAAGTCTACTCACTCCAAGGATATTCATAACTCCTACACTTATAGTCCTCGCACATACGCGGGTTTGATTGTCACGGTGTTCATGTGCTGGTCCGGGTTTAGGCTTGGCAGACTGGTGACTAGCACTGCCCTGGCCCTGTTCAAAGATCAGATGTAGCACATGGACAGAGTTAGTCCAGAGTTTAACATTCTACCTGTGTTTACAGACGCAGGTGTTTTGGCACCTCTGACCACATTATTGGATAGGTGCTACATAATTTAGGGTGGGGAGTGGTTCCACTACATAATGCTGGTTGGGGGGTGGTTTCCTTTCCCATTTGACTATTTCATTCATTTATACATACAATGAATATTATTCTGGACATCTGTCATGAATTCACTACAGGTATGCAATAGTCCTGTCAACAGATGAGACAGTTGGTTGGTGTACTTCGGTGTACGGACCTCTCTGATACTCAGGAACTCGTGCCTACAGTGACAGGGACAAGGCTATGACAACTCAGGGACAATCATGGACACTTCTACCATATTAGTACTATTAACTTGGAACGTGTTGACAGATTCGTAATACTACTAATTTTCTGCAGTTAAATGCGTCTATTACTCTTCATTGTTGTAAGTAGTCATTCTCATTCAACACCTTTCCCCCAAAGGTCACTGGCTTTGTGAGTGTTTAAGGGTCTGGCCAGTTATTGTGCGAATGCTCTGACCATTGGTATTGTTGACATTGTCATATGTACAGGTTGTGCTGTATCCTGGAGACTAGGGTTGGAACTTTTTCAAATGCCCAAGATGGGACATTTTTGGAACACACATCAGATTTTACAAGCCGACACATACCCACAGTCAGTACAACAGATAGAACTTTACTTATTTGCCTACATAAAAGCCTATTGTTGTAGCGGTTTAGTTGCTTATTCTGTTTCTTGTAACATTTAGGTATTGTAGATACTGCAAGAATTATTTTCTGCTACCATTACATAACATATGGGACATAATTATGTCCTACAATCCCAGGACATTTACCATTTGAAATGTCTTTTGTCAGGACACAATTGTCCAACGATGGACTGTCCCTCGCAAAGCGGGACAGATGATAACCCTACTGCGGACACCAGATTGTTTGGGCCAACACATAACCACGGTCAGTGTAGGTTTAAAACATTCATTTGTTTCCTAGCTGTGAGCCTTATACCTTTGGCACTTTTGTTGTTTGCCTGTTTCTTGTACGAATTACATTTATTCTATCCTAATGTGACCGCTTTAGGCAACTGTTACATGCAGTATGGTGCATAATTATTTCCTATGGTCACAAGACATTTGGCATTGTACCATTGTTTGTCAGGTCACACCTGCACACACATTAATTGTCCCTCACACAGTGGATCAGGGGTATCCTGTTTACGTCAGTGCCTTCATCACCCTTATACCATGTGCCACTATGCGAATGTGTGCAATATATTCTCTCACTTATTCGTGTTGGAACACGTGTGTCACGGGCAGGTGTTTGATCCTGGGTAGTAAGTTATGCATGACCATTTAGGGCTGGTTAGTGTCATGCACCACTAATGTACATTCCAACTTGTGTCCAGATATCTACAGGACTGGACTTCGTGTCTTCCATTCTAATGTTTACACAGGTTACTTATCCCATGAGGGATATCCCAAGACCAAAACAAGACGAATACCGACCATTCTTCTGGCATTATGAAAATGTGCTGGGGGTTTTACATGCAGGGGATACATAGTGTGCAATCCTGCAACTGCCTAGGGTGACACTACCTACTACATATGCGTAGTGGTCACTATGTGTTGATGTGGCTGCACCAAACCAGTAGGCCAAGTATGGCTGGATTTGGTGGACGTTCAGGTAAGGAAGCAGGTTGTGTGATGTGGAGGGGATGCTGGGTAGTCCATTATGCATCCAGGTGTGTTACATTTGTTATGGCCAGTTCCATCAGGACCAATCTGTGGGTATGTGCCGGTGACATGTCTATACATTTGTATCACACATTTCAATATTCATATGTTTGTGGGATTGTGTTCTACAGTATGGTGTCTGGTTGCATTGCAGCTGTTTATACATGTTTTTGTGTTTCTTTCAGCTTCACCCGCTGCTCCCTCATACACCTCCAGTTCACCTGTTCTGCATACGACACAGTATCGCCTTGGAGGATTGTACCATTACCCATCCCCCCACACACACACATATTCCTCACACCCCATACATCACTGCTTTGGTTGTTGGCCCATGACACTGCCAGAGTAACACATTGAATACCCTACATATGTCAGGTACCTGTATGGTTGTGTGGACTACCCTGCCATGTTTGCTTTTCACATGCTATACCTCACGCACATAGGTACACGCCCATAATTAACTTTCATTACATGGTTGGTATACCCAGGTAGTACCCGTTCAACTGTGACACATCCTGACAAATATTGGCTTGTACTGCTGATTTGCGGATTTTGGCAGACTGTTCTAATCATTGGTAGGATGCCACTTTTTCCTATGTCCAGGATGGGATATGTTCCATACACATATCCGACTGCACTGGACAGCACGTACCCACAGTCGATGGTATGGATAATATTGTTCCTTTCAGCCTACATGTTTCCTTATTGTTGTAGCTGTTTATATGCTCCTTCTGTTTCGTTTACATGCTTATTCTATTTCCTGTCACATTTTGTATGTGAAATATGAACATACCTTTTGTATGTGACTACTACATGCCTTGTGGGATATGATTCGGACATATGGTCGCTAGATATGTACATTTATCGTGTATTTTGTTATGGACACATCTGCCCAACTATGTACCCTCCCTCACATTATGGGTCAGCTGGTGACCCTAACCATTGGGCTGGACGTACCTACTGGCTGCTCGCTAACATACGATGCATTTGGTATAGCTATCTACACTGCGTTGGACTACGAGCACATGGTTTTCCATGTCATTTGTTCGCAGGATAGGGACCCATTATTCCCTACCGTGCATTTGTGTTTGCTTCTTCATTTTGTGTTCGCAGGAACGTTCTTGCATGCTTTGCGTACGTTTCAGTATCCACGGACACTGACAGATGTGATTACTATCTTGCAACTTGCTATATGCAAGCATTTTAGGTTGCACTTTGACAGCTGGCATTTCCACGCCTCCGTGTGGCACTTCGACATGCCCTATGCACTCGCGCTCTTTTCCTGTGCAAGTGGCTGTGGCGGCAGCGCGCCTTCATTAATATGCATTTGGCGCTACTGCACCATCTTCACGCCGCACTGTTGGCGCAAGCCTACCGCCGGCCTTGCGCCGAGCTTCATGAATCCCGGGGAGTATCTTATTTGCTCATTTCCCACCTTTTCTATCTAGTATAGTCCAAATCCCAGGCCTTGCTGGTTTCAGGACTTTATTTTTAGTGTTCAGAGATATCCAGACCTTGCTGTGGTAGAGGGAAGTCCTACTGCTTACCAGTGAGAGTGGTGAGCATTGTACTGCCTCTCTAACACTAAAGGAGTGGTTTCCAGTTCTGAAATTGTAATTTTGTTAGCCATTTTGGGCTGATTTCTATCCCTTTCAACTTTCTGGCTTAAAAACACTTGTGTTTGTGCATTTTTTGCATCATGCAGCACCGCAGGGCTACAGTTAGACTATCCCAGGTGCCAGAAAGTCTGCTCTTCAAATTTTCCCTTAGAACTACCTGGTTTCTCAATAGTAGCACTAAAATCTGAACCCTTGTGACTAGCACTTGCTCTAGAACCTGCTGGAAAGCACTAGGAAGTTTTAAACTGATACAAGCAGTCAACTATCCTTGTTAATAAGGAGAAATTAATCGTAGGCACTAAACAAACTATAATTGCAACGTACCTTGCAAAGGTAAGAGAAAACAGCTCTTGTATTTTACAAATAAAATACCTAAACAGGCATGTCCAAGGGTCTGCTTCTGGTGATTTCTCCTGTCCACCTGGTGAGTCTGGGCATAATGGGGCAATGCAGCAACTGCCTCATGTACACAGACAACTCCCTCCTCCTACCACCCAACACTACAACCTGCGAGAGATGCACTTACATAGCCAAACTGGAAGCAAAGCTCTATCCAGCCAAGACTGTGCTAGACAGTCAAGAGGAGAAGGTTAACACCTGCACTACACTTCAAGCAACACGTAACCCTTCAAAACCCACATCATCAACACCTACACATAGCAACACTAAACCCACATATGCAGAGGTCCTAAACATTAACCTGCCAAGCAACAAGGACCTCCAAAGCTGAACAGCAAACAAACACCAGTCACAACCAAAGTGATATATAGCTCATAACACCAGTGTGCCACCCAACAACAGCCCCTAAGGCAAGACAACATACCCAACACTTTAGTCATAGGTGACTCTATAGTCAGGCACACTGATGTCCCACTCACCAGGCTGAACAAGGAGAAAATTACAGTCAGCTGCTTGTCAGGTGCCAGGATCCGCTATATAACACATGCACTCAAGTCACTCCAACACAAATACAAAAAAGACTCTGTCATTGTCCATGTTGGAGTGAATGACTTGAGATGTACCTCCCTGGACTACATGAAAAGAGACATGGAAGAGCTCTCGGATCATATGGCCCAGGCAGGTATGACCCTAGCCCTGAGTAGCATCCTGCCTTTGCCCAGATTGATACCACAGTATAAGGACAAAATGATGGACTTCAACAATTGGCTAAGCTTCTGGTGTCATTCAAAACGGATCCAGTATCTGTCTGCCTGGGACAACATGATCGACAAATCACGATGCTTTGCCAGAGATGGTCGGCACCTGTCACCCCTGGGATTCAGGTTACTGGCTAAAGCTCTTGCCACCCCTATAGTGCCTTTTTTAGGCAAGGTTCAAAGGACAAAACCACCACCGTTACAGATACAAGCATGCAAAATCTGAAGGTAATGCTACTCAGAGGTAGAAGTCTAAACCTCAAAATGCACTCTCTCGAGGCACTCCTAAAAATGGAGAACATTGATATCTGTGCATTAACTGAGACCTGGTTCAAGGTTCCAGAGAGCACCCCTGCAATACCAGGCTACAACTCTTACCACACTTTTCGGCCACCAAACCAAGACCGAAACACTAAAGGTGGAGAAGTATCCATATTCACCAAGGATATTCACACATCCAGGCTAGTTGTCCAACACAATAACACAATGCATGTGAAATTCTCCAGGTGCAACTAACACTAGGTAAGACTGCAATCCAAATTGTAGCTTGCTACAGATTCCCCACCATGCCCCAAGATTCTCACTACACCTTTCTAAACATAATGGAAAATATTAAGATACAACCAAACACCCTAATACTGGGTGATTTCAACTACCCTGCCATTAACTGGTAAAGCTACTTGGGTACCAACACCTTTTCACAACGGTTCTTGGAATTCATAAATTCCAACACCCTGGATCAACTAATCCATTGTCCCACCAGGGGCTCCAGTATCCTAGATCTGGTCATTACCAACATGGGAGATAGATGGTCCACACCAGTGGTCACCCCCTCATTGGTCAGGTCTGACCATAAGCTAATCACCCTTGACATCCACATCCCACACCCCCCCCCCCCCGTAAGGAAACCTCCGTAAAAAACTTCTCCAAAGCCAACGTCATGCTACTCAAGTCAGAAGTGACAAACTCCATGACATCCATGCAGATGGGAGCTGAATGTTCGACTGCTAAATCCTACACTAAGGCACTGTACAAGCACATCCACTCAAGCATGAATCGTGCCATCCCAAATAGAACCAAGATGCTCTCCTCCAAAAAAGGAAACCAATCTGGTGGTCCCCTGCCATAAACAAACTATACAACAGAAGGAAGAAACTGTTGCAGAAAAGTGGAAAATCCTAGGATGCAAAAAACTCCCTTACCAGCCTCAGTAAGAAGCTGATATCCCTCATAAAATCCTCCAAACCTAGTTAAGAAAATAAAATTGCCAAAGATTCCAAAGACAGCCACAAGGCATTCCATAGCTATGTCATGAATCTTAATGGTAATACTCAGATCTGCTCTGAGTTACAACAGAATGGCATTAAATATACTGATCCCAAGGATATTCCCAATATCCTGGCAGATCGATTTAGTGCCAAGTTCACCCCCTCTCACCCCCTAAAGGGCCCATCTCAATACTAAAAGATTGACAAATTCCGGTAATCATGGTCACGCAGGTAGAAACCACACTCTTCAAAGCTAAGAATACAGCATCCATGGGACCAGATGACATCCTGAGCTGTGTACTACATGAACTACAAAATGAACTGGCACCTCACCTAAGTGTCATGTTTAATCATAGCCTCACCTCAGGCTTCATGCCCACTGAGTGGTGCAGAGCTACAGTTATCCCACTCCAAAAGGGGGGAGCCACCTTGGATCCCAGGAACTACAGCCTCATCAGTCTGACGAGCCTGATCTGCAAGGGCATGGAACACATTATCATGGAACTTATAAACAAAGGCATTGGCAACCTTCAAACACTTGACCCCACGCAGTTTGGGTTCATGAAGGGCCAATCTTGTCTCCTGAACCTGATTGACTTCTTCAAATCAGTCTCCAGAGCTGTGGACAAGGGTAAGGCAGTCCACACAGCCTATCTGGACCTAGCCAAGGCCTTCGACACCATCCCCCACTCTGGAATCATAGATAAACTTACTAAGCTGGGCATAAATCCCTACATCACTTGATGGATTGCCAACTGGCTTACTGACAGAACCCAGACTATAAAAGTAGCCGACTCCAAATCCAGCTCTAGACAAGTGACAAGTGGAGTACCTCAGGGTTCAGTCCTGGGATCATCTTGTTTGTCATCTATGTCTCTGAAGTACAGGCCAACACTAAGGGACTCTGGCTAACAAAGTTCACATATGACTGCAAACTGGGAGCCATTATTGAATCCCCAAATGATGTGGATATTCTACAAAAGGGCCTTACAAAAACAGATGCTTGGTGCCAGTGCCATGGGCTCAAGCTTAATGCCAAGAAATGTATAGTTATCCCCTTTGGGAAATAACAGGTACCCATAAATTACCACATAGGTGGCAGTACACTAAACACTGAAAGTGCGATGAGAGACTTGGGGACACAGCTGGACAGTGGTCTCACCTTCGATAACCACATCGCCACAACAGTCAGGAAATCCTTCTATGTGGCACACCTCATCACTAAGGGCTTTTCATCCCACTGTACTCATCCCTCATTAGACCCATTATAGAGTACAACACCCCATTTAGTATGTACCTCTCAAGACATCTACAACAGCTGGAAAGGCCACAGAAATAAATCACTAAAAGAATCACAGGCCTAAAGCATATGCCCTATGCTGACCATCTAAAAAAACTCCAGCTATACTCTGTGGCATATCGTCTACTCAGGGGCAATCTCTGCTTAACATACAAGGCTATGTCAAACCCAGAGCTGTTGGACATGCTCCATTTAAAGAAATCCCAATCCCTCAGAGCCGCACTCTCCAGGAATCTAAACCTTGTCATCACAATGAACAAAACATGCTGGAGGAATAGGTTCCTGACACAGAGACTCCACATACTCTAGAATAGACTGCCTATATATGTCAAGCAGAGTGCCTCCTTGGCCCTCTTCAAAAGGAACCTTGATGATTGGATGGGAGAAAGGAAATTCACCCCGGGGATCACGTCAGTCACCCTGCTAGACAGGAGTCCAGGGAAGTAAATATTGTGGGAAGAAATATCCAGGAAATTGTTATGGCTAGGCTTGTATAGGCCCTAAGGCTGATAGCCTAGTACCAACCTATGAACCTATGTACCTATGAACCTATGAACCTATGAAGACCAAATCACATGTTCCTAAACTGCAATATATTTTAGTTATATTATTATCAATTACTACTGCATGTCAGTGGCCCTATTCTTATAAACAGAACTAGTATCAGTTTGCATTAAACTACTGTGTTTTCAATTTCACAATCAAAGAAGACTCTCTGTCTAAAGGTTAAATATTCACCCGATTTCACTCCAAACTGGTACAGAAAAACGCTAAGGCAACCGCTCGTGAAACGCACTAATTTATTTAAACGCCAAAATATTAAAAATGTTTTTCGTCTGAAAAAATTAATCAGACTTCTTCAGAACTCGAACTACAACTATATTAAGATACATTCTGTATTTATAAACTAATTTCTAAAAGACCGCCAAAAGTTAATTGTCACAACAGCAAATCTTAAGGGTATATTACCTTAAAATATAATATTCCATACATAAAAACTACCATAAAAAATATATATATATATATGTACATAATAAACAAAACTTTACCTATCTATTTAGATATTATATACTATATTTCATGAATATTTTATAATATATTTACTTTAAATAAAATAAATAGAAAATTAGGTTCTTCATTGAAAATAATATGGAGAAGGGGTACAAACTTCAAAGACTGGATGCAAAGAAGCGGTGTAAACATCAATGTAAGAACGAGTATGGGTATGACACAATGTGGTAGTTGTTCTTATTGCCATTTAATGGCATCAGGAGCCAATGTAGTAATCAATGGTTCAAGAGTTTCTACCAGAGGTAAATTCAATTGTAACACAAAAGGGGTAGTTTATTTAGCAAACTGTCAATGTTGCCCATCATTTTACGTGGGGAAGACCGAGAGAAAGTTCAAAGAAAGAGTTTATGAACATCAAAGGGATATAAGGTTGCATAAAGAAGATAATGCATTAGCTAGGCACGTTATGAATTTCCCTGAACATATATTTCAGTACAGGGTTTTGGATCAAGTTAAGCAGGATAGTAGGGGAGGCCCATATGGTTTACTTCTTGAAAAGATGGAAATGTTATGGCAGATTAAGCTTAATGCTTACACGAACCCGGGTCTTAATGAAAAATGTTCACTTATGTGTTTGCTGAAGTTAAAAAGTTTAGATAGATGATGACATGTGGTTGCTTATTAAAGCTGGATAGTATTCGATTAATTATTAGGATGCTTCATTAATTCATTCAGCTTAAGATTTTGTTGTACATATCACACATTTTTTTATTTTTTTATTTTTTTTATTTTTTTATTTTATTTATTTTATTTAAAGTAAATATATTATAAAATATTCATGAAATATAGTATATAATATCTAAATAGATAGGTAAAGTTTTGTTTATTATGTATATATATATATATATATATATATATATATATATATATATATATTTTTTTTTTTTATGGTGGTTTTTATGTATGGAATATTATATTTTAAGGTAATATACCCTTAAGATTTGCTGTTGTGACAATTAACTTTTGGCGGTCTTTTAGAAATTAGTTTACAAATAGAGGATGTATCTTAATATAGTTGTAGTTCGAGTTCTGAAGAAGTCTGATTAATTTGTTCGGACGAAAAACGTTTTTAATATTTTGGTGCTCAAATAAATTAGTGTGTTTCACGAGCGGTTGCCTTAGCGTTTTTCTGTAAAGGTTAAATATTGTTTTATTAAAAAAATGAAATCATTGCTAATGCACTATTAAAATATTGGTTAAGCATACCTTGTTCTGTCTTTCAACTCATGTTTGTGTGTAACAATGCAAAACAGTTTACTGCCCATTAATAGGTTATCATATACTACAGATGTCTAAAGCTATGATATGGTTTAAAGCTTTATACTAGTTTTGGTCTAGTTAGTGCCCTTCCTTATATTTTTCATGAGGTTAAATATATCACATTTACAGATGTGTTAGTAAATGCTATGAGGCATAGCTGAAAATGTTGTTTTGGTTTTCTTATTTAGATAGTGTGTTGCTTGAGTTTCCTATTTTTTTTTTAACAAGAAATCTCTTAATTTAGGGTAATTATTTTTTTAACAAAATACAAGTGAATAGTAGTTTATCTGAAGTTCAGGATATGTACCAGTGTGGGAAATGTAACCTAATAGTGACTACCTGAGAAGTTAGGATTAATGAAAAGTTATTTAAAGTAAACCAATATTTTAACTGTCAAAGTTTATATGGTGGCTTATGCAGAAAAGTGCACACATTCAGACATTGGGGGGTACATTGAGCAAACCAAAAGCAGGGTTAAATTTAGGATTCAGGAAGACATTAGGGATGTGAAAAATGTCCTCCCTTTAAGTAGTATAGCACAACATATGAAAAAAAATACTTGGGGAGATGTTAATTCAGTGAAGTGTTTAGTTTTAACCACAATTAGGCCTTTATGAGGTGGTACGAAATGTTCCATATAAATTAAATTCGACACTAAGCTCATTTTGAAATTTAGTATGCAGTTTGCCAATAGGCTGTATAATGAAATCAATTGATTAGGTTTATTATTGTAATATATGATTTTGTCTAGTGTCAATTATAGCATCCTCAAAGTAGTATGCTGATTATTAATTTATCAACTCTAATATAATTGACTGAATAATGAGGAGGTATTTAAATATGATTGTGCTACTGTTATAAAGTAAATTGCCTTAATATGAAGTTTATGATAACTGGCAGACCCAAGCAATGCCTGATGAATTCTTTTCTTTTTTTTTTTTGTGTGTCTTTGCCCTAAAACATGGCTACAAGTTCTGGTACGTTGTAAAGCATGATAACGATTTAACTGCATTGTGAGAAACAACAGATGAAACTAACAATTACTAGGCAGTAGTTACAACCACAGCTGCAGAAAGGACATCATCTTCCCATGTTAACTGATGCCATTCTACAAAATAATAATATGTATTCTGCAACTCCTGCAAAATATGAAAAAAATGTGTTTCCTTTGCTTAGTAGTATATTGTCTGAGGCTACAATGGAGAAAATTTTAACAGGGAGATAATCAGTGCAAAAAGAAATAAATGACTACACAGTTTAGTGTGATGAAGCCCTCAGACCACCCAAGATTGCTTAGCAGCCAAGGTGCAGTCAGAAGTGACCAGGCTCTGTAGGAGTTAGTGAAGGATATTTGCTCACGCATTCTAGGAAGGAAGGGAGGCAGTCCAGTCTGCTACATATCTGCCTGCTGCAGCAAAGTAAGTGTACAAGACACAGTGTAATACATGGGGACGTGCACTTGGGTGTCTTAAAATATGACTTTTATTAGCATTCTGGGTGTCTCTTTGAAAGAATACAGTATGCTAATATGCAAAACAAAGCCCTTGGCCAATAAAGTGCATTTATCAGCTGCAGGGGGGGGGGCATAAATGCCCAATAACTACCTAGATAATGGTCTACTGCAATCAGCTCTTGCCATAAAAGTGTAAACATGGTCTGATCATTAATGTGATGACAGAAAACTGTAAAGCAGGTACATAACTAATACACAATAAATAAATAAATTAAAATATATTGAACTCAAGGTTATAAAGAGGAGGAACCTGGCTTATATGCTGTGTGCCAAATCTCCTCATACTTAATACATTTTCAAAATTCATTTTTTAAAGAAGCCAAATACCTGTAAAAATATAGCTGGAGGGCCATTGCTACTATTTATACTAATTGTAGACTATTGTTAATAACTATTTATGCTAATGATGGACCATTGTTACTAACTATTTATGCTAATTGTGTCACAGATTCATTTTCACTTAAGCATACATATGCTCAGGAATGCATATATTATCTGCTGCTATGGTTTGCTGAGTTTTTCTCATGCATCCATGACTGCATTATACAAACTGCAACATTACTTGTGTCCCTTGTTTCCACATATCTCTGCCATTTGAAAGTTGTATTTCATTGTCAGTTATTCTGCTGTGGTATGTTGTGTAAGACTAAAGACTAACATCTCCATTATACAAACTACAAAATTCACCTCATCTATTATTTTTCTCAGTTTTGGAAATTGCGACACACACACACACACACACACACACACACACACATATATATATATATCTATATATATATATATATATATATATATATATATACTTTTTTTTTTTTAATCTCACTTCATGGATTGTCATATACAATAAATGACATAGCACATGTATGATTATATGTGGTGATGAGAACTAAAGTCAGTGTACTTGCATTGCTGTAAGAAATGCCTGATAAACAAAACAGAGGCATGATCATATTGCAATAAATATTGTCCTAGACTGAAGGTGTCCAGTTTTATATTGAGATAGCTAAGCTTTATAAAGTGGAGTATTTTCATTCTTAATAATGCCCCAAATTATATACTAACTAATCAAGAATAAAAGTAAATGTAAGCCACACAGCTGAAATTAAATATACATTTCTGGATTGTCAGGCCCATTTAATTTTATTACTGTTTCACATTTGTTTGTTCTGTCCACAGCTTTCCTACTAAGGAACAGACGGATACCTATGAGTGTTATATGTATTTAAAAAGGGCAAACACTTGATTTTCAGAAGCTTCTATGCATACATTAAAGAATTGCAGCACCACTCTTAACTTATTCTCACTTTATCTTCCTCACCGTATACTTTTGTGTTCCATACAGACCTCTCAATTGTCCCTAGTTTGGAAAAGCATTCCTATTTTCAGGACTGATTTAGGAAGCCCCATTTTCTGAAGATATATTTCTGTTTAGGTTTGATTTGCTACTTCACAATATTTTTGAAATCCCACTCATCACATGTGATTTCAAAAGGTGTTTAGTACACAGGTAAACATCCTGCTTGACCAAGATATTAGTAGCACCAACGATTTAAAGAAATTGGACACACATCTTACAACTCTCTTTATCTGAAGCAAAAGTAAATGAAATTGGGTGGTAGAATTTGAAATACAGTTCATTAAAGTCTACATATTTTAATGAACATGTGCTTATATTTTTCTATCATTTTGTCACTCAGTTTTTTAAATGTGTTTCTAAGTAGTATCCTACAAACCTATTGGATGTGGGAAGAGTTCTGTGCTATTTGGTATTCAAATGTTATGCTAATTAGATGTCCAGCTTTTTAGCTGGATGTTCCTGTTTTTCAAGCGTTTTTGCTCCTATTTTCAATATCTGCAGGTTGAGAGATATGCTTTCTGGTCACATTTTCATGTTAATATATTTACCAGTTGCCGATTTAAAAGGTCTTGAGTTAATGTATTGGAGTTGGATGTTGACTTCATTTTGCAGTTTGCTAGTACTGTTTATGAAGATGCTTAAATTACAAACATTATCTTCCCAGTTTTTTTAATGATTTATCTCTATGCATTTTACAATCAAAACTATGTTTGCGCTCATCCTGCTGTAATACCATTTCTTTTTTAATGTGGGTTTCCCTCTTGTGTATGTTGTTGTGTCTTTTGGCTTTTCCTGGTTAGGGGTCGCCACAGTGGAACTCCGGTCTACTAATGATTGGTAGTTGATTTTTACGTGTCGAGTTACCAGCCCTGATGCACAACCTTCAACGAAGGTACACCCATTCACGCATGTAACCACCAGAAGAAGCTCTAGCTGAGAATCGAACTGGACAGCGTCTTACTGTGAGGCGACAATGCTACCGCAGCACCACCACTGCGGGTCAATATTGTTTACTTAAAATGTTTTGTTTTTTTGTCTTAAATGCATTATACAATGTGTTGACTATATTCAGGATACAGTAACACCCTTGTTTTTGATGACAATTGGTAGGGAAACAGGAAATTAAATTAGTTAATGTGCGTCAATTTAATATCCCAAACCCAATGGTCAAAGTCAAAGTCAAAGTAAACTTTATTGTTATTCAGAACTACACACGTGTAGCCTAAAAGAAATTTCATGCAATAGCTCAATTCTTGAATTTACAATGGTGATACAGTGGTTGGAATATTCTGTTTCACATTGTGCTATTCTTTCTTTGTCCCTTAAACCACTTATTAAATAGCTTATAAATACTAACTGGATAAATGTAACAAGTCCAGGCTATGGCCAGAATGCCTGGTATTTATTAGTTAGTTTTAGAGCTCAGCTGCAGAACTACAAAACTGAGTGATGTGAGAAGTAATAATATTTAATATGATTCTGTCCCTTTCTCTGAAGTTTTACAGCTCCTTTACTACTCAGGTTACATGTCGTGCTGCCCAGCATTGCACGCTAAACTTTCATTACTCACAGTATGAAATTTAACATTTGTCATTCATGGCAACCCTGTCTCCCTTTGCAAAGATCACAATGCTAGTACTTATATCACATATTTTGGCAGCTTATGTTACATAACATAAAGTGGATGCAAAATATATGGTTTGCTATAGTGAAAAATCAAAAATATGCACAAATGATAACTGTGCAGATACAGGAAAAATTATTGAATTATTTCATTCCAGCACCTGGCACTTTCTTAATTTCTTAAAACCAAATAAATTCAACAGATGTAAATAAAGTGAAATATGTTACATTGTGAATCACATGCTCAGTGCCTAAACTTCTTTCTCAGTACAGGTTTAAGACTATATGGATCTTTTAAACGAAAGTCGTTAGTTGCACTTAAAACAGCAATCCATTTACAAAACATCTTAACTAGTCTGACTCATTGGTATAATAAAAACAGTGTAACTGAATTTTACTTGTTACAGTAGATATAGAATCCTTTTTTGCAGTGATACCAAATGAATGTGTAATTAATAGCATTTCTGTTTTTTTTGTCTAGTAATAGTGAATATTCTGATGCACAGATTAATTTATTATGCACTTTAATTGAATTAATTTTAGGGAATAATCAAATTTTATTTGAGGATGAATTTTTTATAGTGCTCTGCAGTAGCATTGGGCATGTGCCAATAATTATGCCAATCTTGTGTAATTTGAATGGGGACATATATATTTTTTCACAATATATAACTTGTTCAAGGTCTGTAGATGACATGTTCCTTATCTGAAAGAAGAGTATGGCATCATTGCAAACATTTTTATAATGTTTATATACAACTGCATCTTTTTTAGAGTTTTGTTTGAATGCGTCTACTTTAAGCAATGATTTCATGGATGTTACAGTTTCAAGAGATCTGTAAAAGGGTTTTAGCACACAGGTATTTTAAGATTTTAGGAAGAATACTGTTCAAGCTAGGCATGGTATGCATCCTGGATATGTATACAATAATGTAACTAAAGGACAGATAATGAGAACATCACATCTAACCAGCAATGATGCACATTTAACACTGTTGTTTTACAATGTGGGGAAAGATTGATTCACGGAGGTTATTCTGAAAGAGATGTTAATAAATATTGTGGGGAGATTAGAAATGAAATACTTGCTAAATCATCCCTGTTTTTTGGATCTTTTTGTCAGCCTAATGGAGTTGGGACAGTTAATATAAAAACATGAATATATGATAGTCCCATTAACTTACTCTAGTGAAGAAAGATTTGTTTGAACATACAAAGACAGGAAAGAAGTACCATGTCAGTTTTTATACAGATTATAACACTCAACATCTAGTTAACTTAGCCAGTTGCAAAGAATATTGACATTTTATGTTAGCTAAACTGACAGAAGTTTTACAGAATGTATAAATGAACATTTATATGATATAAAGAAGTGGAACACACATAATGCTTTAGCAAAACATGTCCTGAAAGAAGGCAATTTGCATAATCTTAGGTTCATGATGTGACAAGGTAGACATACAAATTTAAGAAGTAGTGAGATTAGATTGGAGACTGAAAATAAAGAATATAAATGGATTACTATTTTAAATACAACTAATGACTTTGGATTAAATGATGCTTCAATCTGAGAAAGAAGAAACTTAGGCAGTAATCATGTGATCCATGGCATAATGCATTCCACTTTTCTTAAGTATGTTGATTTTATTTGGTTTTAAGAACCTGAAAAAGTGCCAGGTGCTGGCATGAAAGTGCTTGTTCAATAACATTTTTTTTTCCATATCTGCAAAGTTACCATTTATGCGTTTTTTGATTCTACATGACTGAACATGGTTTTGTCCATTGCTGTTACTTTTTGTATTTACTAGACTGAAGCCCAGCTGACCAAAACTAGAAAGTTTCAGATTGATATTGCTCATTTTTAGCACATTCCCATAGGTAAAAAAGTTCCACTATTTCACAATAAAGGACAGAGAGCCATATTCATGAATGACTAATTTCTGCTCTGCTGATATGTGCGAGTTGCAATAGCTCACCATTTTGTACCTATTAAATGGCTCTACATGTCATGTAGAACCACCAAGCAAATGTAAAAAGCACAGTGTGCTAACTAAAGCATAAAGAGCTGAATAACATGCAAATGAACCAATCCAATATGGTGGAGCTATTCAGGAAGCTATAAAGTAACCATCTAGAGATTGTACAGCCCTTTACTATGAACACCAAAACCTACTGGAATACAGCCGCCATCACAATGTTAGGGGCTGCAGCTGATTTCTTACATGCATATGTGCAACTGGCTTAAATCTATGTTGCTGATGCTGCAAATTGACCTCATCCAAGGAGAACAAGGGTGTTCAGACCTATTTAACATATAATGGATTGAATGATATAGAAATAATACAGTGATATAGGGTTGATATGGAAACACTACAGGAAATCAGCAACCTCTACCAACCCCGCCTCAAACTCAGGAGAAATCGAGCTGAACCTAAACAAATTGAACCTAAGATAGGTGTAGGATTAACGATATTAGCTACTGGTACATTACAGAGACCCACAGGGGATATACTAGAGGTATCACAGACCTCAGCTTCAAGAATATTTCACCACTATCTAAATGCCATGCTACAACATTTAATGGAGTACATCTCTTTTCCACACAAACCAGGGACAGAGCAAGAATAATGCAGGGATTTTATGCTGTAGCATGCTTTTCTGAAGTTTTTGGGGCCATAGATTGCATTCACATAGAAATAAAAGCCCCACCTGGAGAACAGGAAATGACATTTATCAACAGGAAGGGATTCTATTCAATCAAATTCCAGGTTGTCTATAATGCCTGAGGGATCATGCTGAATGTCTGTGCAGGAAACACCGGCAGTTATCATGACTCACATGTATGGCACATCTCATAGCTTTACAGAAGGTTTGCTAGGGGTGATGTTCTATAAGGCTATCTACTGGGTGATGTGGGTTATGTGGTTATGCACTGGAACCATGGCTCAGGACATCCATCAGAAATGCACACACAGCCACAGAAGAAGGATACAATGATGCCCATGGTCAAAACAGAAACATTATGGAGTGTGTGTTTGGTATGCTGAAGTTGCAGTTCCACTGTCTAGACATCAGAGAGTGCCCTGCAGTATGACTCAGACACCTATGCAGCAATTCTCACAGTCTGTGCCATGTTGCACAATATCATCTTGAGGAAACAGCAGCAACAGGGACAGCAAGGGCCAGGACAACACATTCAAGGATTGCAGACATGGCTGTCACTTACCCCACATACAAACGAGGAATCTGAGGGGGATCCTCCAGCTGTAGAGGTACCAGCAGATGTAGGCATGCACAATATGCCTTTGCCCTGGCTAAGAGCCAAAGGTAGCACACACACTCACCACCGAAGAGTCAAAAGTTACATGCACAAGCAACAGCTAAGAGGCAAGTAATAGCACATGCTTTCACCAGCAAAGGAATACACATAACAATCTAAGCCCATACAAATATTAAAAGTGATGTCTAACAATGTCCATAAACATTACTTACCAATGTAATGTCTGTGTACAAATAGCATCAGACTGAGACATCCTCAAAAAACATGATTCCTAAGACCAGTAATTTCAAGGTAAGTGAGGAATGTGCAGTACACAAAGAAATGTGTACAAAGATACACTAACTTCATACTGTCAGTCTTTACCTGTCCACTCTGTGCATCAGACATATATGTAACCCTAAGTCAAATCCTACTTGCATACTGTCAGTGACGTACTTGTCCATGCTGTGCATCAGACATATATGTATCCTTAAGTCAAACTCTACCTGCATATTGTCAGTCTCGTACTTGTCCACTCTGTGCATCAGAAATATATGTAACCCTAAGTCAAACCTTACCTGCGTACTGTCAGTCTTTACCTGTCCACTCTGTGCATCAGACATATATGTAACCTTAAGTCAAACCCTACCTGCATACTGTCAGTCTCGTACCTGTCCACTTTGTACATCAGACATATATGTAACACTAAGTCAAACCCTACCTGCATACTGTCAGTCTTGTACCTATCCACTCTGTGCATCAGACATATATGTAACCTTAAGTCAAACCCTGCCTGCATACTGTCAGTCTTTACCTGTCCACTCTGTGCATCAGACATATATGTAACCTTAAGTCAAAGCTTACCTGTATACTGTCAGTCTTCACTTGTCCACTCTGTGCATCAGACATATATGTATCCTTAAGTCAAACTCTACCTGCATACTGTCAGTCTCGTACTTGTCCACTCTGTGCATCAGAAATATATGTAACCCTAAGTCAAACCTTACCTGCGTACTGTCAGTCTTTACCTGTCCACTCTGTGCATCAGACATATATGTAACCTTAAGTCAAACCCTACCTGCATACTGTCAGTCTTTACCTGTCCACTCTGTGCATCAGACATATATGTAACCTTAAGTCAAACCCTACCTGCATACTGTCAGTCTCGTACCTGTCCAATTTGTACATCAGACATATATGTAACACTAAGTCAAACCCTACCTGCATACTGTCAGTCTTGTACCTATCCACTCTGTGCATCAGACATATATGTAACCTTAAGTCAAACCCTACCTGCATACTGTCAGTCTTTACCTGTCCACTCTGTGCATCAGACATATATGTAACCTTAAGTCAAACCCTACCTGTATACTGTCAGTCTTTACCTGTCCACTCTGTGCATCAGACATATATGTAACCTTAAGTCAAACCCTGCCTGCATACTGTCCATCTTTACGTGTCCACTCTGTGCATCAGGCATATATGTAACCTTTAGTCTAACCTTATTTGCATATTGTCAGTCTCGTACCTATACACTCTGTGCATCAGACATATATGTAACCATAAGTCAAACCCTACCTGCATACTGTCAGGTTTGTACCTATCCATTCTGTGCATCAGACATATATGTAACCCTAAGTCAATCCTTACCTGCATACTGTCAGTATTTACCTGTCCACTCTGTGCATCAGACATAATTGTAACCTTAAGTCAAAACCTACCTGCATACCTTCAGTCTTTACCTGTCCACTCTGTGCATCAGACATATATGTAACCCTAAGACAAACCCTACCACATACTGTCAGTTTTGAACCTATCCTCTCTGTGCATCAGACATATATGTAACCTTAAGTCAAACCCTACCTGCATACTGTCAGTCTTTACCTGTCCACTCTGTGAATCAGACATATATGTAACCATAAGTCAGACCCTACCTGCATACTATCAGTCCATACCTGTCCACTCTGTGCATCAGACATATATGTAAACCTAAGTCAAACCCTACCTGCATACTGTCAGCCTTTACATGTCCACTCTGTGCATCAGACATATTTGTAACCTTAAGTCAAACCCTACCTGCATACTATCATTATTTACCTGTCCACTCTGTGCATCAGACTTAAATGTAACCCTAAGTCAAACCCTACCTGCATACTGTCAGTCTCGTACCTATCCACTTTGTGCATCAGACATATATGTAACCCTAAGTCAAACCCTACCTGCATACTGTCAGTCTTTACCTGTCCACTCTGTGCATCAGATGTATATGTAAATCTAAGTCAAACCCTACCTGCTTACTCTCAGTCTTCACCTGTCCACTCTGTGCATCAGACATATATGTAACCTTAAATCAAACCCTACCTGCATTCTGTCAGTCTCGTACCTATCCACTCTGTGCATCATACATATATGTAACCTTAAGTCAAACTCTACCTGCATACTGTCAGTCTTTACCTGTCCACTCTGTGCATCAGACATATATGTAACCTTAAGTCAAACCCTACCTGCATACTGTCAGTCTTTACCTGTCCACTCTGTGCATCAGGCATATATGTAAACTCAAGTCAAACCCTACCTGCATACTGTCAGTCTTTACCTGTCCACTCTGTACATCAGACATATATGTAACCCTAAGTCAAACCCTACCTGCATACTGTCAGTCTTTACCTGTCCACTCTGTGCATCAAACATATATGTAACCCTAAGTCAAACCCTACTTGCATACTGTCAGTCTTTTACCAGTCCACTCTGTGCATCAGACATATATGTAAACCTAAGTCAAACCCTACCTGTATACTGTCAGTCTTTATTTGTCCACTCTGTGCACATGATATATATGCAACCTTAAGTCAAACCCTACCTGCATACTGTCAGTCTCATACCTGTCCACTCTGTGCATCAGACATATATGTAACCCTAAGTCCAGCCCTACCTGCATACTGTCAGTCTCGTATCTGTCCACTCTGTGCATCAGACATATATGTAACCCTAAGTCAAACCCTACCTGCATACTGTCAGTCTTTACCTGGCCACTCTGTGCATCAGACATATATGTAACCCTAAGTCAAACCCTACCTGCATACTGTTAGTCTTTACTTGTCCACTCTGTGCATCAGACATATATGTAACCTTAAGTCAAAGAGAAATGAACAAATTCCATGGCAATATCATCATCATTCTCATAGAGTGGGGGGGGGGGGCAATAAGAACTGCCATATGTACAGTATAGCAGCAGGGAAATTTCCAAATGTCATACACACATATGTTTTTCCATTACATATTGAAATACATTCAAAATATGAACATGTAAGCAGTACGTCTAGAGGACAACATAATTTATGAAACAGTGCTGTGATTTGTAGAACAGTCTCCACCAAGTAGTTTGAAGCAAGACTCTGTCTGTAACCAGTCAGACTCCCCTCCTTTCACTTCCGTAGCTACACCAGTACTTTTCAATAGGTTAGATTCAGTACTCTGAGCACTGTGAAGATGTAAATGAGGTATAAAATCATTAGCATTCCTGAATACCAAATAAATCACTTGGTAACTTGGTATAGGAAATGTAAAGAAGGTGTTGTTAGCAACATGATTGCATGCATACACCCTAGAACTGCAGGGTGGAACAATAACAAATGTTAGCTGCTAATGGCCTGCAACTGTTTCTATTTGATCTGACTATACTGAAGTGGCTGTTCTCTCTGAAGTGTTTGTATTATGCAGAGTAGACTTACAATAAAAAGGTATAAGCACCTTGAGAGCTAAGAGAATAACCTTAACAACATTGACATCCTTGTAGCAAGAGAACATTGTCTGTCATCTGCTTAAAATCACTCTGAAATGTTGATCAGTTAAATTACACATTGAAACAAAGATTAAAAATAAATGGTCACAACAATGTATTTCTGTAGTTAAGTTAAGAGGAGCGGAAGATGTTTAGAAAGCAGAGAGAATAAGTAGCTGGCAGTGTTGGCAACCTGACGTTAAAATGGTGTGTTACATTATTACTGTAAAGTATTGGTCAATATGACATTAATCTAGACATGTTCAAACAAATGAGAAAGTCAAATGTTTTGGTCCTGTTTTGGTGATAGAGAGGGATAAGAAACACAACTGAGTATGTGCTGTTATTGCACTGATTCAATTCCAGATAGTGTGGTGTCTGACAGAGCAAATGCATATTTTCTGAGCATATGATCAGGTTGTACCATACACAGATTTAGGAGACTTCACAATCCTGCCTTTTCATATTTATTAGCCTATATTTGTTGCTACTAACAATTGTCTATTACTTTTTTTTTCTTTTTTTGTGTTCATCATTTGCACGCATTTTAGCAGAACACACTGAGAAATGTAACTGGTCCTGCCATCGGTATTGCATTTCACATTTGCATAGGTGCGCTTTGCTACAGCACTCTGAGCAGCAGTAAAACAAAATTGTTGTGTGGAATATAAATTGTTACATTGTTCTTTTGTCTGCGTAATGTCAGCACTGCTTAGCAGAGCACAAATGGGTCTCACAGCTGAAGGAAAATGAGCAATTTCATTCAGTAATCCTCGTTACCGCAAACAATTTTGTCACCACTGTGAGGTAATATTAATGAATGATTGATGTGCACTTGGTGCATACCTGTTTCTATGGCTGTAAATGCAGAGACTTTGACCCCTTAACACATTTTTTTCCTGGGGTTCAAATTCATACAGTGGCTCTGTGGATATTATTATTCCAGATGTAGGAATCACTGTCATCGTAACTTTATATGACTTTTATTACTGTTTCTTTTTTCTTTTGCCTTGTGCACTTGGTCACTGTTGAGCATCGCACAATCAAGCTTACTTAAGGAAAAATGTGAACATTTTTATTTAGGCAGCCTTCTGTAGTGCAAACAGGCATAGCGGCAATGTATGGCTGTCAGCACTCCAGGCAGGACTTAGTGGAGAAAATCCAACAGTTAACCTAGATTTCTCTGTGGCACAAGGTATAAGTACAGTGTCTTCAGAAATGTCACACAGGTGATCCAGAGTTCATATCCATGTAACACTTTTTTATTTATTTATTTTTTAAATAGGATGTCAGAATACAATTGCTAACAACACTTTGTTTAGGAATTTAACGCTATATAATAATGGCTATCATAATTATGTTTATTGCATGAAATGTCTCATTAATGCTTTGATAGATACATCTTTTCTAAGTAGCATATCTCATCAATGATTTACTTATGAAACGCGGTTGACTGTGTGTGTGTAATTGTTTAAGCTGGACAGTTATGATAATGAATTAAAACAGGACTAGCATATCTATGATGGGTATAATACTGAAGTTAAAATCAACTTCTCTCCCCACATAGCCCAACTCTGTGTTTCAGACAGCATGTGTACTGAAGAATGTATGCATCATACTCCAACCAGTATTAGTCACCTCATGAAAGTCTATCCCTCTGAAATGCATTTTCAAACAGTAATAATGGCTCTTTCATGAGAAAACATCTCACTGGGCCTCCTAAAGTCACACTCAATCTGAAGTATATCTCCATCCATAATGAATGCAGTTTGTCTGTAATAAAGATGTTTGAAAAGGAGTTCTCATGTAACACTGACAAATGATCACCTTGCTTGAAATTTATGCATTCTTTATTTCCTAAGTTTGATTCCCATATTGGTCAACTAACTTCATAAAGTGTGTAATTCCAGAAAGCTACTTGCCAATTCATCCTATTTAATCTTCAAAACACCAAGGATAACAAGCCTAGCTATTGAGGCTGTCAGTGTTGACCATATGAAAAAGCATGAATATGTTCAACATCACACATGGCAAATCTCACTGTCATGTCTCATACCTTCATTGCTGTTTGATAAAATGCATTCCTCCTTGCTTACAAGTGCCTCTTTGTGCTTACCATCACACAAATGCAGTTGTCATGGTTGTGAGTATTTACATACCAGATGTTAAATGCAAGATTGGAATTTGGAGCCAATTCATCCCTAGAGTTGTTGCTTGACTTCTGCAGGCATGGCTGGTACAGGAGATGATAGTCAGCAAAAACACCCAAGGAGGTAGATGAACGTAGTTCAGGAAGGCAGCAGGATATCCAAACACATAAAATATACAGCAGTTTAATGAAACAAAACAGAAACGTAAGCGCTTTCACAGTATTACAATCCACTTCATCAGACGTACATATTAAAGTGCATTAAACTCTCTTAAATACAATGAAACCAAAGCTAACAACCAATGATTAAAATAAAACAATTAATCAACTAAAACAAGTGACTTCAAGTGTATACTGTTCAAAAAGAACCTCATAGTATAACAATTAAATAGCGATTGATATATAATAAAACCTATACTACTATTCTCCCCGGGCCTCCGCTGAAAACAGGCTCTGTGGAACCTAGTCGGACATTCCCGGTCAACAAAATGATAAAAAAATAAAAATAAAAAAAAAAAAAAAAAAAAAAAAAAAATAAAAATATAAAAATGTGTAAATACATATAGATAAATATGTGTAAACAATACAAACAAACCTTAATAGTAAATTATTTAATCCTTCTAGATTTCAGTAGAGGTTTCAGAGGAACAGCATCATTAAGTCCCCTCCCACTATGTGTGCTAATCTTAAAATCCATTTAATTTCTAATGTTTCCGTAAGATTAACTATATCACCTAACCTAACATTTACATCTTGTACCTGTAAAACCTGAAAGCGAAATATATGTTTCTCTCCAAATTGTAATGTGTGCTTGGCTAAAGCACTATAAATGTAACCTTTAGTAGTGCAATACACATGATCCCTAATGCGTTCACGTAAAGTGCGGTTAGTTTTACCTACATAGAATGAATAACAGTCTATGCAATATGCTATATAAGCAAAATTTTTTGTGGCACAAGTACTAGAATTTCTTACTTCAAATAAATAACCTGTGTCAGGTTGCCTAAAAAATCTCGACTCATCCACAGAAGAACACTGTGCACACCTCCCACATCTTTTCGTTCCCAGCCATAATGTACTTCTTGCATTGTTAGAAAGTGGATAGCATAACTGATGTTTTAGACATTTCTTATTTTTATAAATATATGTAGGATAATCACCTACAATGTTTCTTGTCAAGTCATCTGTTAACAAAATGTGCCAGTTTTGAGCTATGGTTTCTTCTATTTTGTTTATGTTCATAGCATAAGGTAAAATAACTGGAAGCTTTGTTGGCATTGTTGTGGAAGTTGAAGTCCGTGAATGCATGGATCTGTGTGAAAAATAAGGTTTAGCTCGACCGTCTCTCTCTAATTTCACATGTTTGTATATTTTATTAATTTCGTGCTCTTCATACCCTCTCCCTAAGAAACTAATTGGTATACACTTCTTCATTGCAACATAATCTAAGTAATCTCATTATTTGTCCTTTAACTATATTATGAAATATTCTAGTGTTATGCATGCTTTCTCTATGTAAAAAAAGTAGGCTTATAGCAAGGTTTCCTATACACTGTAGTACTACATATTCCTTGTTTTATATGAATACTAACATCCAAATAATCTATGTTCTTTCGTGAATGTGTTAAAGTAAATTTAAAAAAGTCACTACTCTTATTAGTTCTATCATAAAATTGTAGAAGTGACCTTTCATCATCCTGCCAAAGAATAAAAAGATCATCCACAAATCTCCTATAATATATAATCTGTGATGTTGGTAAAAGATGTTCCAATTCCCAAGATACCATTACTATGTTAGCGTAAATATTGGCACTACTGCCCATCGCTACACCTGTTGTTTGTTTATAACAAGTATTTTGAAATAAAAAGATGTTATTTTCTAACACAATTTCTAACAGCATACATAATAAATCTGCTCTATTTCTATCAACTAATCCTTGTTCTATCATGAGTGTTTTCACCATATCTATCCCTTTAGCATTTGGGATCGATGTAAACAGGGGAACCACATCTATGGTAACCATTACATCATTTAAACGATTTAACTTATTTGTAGTTTCAAATAAACTTGTCAGAAATTTCTCCGTATCTTTTAATACATAAGCATATTTAGAGAGAACTTTTTTTAGTTCTGTATCTAAATAAACAGAAATCAGTTCTGTCAACCAATTTGATCCAGCAACTATGGGTCTAAATTTGGGATAAACAGGATCATTATGAATTTTGGGTAAACCTTGCAACCTAGGTATAAGAGGGAATTCAACAATACAATACTAAAGAATTCCTTAGTTATTAAACCCATACGTAAACTCTCGTCTAGGGCACTAAAGATACTTTGTTGGATATTATAAACAACATGCACTGAAATTTCCTGGTAAATACTATCTTGTTGTAACATCTCAGTCATAGTAGTGAAATAAGAGTGAGCATCCATAACTACAATAGGACCCCCTTATCTGAGGGCCTGATGACAATTTCATTATTATTGCTAAGTTGGTCAAGTGCTATTTTTTCATGTCTAGTTAGGTTGTATTCATGATGGTTAGTATAAAGAATGTTATCATTATAAAAATTGTTCTCACATGCTTTCAAAAAAGTTTCAACATTAGACAGTAGAGGTGGAACATAAACACTTTTCTTTTTAAAACCATTACCCCCTTCAGTAGTATGCTGTACTTTGTCATTATACATACTTTTTAATGCAAGATTACGGGTGAATAAATGAATGGCAATAATTGCTTCACTAACATCAATCGAAGTAGTAGGTATAAAGGTTAAACCTTTATTAAGTAATGATACCTCATGCTGAGAAAGTTCATAGCAGGAAATGTTCCAAATTATGTTTCCTGGCCCCACATCTTTTTCAGTGTTTGTGTGTGTTGTGGGACCGGTGCTTATTTCCGTTTGTGTCCTTGGTAATTCTCCCCTTCTTGCGAACCTCTCTGTTCTAGATGAATTGGAAGGGGTAGAGTAGGAAAACCATGCATGTGGATATTGTCCCTATTATCATGATATATCTTCCGTCGCACTGAGTCTTCTGTAGAAGTTGCATCAGGTGCAGATTTCTTAGAGGTTTCCCCCGTGGAAGCTTCCATAGGTGTAGAATATACAGATTTAACCAGTATAGGTGTTGTGACCTCCCCTTCTCCTTGCTGAATCAATAACATGTCAGCTTCATTATTTGAATTAATTGTCTCAGTTGGTTTGTCTAAAGCATCAAGAGATAAAGGCAACAGATCTGTCTGTTGCATACGCCCCTCTTTGTCTTTATTATTCTCAGTCTGTCGACTAGCATCAGAGATTCGTTCCTGGTTCCATGCTGAATGCCTATGAGGATAATTGTTGCGTGTAACATGTTCTCCATTGTTATTAGTAGAATTATTTGATATTTTGGGCCAAGTAAAGACTTGCTGATGTTCAAAATTATATAAGTCTCTAGCTAGCTTCTTTTTCTTCTGTTCTAGTAATCTAGTTTCATACCTTGAAATTTTCTCAATAAGTTCATTTACATACAACTCAGTCGAGTCATAACCATGAATAGTAAATAATTCATGTTGTCGCTTTAATATATTAGTTGAAAGTGTAGTTTCAATAGGCATGAAAAAAATCTATTAACATTTGCATATAAGCCTTGCTTGTATTTAAATTAATTTGTTGCCATTTGGCTAACAGTTCTGGATAAAAATTACCATATGTAGGCATGGTTAGAGTTCTCAAACATCTCAGTATTATATTTAGATTCAAACAAGCTTCCAAATGATATCTCTGACACTGTAACCACTTGAATCTATAAAAGTCATTCTCCAAGTCTCTCTTCAGAGCACGTATCTGCATATCGTCATTGATTTTATTAGATTCATTATGTTGAAGCCTTACAAGTTCTGCTTGCAACAATGGATTCGGAGCTTCCAACAAAGCCCCTCTCAGTCTCGAATCAGCATTCAGTTCACCTTGAGCTCCCCGTAAGTTCATTTCTGCTCCTTCCATGGCCCAAAGTAATGTAAGAACGTGAGCACAACCCCAAACACTATAATAAATAAAAAAGGTCAATTCACCAAGTGAAATTCAGCAAAAACTCCCATGGAGGTAGATGAATGTAGTTCAGGAAGGCAGCAGGATATCCAAACACATAAAATATACAGCAGTTTAATGAAACAAAACAGAAACGTAAGCGGTTTCACTGTATTACAATCCGCTTCATCAGACGTACATATTAAAGTGCATTAAACTCTCTTAAATACAATGAAACCAAAGCTAACAACCAATGATTAAAATAAAACAATTAATCAATTAAAAACAAGTGACTTCAAGTGTATACTGTTCAAAAAGAACCTCATAGTATAACAATTAAATAGCGATTGATGTATAATAAAACCTATACTACTAATATAAAAATGTGTAAATACATATAGATAAATATCTGTAAACACTACAAACAAACCTTAATAGTAAATTATTTATTCCTTCTAGAGTTCAGTAGAAGTTTCAGAGGAGCAGCATCATTAAGTCCTCTCCCCCTATGTGCGCTAATCTTAAAATCCATTTAATTTCTAATGTTTCCGTAAGATTAACTATATCACCTAACCTAACATTTACATCTTGTACCTGTAAAACCTGAAAGCGAAATATATGTTTCTCTCCAAATTGTAATGTGTGTTTGGCTAAAGCACTATAAATGTAACCTTTAGTAGTGCAATACTCATGATCCCTAATGCGTTCACGTAAAGTGCGATTAGTTTTACCTACATAGAATGAATAACAGTCTATGCAAGATGCTATATAAACTAATTTTTTTGTGGTACAAGTACTAGAATTTCTTACTTCCCATAAATAACCTGTGTCAGGATGCCTAAAAAATCTCGACTCATCCACAGAAGAACACTGTGCACACCTCCCACATCTTTACGTTCCCAGCCATAATGTACTTCTTGCATTTTTAAAAAGTGGATAGCATAACTGATGTTTTAGACATTTCTTATTTTTATAAATATATGTAGGATAATCACCTACAATGTTTCTTGTCAAGTCATCTGTTAACAAAATGTGCCAGTTTTGAGCTATGGTTTCTTATATTTTGCTTATGTTCGTAGCATAAGGTAACATAACTGTCAACTTTGTTGGCATTTTTGTGGAAGTTGAAGTCCGTGAATGCATGGATCTGTGAAAAATACATTATTTAAAAGTGTTTAAAGGCTCATCAAATGTGAGATGTCAACTCTAACTTTCTGCAATTTATTAGTATATTTCTATGTAATTTGTTAGTGGAATGTTGTATGTAATTTCATAATATTGTGTGTGTGTGTGTGTGTGTGTGTGTGTGTGTGTGTGTGTGTGTGTGTGTGTGTGTGTGTGTGTGTGTGTGTGTGTATATATATATATATATATATATATATATATATATATAGAGAGAGAGAGAGAGAGAGAGGAGTGAGAGACAGACAGACAGACATAAGTTGTATCTTTTGGCTTTTCCCGGTTAGGGGTCGCCACAGCGGAACTCCGGTCCGCTATTGATTGGCAGTAGATTTTTACGTACCGAGTTGCCAGCTCTGACACACAACCTTCAACGAAGGTACACCCATTCATGCATCTTATTTATAAATAAAATGTTATATATTGCTAATTTATTGTACAATTGTTTATGGGTAGTTGGTTAATTATATTTAATTATGGAGGGGTTCACCTGCTATAAATTATGAGCTGTTGAGTAATTCTGTATCCTTTGAAGGTGAAAGGCTGAGGTACCAGATTGTGTCAAGTGGTTGCATCTATTAAAGCTTTTTGAGCCGCTGTCTCTGTGGACTTTGTGTTTTTGGACTTCCTCTGTTTTATACAGCTGCTAACGACATTGCAGCAGACCATGAGGTGCACTAAGAGAGGTTAACTTGCCTCAGAAAGGCAGGGGGTATGTATGCATCTGGTCTTACTGTAAGTTTAACAAGTATTGTAATTGTATGCAATATGGCAATATTGTAATAAATAGTGTTATTTATGATATCACAACAATTAAATTGATTAATGGTACAACAGAGTAAGACCTTCCCATCATACCTGGATGTGGTAGCAGTTCAATTGATTAATGGTGCAACAGAGTAAAACCTTCCCATCATACCTGGAAATGGCAAAGTGCACATACTGGATAATCATAAGTGTTCATTGTCTGAAATTATATAGTCATGTGATATGCCATGGATCTAAATCTCTCTCTCTCTTTTGTCTCACCTCGCCCCTTCTCTCTCAATTTTTCTTTTGGTGGGGGAATATTTTATATGTATAAAAAATGTTCTATTGTCATTTATTTCTGTTTACAATACTTGACATGCAGCACAAAAAGGAAGACCTACCACTAGAGATTGGCCCACCATCCCGCCACAGGTTGCAGAATCAACCTCAGCACGTCAGGGTCCACAACCACTGCCCTACCTGGCCCATTCACATCAGGAAGCTCTGCACATCTGGAAGCTGGTGCACTGATACCCTCTTGGAAAAGTATTAGTGGAGGTGGTGATTTTGTCACCCACCAAGAACTGACAGGGCTAGTGGAAGGTATTATGGAAAGGAACCTCTGTGTCTGAATTGGCCATGTTGAAAAGGTGCTTCATTACATTGTCAAGACAATGACATTTCAAGCAGTAACACAGATAGCTAAGACAGGAGACAGTGATGGCAGTTTTGAGGGTGAAGACTAGATTCTCACTATTCTCAGGTTTGATATGGTGCACTTCTACCTATCCCCAATCATGGTGTCCCCCAACATTTTGTGCCCATCACCATCCTTGTCTTTCTTGCTTGTCATAGGTTTATAGGATCATATGACATTACTAGGTTAATGGCCCTAGGGCCCTTACAAGTTGAGCTAAGTTCTACTTTTTTTCCATGATCAGCACCTAGAGGGACACAGGTGGAACCCCTGGGATGAATTTATGTTTACTCATCCAATCATCTAGATTGTGTTTGAAAAGGGCCAATGAGTTTGACATGAAATGAGAGTCTGTTCTGAAGGTGTGGTAACCTCGGGGAGACAAAACTGTCCCTCATGCGGGCTCTATTAATGTCACATACCAGGTTAAGGTCTTTATAGTGAGCAATCCATGTATCATTTGACTTATGGAGATGCAGCATTTCCAGTAAAGCAGGGTCAGGGATTGTTTTGTATTCAAGGCACAGATCATCTCTGAGTAGACTGTATGAAACAGAATAAAGTGACGGTGATTTTATATGATCCACATAGAACAGATGCTGAAGACTTAACATTTTCCTTGTGAGGAATAGTTGCGGTCTCTCCAATTGCTACAGGTACTTGGAAAGGCACATACCAAAAGGGGGAGTTGTACTCAATTATTGACCTGATGAGGTAAGAGGACAAGGAGGTTCTAACTTCTTTTTTCTGGAGGCAATGCCCTTACTTACGAGATGAGCAATATAGAATACCTTTCTTACCACTGTGGAGACATGGTGGTCAATGGTGAGGTTTCTGTCAACCTGTGTGCCCAGGTCTTTCACCACTGAGTGCATACTTAAGGTATTTCTATTGATGTGGTAGTTAGCAGGAACATTGTCCTTACTGAAAGGGATGATAACACATTTTTTGCATTGAGTTTAAGGCCATGACTTTGGCACCAATCATTTGTTTGTGTAAGACCCTCTTGTCCTCTGTGCCTACACCTGTTTCCTCATCTAACCTTCCTACCTAACCCTGACATTCCTAAGCACCTTTCCCAGCATTCCCTCTCTTTGAAAGAAAAAAAATTAAAAAATGTATGCCTGTCCTACAAAAAATAATACAGGAATAGCTCTCCACTTCACTTATGTGTCCTGGTGACACATTTAATTTGGTACAATTTTCTGTGCAGCATTAGTCTGTTGTTGTCACCTACCCATGGTGTGGTGGCAGTCCAAAATCTGCATATTATGGCTACATATCTACATTTATGTTATGAAGATTTGAATAGCTATGGTTGTCCCCCACTACCTTCCTGCAAATTCCTTACTTCTTTCACCTTTTTCCTCCCCTTGGCTTACCCCCCCCCCCCATTTCACCACTTTTCTATCAACCTCTTTTTCACATGTTAAATCTGGTCAAAATAGAATCAAACACAGCACACATAGCCAGAAATGGCCCATAAGAAAGCCTTCACTTACTTTCCCTCAGCATTTGTGCAGATGTTATCATCATGCACCAATGCCACCTGATGGTAAGTGGCTATTCATGTCTTATGACAAAGCCTTTTCTGCTCTTGCCATCACCCACAGTAGCCCAGTTATCTTCATGATGCTGCTCTATCAGAATACAGAGTAAAGGGAAAATAAAGACACTACTCTGAAACAATTACTCAAACAGTTCTCTGAATACCGGATGTAACAAATTGTAACTTCCTCCATTGAGTGTTGACATAAATCACTTGTCTTAAGATAGCTTTTTGGCTATGGCATCAATGGTTGAAGTCCAAGTGTATGTTGCATTATTTCATACTGTGAAGTTATACTTCCATGATATGTTTAATGGTATACATATTATTTTTTATCCATTAATAAACTTCCATGAACAGATTTTGAATACTTTTCCAAAAAAAGCATTCACAAACATCAATGCCTATAAGGGCAAATTATTAAATCAGCCTTACTATATCCATGTCATCAGCACCTTTTCCCTGTTTTACAGCTTTTTCACTACCACAGCCATAACTTACTGATACAGACCCTGACTGATTAATGCTGAGGACACACCATAAAGATGTGCATTAACGACCCATAACATATCAACAAATATGATTTGCACATATGGATTTGCACAAAACCTTCAGCATCAAAATATCTTCTCTGACACAGTATGACATTAATCCTGTCTATATTGCACAATCAGACAGTAAAGTCAGATTTCTGCTGTTGCACTTGCATTACGCACTGTGTGCTCTAGACTGCATAGGTAAATAGATAGGGGGTTCTAATCTCATAGAAGTTAACTTCTGTAAGTGTGTGTGCATGTATGAATTTATGTAGATATGATCTTAACTACTGCTGTCCACAATATAGTAGTAGTGTGGTGTAAAATTTAGACTGCAGGGTAAGCCCACATCAATGTTGGACTTGTGCATTGGAGCTTGCGTTGAGTACTTTGTCCTCTAGATTGTATAACTAGAGAGGTAGGGAGTTGTAATCTCACAATAATCAACTTGTATGTATGATGACAAGTTCATTGCATCACTGGAGGATTAGTTCAGCATGTGGGCTCATTTGACTCCCATTTGTTAGAAACATTTACATGGTCAGATCAATCTCACATCCCCTTTTTGCTCTGTCCAGAAATGCATACTGTCTGCAACACACTGATGAGGTCCTCATTTCAATAATGCACTATCACACCACTAAAGTTACACCTGTCCTGTGGTGTGTGCATACAATACACTTGTGTGTAGGTTGTTTCAGTAGATAGGTAGTGAGTTTGAATACAGGAATAACTGTCAGCTATGGTTGTGTGTTTCTTCCTCTTACTGTGCAAACCTGGCTGCAAAAACCTATATCAGGTATATCTTGAAAGTGTGCTTGTTATTTCTGGAAAATGTGATTGTGCTGTGGAACCAACTTTTTAGCAGAAATATGAAGGTAATGCATAATGGTGATGTCATCTATTCAGATATGCAGTGTCACACTTGTCAAATAAATCCTTAGTTGCCCTTGTATTTCAGCAAACCTTAATTAGCCTGTGATGTTAACTATATGGTTAAAACCCAGACATCACTGCTTATAGTCACTGTACATGTTGTTAACAGTGTTGTCAGTCACATGTGTTGTTTCCTTTTTCAGGAGTTTATTCTACATCTCCTTTGGAAAGGCTGTATTGAAGGCTGATGCTGTCATTTGAAGAGATTGTCACTGCATCATAGTTGTAGTGAAACACCTCCTCAAGACTTAAGACATGAGACAATGTAATGCATGCTGTTGCCTAAGTAAGGCATGAGTTCCAAAATTAATTAATCCGCAATGAACACAATTGTTTTACCATCACAGTGACATCAGGAGGGGCCTACAGCTGTGTTTGGGTATACCTAGCATCAGGCACTGTTATCTGACATATAGCAAGATTCTTTCAGAGTAATAACAGGACACATATTCCTTGATTCATTCACACAATGTCATGCTTTCATATGACCACACATATGACAATTGGGAATGCACATTCATTGATCCCACTACAGTGTTGATTTTCACAATGCTTAGGCAAGTTTTGCAAACCAGCATTGAGTGAATATAAGCATGTCCTCGTTTGGCAGGAAAGAAATTTCCCCCTCCATTATACTTTGTATGTATAGAGTGGCAGAGGCCTCCCCTCATCTATTTTAGCAGATAAAAGTTATGGGAAAATAAAGTACAGCTGATTGAATGACTTCACATAGGTGGAGTTCAACAGTTGTGACAGCAGTTCCACTGTAATGAATGTGATTAATAGACATGTTATTTAGAGGAGTTGTACAGCCTGATGTTCATTTCTTGCACAGAGACTCCTTTAGTGTGAACTTACTGACATCACGCAGAAACCATTACATCATGTCAGTTTTATTCCTTGATATGTTACATAAACACTTGTGAACGTAACTGGATTTCCTGAAAGTACACATTTGTTCTGCCAGTGTAATGGTGAAAGTGCTATCTTGGCACATCCATTGAGTACTGTGGTGTGCACATGTGTGCTCCAGTTCTTGGCTGGTATGTGTCCAAAAATATGGAGAAGCCATCCTTGACCACAGAACATTGATATAGGATTGATCACGTGTGTGTGCACATGAGCATGCTCATTTAATTGCCATTATTTTAACATGCTGATATGACATGAATTCTCAGGGATCTTTTCATAAATTACACATTCAGTTCATTTGTTTGCCACAATACCCATTGCTACTTCTTGGGGCAGATGTCAACAATGCACAGCTCTGGAGTATATATATATATATATATATATATATATATATATATATATATATATATATATATATATATATCTTCTTCTTCTTTTGGCTTTTCCCGGTTAAGGGTCGCCACAGCGGATCACCTGTCTGCTCATGACTGGCAGTGGAGTTTTACAGTGTTGGGTTGCCAGCCCGGCGTCCAACCTTCCACAGAAGGCACACACACACAAGCACTCACACTTAGGGCCAATTTAGAGTGTCCAATCCACCTACTGCATGTCTTTGGGATGTGGGAGGAAACCGGAGCACCCGGAGGAAACTCACACGACCACAGGGAGGACATGCAGACTCCGCACAGAAGGCACCCCAGCCGAGGATTGAACCGGAGAACCTCTTGCTGTGAGGCGACAATGCTAACCACTGCACCACCGTGGCCACCCATATATATATTATATATATATATATATATATATATATATATATATATATATATATATATATATATATACATCTGTTCACATCTGTTGGAACAATAACTGTGTCAGGCAGAGGTGCTTTACACAAGGGTATAACTTATGTCACAGTGTACTCCCAAATTTTAATACCACACGCAGTCACATATGGGGTACGTAAATATTATAATAGTGAGGTGCATAATTTCCTTTGTTAGGCCTATTTCTGTGGCATACACAGTTAATACACAACACAGTGTTGACATTGATGGGTGGGTTTGATCCTTGCAAAAGGAGGCTGTTGATTCCGAGCCATTCCTATTTTCCAACATATTATATGGACATAATGCATACTGTGCTGATATCCTATTATGTATGTACTGTCCTTGGGAACTGTCATCTCAACTCAGCATGTCAATGACATTCATATGCCATGTATGTAGGGGCGGCGCAGTGGTGCAGCAGTTAACGTTGTCGCCTCACAGCAACAGGTTCTCCGGTTTGATTCTTGGCTGGGGTGCCTTCTGTGCAGAGTTTGCATGTTTTCCCTGCATTCGCGTGGGTTTCCTCCGGGTACTCCGGTTTCCTCCCACATTCTAAAGACATGCATCTGGAATGTTTCTCCCTGGGCCTCCACTGAAAATAGGCTCTGTGGAGCCTAGTTGGACTTTCCCAGTCAACAAATGTTAAATAAAATAAATAAATAAATAAAAATGTAATTCCCCTCTGTAACAATGTGATTTTGTGTAACTGTCATATCCTATAATATCATGTCTGTTTTTATTTACTTACAGTTGCTCAGGAATTGTGACTACCAGTAACTATTCTGACATACAAATTGCAAAGTTTTATTATTACAAAGTTGTCTTTGTGAAACACGCACCTTCATATTAATTATTATACTAGAATTGGAACATTTACCCTCCCCTCACATATTTCTGTATACATCAGAAACAAATAACTTGAAGTTATAAACCTAGTTTAGTTGATTCTTTACAATACTCAATTACAACAGACCAAAAAGATTTCAATGACTGCAAAAAAATGAATAAGTTAATCACTGGTGGTTTGTTTTATGTATTAGTTAGGGTGGGTGGAGATGCCCTACATCCATGAAGGGGAGAAGCTATAACACTTTGATTAATTTAACCAACGCCCAGATTACCAAAGCTCATTTTAAATGATGTTAGTGATGATGTATTCCTTGGTTTTCTTGGCTTGACTGAATTGGCTTTAATGAGCTGACTTTTACCACACTACATGAAACTGTGGTTTAACAACAATAACTTATTGGCTAATAGTGAATACTGTGTTTTCTCATAATAAGTTAAGTATTAAATGTATATCAAATAATTAAAGACAATAATTATTTTAAAATAGTATTCTTTTCCATGTGTGTGATTAGTAAAGAACTAAACATCAGACAGCCTGAGGTAAAATCCAAGAATCAAATATGTTTTAGTTATAATATGGGCATTGATACATTTTTGGACACCATTCTCAAAAGATTCTAGACTGGAAACATTAAAATTCATGCAGTAGATATCATTTAGGTATTTTTTTTAATATTGTAAAAAAAAAAGCTAGTTCATAGGTTTTATATAAGAAGCCTGCTTTGGATTGTATCTGTTTTTCTGTGAACTCAGGTTATGCAGGTGGTATGGCATGCTCACTCACTATGGTGAAAGTGGGTATGACCTCTGACTTTCATACGTGGAAGTATATCTGAAGGATCTGTCCTATCCTGATGACCAGATAGAAGCTTGTCTGAGTTCATACGCACAGGTAAGATATAGTTAGCATAGTATAACTGCTTATAGTTGAATGCTGAGGTGAAATAATATTCCCCCGGATTCACTATCCTTCCATGCAGGACAAGCTTAGTCCTGCACGGAAGCGGATGTTTAGGAGCAGGGCGGTAGCGCGCCATGCATATTAATGAAGGTGCACTGCCTGAGCTCCTAATCTTACACAGGACATGTAAGAGTGCAGGGAGCGTGTCTGAGAGCAGGGCTCTCAGAATATACACGATCCTGCAATGAAGAACAGCAGAGTAGTAATAAAAGAATGAGCGAGACCGCTCATAGGTATTCGCTTACCTCCAGCAACATCCCCCATGTGTACAAGAGCAATAGTTAAAACAACAAATATAAAGATTTTTCTTTTTTTACGAAACAGATTAAATTTAACCATAGGTGCACTGGTTTGCCCATTGCTTAGCTATGGTTAATGCAGCTTAAATGGCACAAGAGGATAAAAAGCAAGATATATGCAAATGAACCAGTACAGCAATAGTGTAGTGGGCAGAGTATTCACCTTACAAGCAGTCATTCCTAGTTCGAGTCCTACTCCAGTACATTCCATTTTCCATGTCAAATCACTTTATGACCAATATTTTTAGTTGCATAACCTGCTAAATAGCATATATTTGTGAAATGGAGTACTGCATTAAATGCAGATCTGAGGTGTCATTGTCATAATGTTGCAAAGTCCACAGATAATCACATGTGCCCCATGCAGTATATGTACACAGGAATCAAGGATACAAATGGAAGGTAAAATGTGTAATGAATGATAACTCCATGCAGTTTCCAAATCCACCACCTTCCCAAGAACCATTAGACATTACTGTCTAAATTAGTGCAGTGGTAAGTGGGTATAAACATTAGTAAGCAAGAGTAAACATATTTAAGCAGTAGTGAGCAGGTTTAAGCCCGTTTGTGTGGGGGTAAGCAATGCGCTCACAGGTTAAGCAATATTGAAGCTAACACTCTGTAAGCATATTTAACTGGAGGTTAGCATTGCTTACTTTTGTGCAAACCCATGCAAACCCACTTACAATTGCTTAAAAGTGCCTTAATCACTATGCATGCAACAGCTGCTGTTCTGGCCAGAAACAAAATAAACAGCCTTTGCAGGTCTTGACCTCAGGACCCTGTACACTATAGTTAACCACTAAGCCATCATAGCAGAACCTAAAGATTGAGGTATCACCAAACAAATCCTCACTATAGGAAAATCAAACTGAACATGTGAAAGAAATCTATATGCAGTCTTATGTTGTATAACCTACTACATAACATAAATATGTGAAATGGAGTACTGTAGTAAGCCCAGATGTGAGGTGTCATTGTAATAAAGTGTTGAAATCCCCTAATAAACACAAGGACCCCATACAGTGTACGTACACATAAATTATGGATACCAAACACATATGCAACATGTAATGAATACTAAATCGATACCTAAAAGCAAATATAATGCAAATTAAATATTAAGCAACACTAAGCATTGCACAGCCCAGCTTAGTAGGTGTAAGCAATGTGTAGGCCAGCTAACTGAATTTGCCCACTGGTATGCCCCTATAAACAATGCCAACCTTAGGTAAGCAGTTTTGTCCATAGCTTAGCCTTTTCAAAACCATCCAGTCATAGCAAAGTGCAGGAAATTGGCCTTATTTAAACCCAATGGGCAAGGATACATCTCATAACTGGTTGTAACTTCCCCATGTAGGCACTATGTCTGGAATGGGAAAGGGTGTGTGCTTTCGTGCACAGTGCTGGGGCATCCAGGAGTCCAGAGTCATGGCAGGACTCCTTGTGAAAGACCATGAGCAGAGATTGCTGCAGGGCCAGTACCAGGGTTCCCAATATAAAGTGGAAGCCTGGGACCGGCTCGCCCGTGACCTCACCAGTGCCACTGGCATATGCCAAACTAGTGAGCAGATCAGGCATCACTATGCCAACCTGAAGCGGCAAAAGGGGGATCTCTTGAATCAGTAGATCCACGAGGCTAGGAGGACAGGGGAGGTCCCCGCCGTGTGTAAGAATCACTCCACTACCTGTTTAATAATTGCCAGCTCATGTATGTTATGGATAGGTATGGCTAAATATTCCTCTTATGTCCTTCACAGTAGCAAGTGAGCAGGCTGTGAACCAGGATGTCGCTTGGAGCGATTGCGACATGAGGCAGGTTAGTAATACTCTTGCATGTACTGTCATAGGAAATAAATCTAACAGTAGTAGTAAGTTAATTTCCTGTATAAAACCTGTATTGTTTAAGGCATTTATTGCATACACCAAAGAATATGGCAGGAAGAGTCTCATATACATTGTATGTAAATAAAAGCATAATAGCCTGACAATAAAGGTCTTACTGCTGGACTGCATGTATTCACTCTGATATCATATGATAATGTAGATTTGCAATCACTTAATAGTACTGTTGTACTAAGCACTGTTACCCACACCGTGCAGCATAAATAAAATGTGTAGAAATGTCTGTATATGACTGGTGTAATCCCAAGAGGTCATATAGTATAACTGAGAGAGACATAGACAGAAAACAGTGAAAAGACAGACAACAAAATCCAAATAGTACATGCAACTGAGACGTGAACTGTTGTATTTTTAGCACACACAGCCATGGTTCGAATCCTGGGAGTGGTAGTAGGCTGCATTCAGAATCATTCCCCACAACTGTACAGATATGTCCAGAATGTCCAGTAAATCGGCCCATATCTGCTGCCTGTCACCCTGTCCCCCTGGTAAATCAGTGGGATTATCCCAAACGTTTAGGCAGCAAACAAGAAATACAACTGATTATCACACATCTATAAGAACAAACCTTCACTCTAGCAACTCCCCAAAATGTTATGAGAGTAATAAGCCAAGTATGTCCCATCTACACCCCCATGTTGTCAAGTTGTAAACAGAGTGTGTACAGTAACAGAGTGAGATGTATGTGCATAATACTAACGTGGAATCTGGTAATTTGTGTGGCATCATTCAGGTAATGCTGACAAACATTGCTCCCAGAGGTCCTCAGATATGAACACTGTGCCTAGAAATAAAAGATTGATACCCTGTACTGGTACTGTTTACTTTGGTATTGTATGGCCTTGTTATTGTTGCAGTTGCTCTGAATAATAAGGTATTACTCATTACTGTCACCCACACTGTGCTACACAATATAACTGCCTAGTAAATCCTGTATGAGTGTTGTAATACAAGGTCAGAATGTTAAACCACAGGAGAATTATATACAGAAATCAGATAAGAGATATACAGCAATATGTATAGATCACACGCAACTGTGATGGACAGTGTTTTATTTTTAGCAGACACAGCCATGGTTCAAATCCTAGGAGTGGTATTAGGATACATACAGAATCATACCCCACAACTGTACAGATATGTCCAGAATGTCCAGTATATTGGCCCATATCTGCTGCCTGTCACCTTGTCCCCCTGGGAAATCAGTGGGAGGATCCCAGATGTTGAGGCAGCAAACAAGAAATAAAAATGATTGTCACACATCTATAAGAACAGACCTGTCACTCTAGCAACTCCCCAAAATATTGTGAGAGTAAAAAGCCAAGTATGTCTCATCTACATCCCAATTTTGTCAAACTGTGACCACAGTGTGTACAGTAACAGAGGGAGATATATGTGCATAATACTAATGTGGAATCTGGTAATTTGTGTGGCAACATTCAGTTAGTGCTAACAAACATTGCTCCCACAGGTCCACCAGATATGAACACTATGCCTAGAAATAAAAGATTGATACCCTGTACTGGTACTGTTTACTCTGGTATTGTATGGCATTGTGAGAGTTGTAGTTGCTCTCAATAATAAGGTATTACTCATCACTGTCACCCACACTGTGCTACATAATATAACTTTCTAGGAAATCCTGTATAACAGTGTTGTAAGCCACTAAAGGTTGAAGAGGGCAATAGTTGAAATATGTCCCGGTTCACCTGCATGTGGTCAAGACATGCCCAGAGTCTGTGCAAAAAGAGATGGACAGGTATGTGCATAACATCAACCTGGAATCTGGGAGTATGTGTAGAAACAGTTAGTTAGTGTTAACAAGCAATTCCTCCACAGTTATACCAAGTAAGAGGTGTATACTGCAGGTAAAACCAGTCCAGTTCATGTATATAGTTGTCGACATCCATACCACTGTCCAAACTAAGGCAATAGGGTAGTGTACTAATACTTGTAAGGTACAGATAACAGCACTGACTAGGAAAGTAATGCAAACTACAGGAATATACTAGTTGTTAATTGACATCTTTCTCTCCCTCCCACCATATCTGCAACAATAAACTAAATACCCAACTCAACTGGTATGTGCTGACTTAACTGTAATGTTGGGACATATATCCTATTGTTTGATAATTATTTAAATCTGTTTCTATGCATGTGCTATGTTGAAATACTTCTTAAAAACAAAAGACCATCCAGAGTAAAGGTGTAGCTGTAAAACAACCAAAAGTCCAGAAACAAAACAGCTAACACCAACGTGAAACAAAAAACTCTTAATAGTAGCAAAGCTTTCGGATATCAAGTATCCTTCCTCAGTGCTTAGAAATGTTCTCCACAAATAACACAGTTTAAATACATACATTAATTAGTCACACAGCCAATAATTATATCAATTAACTCTAAAAATCCTTAAAGATAGACAATATAATACATATTGAACATATCTATAAAACTTTTATAAAATGCTTAAGGCAGCTCATGCTAAAAAAACATAAAAATAAAAATAAGAACGTTAACCCATTACATTAAACAGCCCTTTGTTTTAATTTTAAAACAGGCTTGATCAAAACCATTTGATTTAGGCCTGGCAAGTGCTCAGCTTGTAGATGTAGTATCCATTGAAGATCCATATTTTCTAACTGTGTATTTATATCTCACCTTCTGAGAGATTTTATTATGTGTCTAATAATATCTATAACCCTAAATTTAAAACTATGGGTTGGGTTTTCTTGTATATGTTTACCAAGGGAATCAGTTAATATTTGTCTTCTTATTTCGGAATTTTGTTCAATAATTCTGTCTTTGAAACATCTAGTAGACTTCCCCACATAAAAACATTTACATTTTAGACAGGTAGCTAAATATATAATGTTATTAGTACTGCAGGTTGCTGAGCACCAAAAAGAGAAGGGCTTGTTGTTATGAGGGTTAATAAAAATGTAATTTGTTTCTATAAATGTACAACTGCAACAGTTGTGACATGGAAAAGTACCATATTTAATAATTTTAGTTTTTGTCTGTGTCTGCTTCAAATCCTTATAACACAGCCTATCCTTTAAATGACTACATTTCCTATAAGTAAATAATGGTTTGTGAGTATCTATATCTTTCAAACCAGAAAAGCTTCTAAGGATACCCCAGTTGTCTGTTATAATATTTCTAATCCCATCACTACACCTACTAAACCTGGTAATATAACAAATATTTGTAGACTGTGTGTCAGATCTATTATTCCCTAGAGTATTAACACCTTCCCCAAAATAAGGGGTACAACTACTGTACCTATTTGATAAAGCATAATGTTTTGCTTATTACAGATGTCATTACCCTGCTATGTTGTCAGACTGGGTGGTGAGAACTGGTTACCAGGGCTAAGCCATGCTTAGCAGGTGTCAACATTGCTCCAATATAATAGCTAAGCAGATTTGTGCACTGGTAAACAATGTCCACACAGTGTAAGCGCCCATACATTTATCCATACATTAGCACCACTTAGATTCACACAAACATGTGCAAACCCACTTAAAGCTGCTCAAAACTGCTTAACCACTCTGTATTTGCCTGCCCTTGTTCTGCCCAGCAACAAAATAAATAGACCTTGAACCCAGGGCCCTGCACACTATAGTCACAACAGTTAACCATTTCACCATGACCTCTGTGAAGACAGTTGTTGTTTTGCCAATATATCTGTCAGTACACATATTGATTAGTATTGAACAATTGCTTTTGCTTCCATAATTGTGTAGTACTTGTTATTGATATTACTGTTGCATCACATATCAAAATGAAATAAATCCAAAAGGCTACTAGCGGAATCACAAAGACGCTGGAAACGTAAATAAATTCCACACTTTTAATAAAGGTTTAGCGCTTTCATCTAGTGAGACTAGACTTCATCAGAACAACAATTAAATAAAATAACACCATTTAAATAGTAATAAGTACATACCAAATCCAATAAAATGCGCATATTTAATCCCAACCCATTTCCTATGTCATCACTTCCTCTGAAATGGGAACTGGTTGAAAAAATACATACACAACACAATGAAAACACCTTAAAAACATTAAAAAAACCATCCAGTACATGAAACCAAAACCCCCTTATGAATATTGTGAAAATTGAATTGCTGTAGTAAACATTGTTAAAAATATACAAATAAATTCATATTTTGTGCCACTGAAATTAATATATTTACCTATTATGAACAAGGAAATTAATTAAAACAATTCCCATCCCTAGCAAACACATGTCCTAGCTTCTAGGATGGGCTTGATAGATATGCTATCATTAATGCCAGGCTTTACTGTGGCATTTAAAATTATTTGCCACTTTACCTCTCTCTCACTTAATAATACCTTCAGGTTTCCACCCCCAGGATTAGGATATAATACTTCTAGTAAAGCAAATCTGAAGGTTTGACATCCTGGACTATCCCTAACATGTCTGTATAAAGCATTATTAACATCGCCCTTTCTAATAGCATACAAATGGTCGTATATCCTATTCCTCAAATGCCGACCAGTTTTCCCTACATAAAATGCTGGACAGTTATCACATGAAGCAAAATAAATGACATTCTTAGTTTGACAATTTCCTTTCATGAAAGAAATCCTATTCTTACTCTGATTTTTAACTTGTATGGTAGGTTCCTCCAAAATAGCAAAACAATAATGGCATCTCCCACATTTTACAGTTCCTGTCCTTTTATGCTGATTATGTGTAATTCTTGTATATAATTTATTTTTCAAATTCTGTCCAATCTTATTAACAAATCTAGGATGTTTTCCTACATGCTCATATATCACAGAATCACTTTTTAATATGCTTCAATTCTGCAAAATAACATTTTTAACTGCAGAAGTATGTATATTATAGGGTACAACAAAAGCCCTATTGAATTCTTTACTTGTATAAGCAGAGTCTGTGTGAATTTCATTTAGTGTTCCTTGCCCTAATAAGGGTTTATATGTCTTCCCCCATTCATTTGAAACATACATAACTACATCATCCACCATCTTACAGGGATATCCTCTGTCTTTAATCATAGTACCTATGAATCTCATTTGTCATGCCATGCTTAGCAGGTGTCAACATTGCTCCAATATAACAGCTAAGCAGATTTGTGCACTGGTAAACAAAGTCCACACAGTGTAAGCACCCATACATTTATCCATACATTAACACTGCTTAGATTCACGTAAACCTGTGCAAACCCACTTAAAGCTGCTCAAAACTGCTTAACCACTCTGTATTTGACAGCCCTTGTACTGCCCAGCAACAAAATAAATAGACCTTGAACCCAGGATCCTGCACACTATAGTCACAACAGTTAACCATTTCACCATGACCTCTGTGAAGACAGTTGTTGTTTTGCCAATATATCTGTCAGTACACATATTGATTAGTATTGAACAATTGCTTTTGCTTCCATAATTGTGTAGTACTTGTTATTGATATTACTGTTGCATCACATATGTTGTAATATCATGATGTACACATATCAGATACATATGGTGAGATACATCTGGGAAGGTATACACAACTGTAATGTTTACATGTGACAGGAATATGGATATATACATATACATATGTTGATATATGTCTACATGTACATGTTGTGTCTTTCGGCTTTTCCCGGTTAGGTGTCGCCACAGTGGACCTCTGGTCCGCTAATGATTGTCAGTAGATTTTTACATGCTTAGTTGCCAGCCCTGACGCACAACCTTCAACGAAGGTACGCCCATTCAGGCATGTCTCCAGACAGAATACGCTCTAGCTGAGAAATGAACCGCAGCACCACCACCACAGTCATACTCATGTATATTCATACTTATGTCTGTCTACACATCTGTATAGTGCATCATATATATGGTCATGTTTATATCTCTTTGTACACACACACACACACACACACACACACACACACACACACACATATATATATATATATATAGATATATAGATATATAGATATGTATATATAGATGTATGTATATATAGATATATATGTATGCACATCCTATGTGTACAGACATACCTATTTATGTTGATATATATGTAGATATCTATGACTATATGTGCATACATATCTATTCAGATATACCTATTACTGTCAATATATATGTAGATATCCATGAGTATGTGTGCATATGTATCTATATCTGTATATGTGTAGACATATTGCTGTGTATATGTATACATTTGTGTTTATATGTATATATATATATATATATATATATATATATATATATATATATATATATATATATACATATCCATCTATGTATGTTGATATGTATATGTGTATATATCTATATATATATATATATATATATATATATATATATATATATATATATATATATATATATATATATATATATATATATATATATATATATATATATATATATATATGGATAAATATGTATACATATATGTTCACCATATGCTCAGAACATGGAGTGGAGTCCTACCTCAGCATCAATAGTCCCGACCTCTTAGTGCAAGGGGATGCCATATATGTATAGCAGGTATATATCTAGACTGCTGCTACTGTAACAGGGGTTGTCTTAGATGTGTGTGGCAGGTCACATCTGCTTTTGACATGTGCGCCATTGGCTACTGACAGACATCCTAAGGACATCATAGTACAGTACCACTGCTAGCACAGTAATGATCCTGTGGACTACAGCAAAGATATGTGGACAGTCTGGCACTCTGTGGTCACTCCAGAGGTGTACACATATCCCCTTTATGTGAGACATGTGGACCACGCCTCCCAATGTTCATAGGTTCACAGATTAGTACTAAGCTAACTGCCCTTGTGAGCGATTTTACACCTAGCCAATTATCCCTTGTGAGACTCAAACCCTGCACCTTGTGTTTCTAAGGCAAACACCTTAGCCCACCCTCCCAACCCAATGTGGATGTTAATAGCCATGTACATGGGTATATCATGTAAATACTGGCCTACATATGTACACACAGTTTATGCATGCACTCATGTCAGTCTGCCCTAACACATAATACCTAGTGGTGCAGGGGTCTAATGGCCACATACTACCCAGTAGTTAGTGACATACATCTGTACAGAATCCCACTGCTTTGTCAGAAATGCACAACAGTTATGGTGGCCTAGCAGCAGTATGTCTTGCAAATAACTGGGCATAGCACACTGGGTAATTACACTAGGCTGCTAGGCATGTCACAAAGCACAGGGTTGGAACGGTGGCTTAATGGCTAAGGTGTTTGCCTTGCAAACACAAAGTGCAGGGTTTGAGTCTCACAAGGGATAATTGGCTAGGCTTAAAATGTCTCGCAAGGGCAGTTAGCTTAGCACTAAACTACAACGTTAAATCACAAACCATCCAATAAGTGCCACGGCTCTTTTATAACCTTGCACTATCGAAAAAAATGCAAGGTAATTCCAAATAGAATTCAGCAACAAATACCAAATATAAGGAGTCCTGGTGGAATAGTACACTGAAGAATAAACTCCAAACTGATGCGAACTGAACAGGTATATCAATGTCCTCTATTCCAAGGAAGAACAACGATACAAAATGGTTAATGCACTTAAATAACAAAAATCATTCCAATAAGGTTAAGCGCTTTCACCCACTAGAACTCGTGGGCTTCATCAGAACCTTTTGAATAAAATATACAGGATATTACATCAGTTTCCGTTTCCTTTTTGCGCCTTTTATCTTTTAAAAGGATTTTGTTATTTTATTCAAAAGGTTCTGATGAAGCACTAGTCTAGCTGTTGTAAGTTGTTTTCGTGATTTTTATTTAGTACTAAACTATGAACCTATGAACCTATGAACTATGAACCTAAGAACCTATAAAGCAAGCTACAGGCAGATGGCCACAACACTGGACTACATTTTGTATCAGGGAATACACATGTACTTGCAATTATAGAGGTCTCTACACACATGTCACAGCACAGAGTAACAGACACCTGTGTGAAAGTGCATACCCACAACCAATGTAAACACAGCCACAGCCACATATGGTACACAAGCTTAATATGACACTATATGGACTGTCTGATAAACACCATCCTCATATGTGCCACTCACACACTGACCCTACATACACTGGGTCATGGCACTTTGTGGTCCGATGACTGTCTGTGGTATGGGGTATGTGTATTTCTGGACCTACAGACATGTGAGCCAATAGGGTACCATACACTGGAGCAGCATATAACATCAGATAGAACAGGATCAACAACAATGGCATCTACCACAGTCTGTGCACAGACCAAGGTATGTACGTGCAATACACATACTGTTGACAATCATCCTAAGTACACAGACCCCAGTACTGTACACACAACCGCAGAATGGCCAAGCTATGTTCTCAGAAACAACCCCTACTTTACATAACATGTCTAGCAGTCTGACATTTGACTGGCTTGTTATCAGGTATGATGTCAACAAAAAATGGTGTACAGGACATATGGACCTCTTACTGCATGACATATGTACAAAGGTTGGCAGACTTGTGGCTGCAGCTACAAACACTGCCCCAATATTGACATGTTGCTGTGATAACCTCATACATTTACTGTCGTACCAGGGTTTGTTGTGATATATGTCCTATGAAGGATATGAAGTCAGTAACTCTCATGGCTGTCACCATGCACTGACTGCAATCCTCACACTAAGCTTCTGCAGTTCTCAGATAGGTTTTCTGTGAGTAACACAAGAATGAAAGGCTCCACACACTGCCCAGTCTGCAGATGACCCTACAGATGG